>NC_048584.1:16654300-16966800 GCF_013265735.2 Oncorhynchus mykiss
ACTTAATATAATGTTTACATACCCTACATTACTCATCTCATATATATATACTGTACTCGATACCATCTACTGCATCTTGCCTATGCCGTTCTGTACCATCACTCATTCATATATTTATGTACATATTCTTTATCCCTTTACACTTGTGTGTATAAGGTAGTAGTTATGGAATTGTTAGGTAAGATTACTCGTTGGTTATCACTGAATTGTCGGAACTAGAAGCACAAGCATTTCGCTACACTCGCATTAACATCTGCTAACCATTTGTATGTGACAAATAAAATTTGATTTGATTTGGAGGGATAAGGAGGAAGGTGGAAAGGAAGGAAGGAAGGAAAGAAGTGATTACTTTAAGGAGGGAAGGAGCTATGAAATCATTTTGATAGAACTTGGCCAGAACACAAACTTACCACTCCCAGAGCTGAGCAGAAATAATCAGGAGTCAGTGTGAGGAAATCATTTTTAAAAAAATGGCCTCTGTCACACCTCCCATGTCAGCAGCGACCAAGGTTGTTGTGTTTGCCCCATAATGAGAAATGTTTGGCCACAGCCTTGAGCCAAGCCATTTGGAATTTGTCCAGACTCCAGGTTGGCTGAAATATGACGGCGCCCGGGCAATGACTATCACTCACCGCGTCTTAAGTTCCGCTTTAACTCTAATGAACACTGGCTCCGATGATGAATCTTCGGCCGCCTCACAAACTGTACCGGGATGACGACACTTTATGGACGAGATAGGTCGAGGAGAGAGGGAGAGTAGGAGGGGTGAAGGAGAGCGATGGCCTCCCCCTACAGTGACAAAGTTGACATAAAAGATTCAACGGTGTGAGTAGGAGAAATTAAAAGGATGTTCGTCACCAGTATTAATGGTGTAATTAACGTTCCCGTAACATTTCTAATAACAGGTGAGGAAGGGACCTGTGTTGGAGGTGACGGGTCATTAAGAATCCCACTGCTGTGAGTTATACTGCCATGTCAGGGGGTGGAAAAGCACTGGGGAGGTACAAGGCTCCTTGTATATAGATGGATGGAACTGGTTTCATTGCAAATGTCATTTGTTATATTAATATAATTTGAATATCAAAAAAAGAAAAGAAAGAAAAGTGAATATGCCGTCTATTCACATCACTTTAAGAATAGAATAGAACTGTCAATACTATTTTGTCCAATCGATGTGAAAATATGCCTTTGGGCTTCACACATGTTCCATTAGAAAACCTTCAGCCTACGATAGATTTCCCCTGTCTCCTCTAACAGATATTTTGCTGTCATGGCTGCATCATGGAATCCCTGGATCCCTGCCCTACTCCACCACAAGATTTACATCTGAAACCAAATCAATCATACCAAACCCTGCAAAAAGCATCATCACAGTTATTGCTATGTAAAAAATAGACTGCTGACATGCACGATTTTGGGGAATTGTGGACTAATGAACGAAATGCTGAAGAGTGTTTTTGAGTGAACTATCCCTTTAAACTGGGTGCAGGGCACCAGCCCTTGACTGTATTTACCTTAAAGAACATGTGTGGCGTTCGGAGAACTTTAACAGCTGTGTGGCAGTGGCTCTCTAACCCTGAGATAATCACATGTAGAGTTGCCCCTCCACAGACTAAGTAATGGGGCTAAACTGCAGAAGATCAATATGGATCCCTCTATCAGCGTGTTCAGAAGACATTTGATTTACTGTATGGATTCAGTGCTTTCAGCTGTTTAGATACTGTAGGCCGACGTGCCAAAACAGAGGGGAGTGCAACACTGAATGGTTAACGGCTCAACGACTTACGTAACATTTTGAAATAATGCATTGACGCATGCACTGCTATGGTTGATCATGTTATCTGACACGGATCGTTTTCTCCTTTATTTATGAGTTGATTGGTGGACTGTATTGCGTCCAATTCTGGATGCACAGCTGCGGTTGCAGACGGAGAGTTTGTGTGGGAAGAGCCTGTGTGTGCGCGTGTGTGTGGGACTTCACGTGCCTTCTCTCTCTCTCTCTCTCTCTCTCTCTCTCTCTCTCTCTCTCTCTCTCTCTCTCTCTCTCTCTCTCTCTCTCTCTCTCTCTCTCTCTCTCTCTCTCTCTCTCTCTCTCTCTCTCTCTCTCTCTCTCTCTCTCTCTCTCTCTCTCTCTCTCTCTCTCTCTCTCTCTCTCTCTCTCTCTCTCTCTCTCTCTCTCTCATGCTCTGCCCATTCAATTCACGGGAGACAGTGGAAAAGCTATTTTCTACGGTCTGGTACTGCCTAGCCAGCAGATCTAGTTACTATGGATCTTCTGAAAAGGGACATTCACTGGGTTTCCCTAGGCAGCTCATTTAGCTCCTTTAGTGACCATCCTTCGTCAATTTATTCAATATCTCTATGGCCAGAAGGTGGCGCTCTGAAGGAACAGCTCACAACCAATCACGGCTTCTAACACCGAATGGTCCTGACACGCATGGGTGACAAACTTGCTGTCATCGCCAAGATTTGTGACCTCACCCTGTGACAGTAGTGTCCCCTTGAGGCCCCAACAAGATAGGCTTGACTGTTGTGGGCTTTGGCAGATGCTACAGCTGTTGGGGCTATAGATATACATTGTTTTTGTGTGTATGTATGTGTGTATGTATGTGTTTATCTGAATGAGATTTCCTTTGGCTCTGGGATTATTGGTAGCCAATGACTGGATCATACGTACATGTCAGATGGCTCTGAGAGAGTCCTATCTCTCCAAGCAGCTCCTCCACAGGAGGTTGGTGGCACCTTAATTGGGGAGGACGCGCTCATGGTAATGACTGGAGCGGAATCAGTGGAATGGGATCAAATACATTAAACACGGTTTCCAGGTGTTCGATGCCATACCATTCGCTTCGTTCCAGCCATTGTAATGAGCCGTTCTCCCCTCAGCAGCCTACAGTGATCTCCTCCTCTAACACCCAACATACATACAGCAATATCTATCCTGTATTTACCTTTATGGAAAAGTAATGATGATATCAAACATTTTGCATTTGTTATTAAATCAACCAGAGCACATTTTCTCACCTTTCACTTCCTCTCTCCAATCCAACCCCTGGCCCATGTTTCCTCACTTTTGACCCCTTCAGGCCGGGATAGAAGAAAGGGTCACAAGATCTCCGCTGGGGATGCCGAGTTCCCGCGGGAGTACCACACCCTGGGCCACGGTGGCACGCGTCGTTTCCCTGACAACAACAACGGGGGGCAGGCGCCCACCTCGGGGGACCGCCAACGCCACAACGACATCGCTGCCAAGAGCCTGGAGGCCCTTACGAACCTTCACAAGGCTGACATAGAGCGCCAGCGCGGAGCCTTCATGGACCTCCAGAAGAATCAGAAGTACCCGGCCAGCCCCTGTATGTCTCAGGGCCAGGGCTCACCTAACTGTGGCCGCCAACAGCAGGTAACATCTCAATACTCTCAAAACCATGGCCAGAATCAACCCCCCAGCATCTACCCTGATCTATTTTCACTTTGTGAAAGAATTGGTGTAAAGAATATGGTGACAAATTATATGACTTATCAATTTCTTTAAGATCTACCTTGGCCATAGCCGTTGCCCATCCCAGGTACAAAAGCAGTTGAGAACCACAGGAGTATCCAGGTGTCAATTCATCAGTTCATCATGACATCGTTGGCTAGTAGAGTTATCAGAAGGTGTCAGAGGGAGAGGGAGATGGAAACAGAGATTTGAGATAGGAAGGACAAATAGAGATACTGTATATACCCTTATCCCTTGCCATCCCTCTACCCTGATCCCTCCGTCCCTCCGTCCCTCTACCTCAATCCCCTCCCTGAGAATTCTGCCGTCTCTCCACACTCTCCTCCATCGGGCCAAATATCCCTCCATCCACTTCTCTCTTTCCTCCCCAGCTTTTCATTTGCTCTGTGTATTTACCCTGGCACAGCCATTTATCTCTGCACACAAGCGAGAGAGAGAGAGAGAGAGAGAGAGAGAAAGAGGGAGAAAAAGAGGGAGAGATGGAAGGACAAATAAAGAGAGAAACAGGTGGAGTCCGTGGTTTCCATGGCAACCCCCATTCCCATATAAGGAAGTCAATGATATCATATGGCTGGTAATGCCTAGGCAAGAAGAGAGAGTGGAAGAGAGTACGGATGGCAGCAGCAGAGAGAGGGAGAGAAACAGAGAGGAATGAGTTGTGAGAGAAAGACTGAAACTGGGATTGGGCTGTAGTGGTATAGAGACAGAGAGAGAGAGGACACTCTACTCTGCTTGGCTCTACTTTGTATATAACCAGACCAACACTGCCTGGGATTTATTGATTCCTCGGGGGCTCGTGGGAGAACAGAGCGAATGCCGTCAGAAAATGGAGAGGGGGGAGGAGGAAGGAGAGGGAGGCATGTGGAGCAGCATGCGAACCGACGAACCACCACCAGTCACCAGCAGTAGCAGGCTCGATAAGTAGCAACAACGGTACCAGTTCTCCCTTTCATTATTTAATGGAGACGTGCAGAATCCTGTCTGTTCTGGTGTTACTGTGGGATAGATGACTTTCTGCTGCCTCATGTGATGCAGAGAGAGGGAGAAAAGGATAGACAGAAAGGGGTGAGGGAGAAAGAGAGCGCGTGCAAGAGAGCTGTATCTGTACCTGACTGCGTGCGTGTGTGCATGTGACCATGATCAGCAAGAGTCTGTGTAATTCTGTGAGTTTATAAGGGAGACCAGTGCAGGTAAGACATGATGTAATTGGTATGCCTCTCCTCTACTCCCTGCTTTCTGCAGGGATCAGAGGACGGGTGTGTGAGTGTGTGTATGATATGTGTGTGGTGTGTTTTGGCTGGCTCATTCCGGGGTGGTACTGGCATGCAGGTGTTGGCCAGGTGTGGATGTGGTGCCGCAGTGTCTGAAAGACTAGGAGGGGGACTGTGTGTGTGCGTGTGTGTGTGTGTGTGTGTGTGTGTGTGTGTGTGTGTGTGTGTGTGTGTGTGTGTGTGTGTGTGTGTGTGTGTGTGTGTGTGTGTGTGTGTGTGTGTGTGAGAGAGAGAGAGACAGAGACAGACAGAGTGAGAGAGAGAGAGAGAGAGAGAGAGAGAGAGAGAGAGAGAGAGAGAGAAAGAGAGAGAGAGAGAGAGAGAGAGAGAGAGAGAGAGAAATTAGCTGCTTGGCATGCAGGTCAGGCATGCGTCTCTCTCTCTCTCTCTCTCTCTCTCTCAGTACATGTCCATCGTGGGATTCAGCTTGTGTGATTGAGAAATATGGCAGCCCATATGGGCATTGTGTCACGGTGCATAGGGGCTCGGGTTTATTGTGTGTGGGGCAAATGTAATGTTCTGAAACACCCTCTTGTTAGTGCATATTGGAGGAGAGGTGGGCAGGGGAGGCTGAGGTAAGAGGGGTGAAGACAGAAAGGTGGATGAAGACATGAATAGAAAAAGAGTGGGATGTGGGAGAATGTTTTCAAGAGGTGCATATGCATAAGTCTACTGGTCTGTTAGCGGGTGGAGTTGAGAAGAGTTTGTGCGTCTAGCGGTAGGTGGTAGTGAGTATGTGTTGAGTTCAGGTAGACGTGTATGCTGAGTTCCACATCGGTCAGATGTGGTCAGATAGCATCTACTCCCTAGGGGGTAGGGATTGATGGAATTGGAATTGATTGGAATTCAGCATATGGTTAGGAGTAGAGTGTTCAAGAGAGATCTTCTTCAAGATGCGAGCAGCGTCCCAGTCCTCCAAGTAGATATACACAGTAGGACACATACATGACATCCAAAACAAACCATGTGAGCAACTATTCTCCACATCATACTTCAATTTCAAGTTTAAGTAAAACATGTACAAAGTAGACACTGATATGCAATATAGTTATAGGGTAATGCAAATCAATAAAACACCATTTAAACAGAAAAACACAAGAGAGGTGAGGAAATAGAATCCCTAAAATAGGGGTCCTAGTGACATTTGTCAATAAGAGCCTTGTGTCGAGGCATGGCCAATAGAATGGGGTCTGATTGGTGGTAGTATGGCTGTGCAGGCTGACAAATGTTCAGGTAGACACATGATTGCTAGCTCCGACTCGGACAGAAGCCTGCAGGACACACAATGCTCTATGTATCTGGGTCACAGGAGCCCGCAGGCCTCTGTTCTGTTGGTTTTTATCCCCAATTCGTATCTTCCTCCCCTCCTGCCTATGCTCTGCTCTGTCTATCCTCATCCAGCTTTTCTCCTCCACATCCTCTCTCAACAGAGGGTAGGAACTCATTGAATATTTCCTCTCAAACCAGTGTAGGACAATTTTGACTTTGCAGCTTGCCCATCTAGTGGAGTCAGTTCTGCCTCAAGGACATGACTCATCCCAATAAACGTCAACCTGCTCAAGAGCTATCTATTGCAGGATAAATCAATGTTAGATTTTACATAGCTGGCCATAAATGGATGTTACAATTCACTTTATGGGTTGGTTCTGTAGGCTTCTACTACAGATAGTAATGTGATTAGACTATACCTTCATATAAAACAAAAAACTGAGTTTGTCAGATTTCCAGTCATTGCAATTAATGTTATACCCCTTGATCTTCAAGAATAGGACTTGGAAATATGGAAACATAGATTAGCCAAATTGTTTTACCTGAGCGTAAGCCAAAAACGAAGGACTTATTAGCCAGCCCTACTCTGTTGTTTATGATTTTGTTGTCATGGAGGACTGATTGGGCTCATTCCTTCGAGTTGAAAAATAAATGCTGCTTTTGGGAAAAGTGCTATTTGCATGTGAAAAATGAGCGCATTATTCTGCATTTGCTATACTGTAGGCCTATTGTTTACGTTTTTTGTTGGTGACACTTTGATATCTTGATCATTTGCAGCTGTTTAAGTCTATCAATAGTACACAAGTTTGAGCATGTGTCTGTTAAGCATAAGGGCATTTTTGGAGGGAATCAGCACAAATAAGATTGAGAAATAAAAGCTCTACTTGTGGTCAAACTACTTTTGACAGTATGGAGCACAACACCACGTGGGGTTTAGACAGGATGAACTCCCTTAAACATTTTATTCCACAGGCTGGGATCTGCACTGCAGCTGTTGCAAGAGCACATTTTTCACTAGCTAGGTGTCCTCTAGTCGCAAATATAATGATTGATAGGCAGCTTAAACGTCTTCAATTCAACCATTATTGGGTTCAAATATGCATGTACAATTGGGAACTGCCATCCACAACAACCACAATCTGAAAGGTGCAGATAGCTAAATGACAGAGCAGCAGTGTGATTCACCTCAATTTATTATGTATATCCAACCCAGTATCACAGATTATTGTGAAATAGACACAAATTGCTTATTGGAAATTTGTGATATGCGCACAAAAAAAAAAGAAACAAAAATGGTATACAGTGCATTTGAATCCCAGATAAAAACAGTAGGTTACTTAAATTGAATTGAAGGAGTTTAAGCTGCCTATCAATCATTCTGTATATTGCTGGCCCTTCTTTGGGCACTGTGTTAACTAACCTCCAGACGAGCTTCAATGCCATACAACTCTCCCTCCGTGGCCTCCAATTGCTCTTAAATGCTATTAAAACTAAATGCATGCTCTTCAACCGATCGCTGCCCACACCTACCCACCCATCCAGCATCACTACTCTGGACGGTTCTGACTTAGAATATGTGGACAACTACAAATACCTAGATGTCTGGTTAGACTGTAAATTCTCCTTCCAGACTCACATTAAGCATCTCCAATCCAAAATTAAATCTAGAATCGGCTTCCTATTTCACAACAAAGCATCCTTCACTCATGCTGCCAAACATACCCTAGTAAAACTGACTATCCTACCAATCCTTGACTTCGACGATGTCATTTACAAAATAGCCTCCAACACTCTACTCAGCAAATTGGATGCAGTGCCATCCGTTTTGTCACCAAAGCCCCATATACTACCCACCACTGCGACCTGTATGCTCTCGTTGGCTGGCCCTCGCTTCATATCCGTCGCCAAACCCACTGGCTTCAGGTCATCTAGGTAAAGCCCCACCTTATCTCAGCTCACTGGTCACCATAGCAGCACCCACCCGCAGCACGCGCTCCAGCAGGTAAATTTCACTGGTCACCCCCAAAGCTAATTCCTCCTTCGGCCGCCTTTCCTTCCAGTTCTCTGCTGCCAATGACTGGAACGAACTGCAAAAATCACTGAAGCTGGAGACTCATGTCTCCCTCACGAGCTTTAAGCACTAGCTGTCAGAGCAGCTCACAGATCACTGCACCTGTGCGTAGCCAATCTGTAAATAGCCCATCCAACTACCTCATCACCATATTGTTATTTAATTTATTTAGCTCCTTTTCACCCCAGTACCACTACTTGCACACTCATCTTCTGCACATCTATGACCCCAGTATTTAATTTGCCATACTGTAATAATTTTGCCACTATGGCCTATTTATTGCCTCACCCCCCTTATCCTACCTCATTTGCACACACTGTTTATACACTTTTTCTATTGTATTATTGACTGTGTTTGTTTATGCCATGTGTAACTCTGTGTTGTTGTTTGTGTCTCACTGCTTTGCTTCATCTTGGCCAGGTCACAGCTGTAAATGATAAGTTGTTCTCAACTAGCCTACCTGGTTAAATAAAGGTGAAATAAAAAAAATTTAAACAAATGTTTTTGCGATTGGAGGACAGCTAGCTAGTGAAAAATGTGCTCTTGCAACAAGCTGCAGTGAGGATCCCCAGCTTTGGAATAAACTCCCCTGTTGCCACTGTCACGTCCGTCGTACGAAGGAGACCAAGGTGCAGCGTGGTATGCGTACATTCTTATTTATTTAATGAATGAACACTGAACAAACAAAATAACAAAATAACAAAATGAACCGTGAAGCTATATGGAGAGTGCAGACAGGCAACTAAACATAGAATAAGATCCCACAAACAACAAAAGGGAAATGGCTACTTAAATATGATCCCCAATCAGAGACAACGATAAACAGCTGCCTCTGATTGGGAACCATATCAGGCCACCATAAACATACAAATACCGAGACCTACAAAACCCTAGACATACAAAAACCCTAGACAATACAAAGCCCCTAGACAATACAAAAACTAACGTATCACACCCTGACCTAACCAAAATATAAAGAAAACAGAGATATCTCCGGTCAGGGCGTGGCAGTACCCCCCCCCCAAAGGTGCGGACTCTCAGGCATAAACCTGAACCTATAGGGGAGGGTCTGGGTTGGCATCTACCCTCGGTGGCGGCTCTGGTTCTGGACGCCGGCCCCCCCCTCTTTACGCTGATCCCTCCGCCTTTGTAGAACTGGACCGTGGATCATCGCCGGAGGCTTTAGACTGTGGATCATCGCCGGAGTCCCCGGACTGGGGACCGTCGCTGGAGGCCCCGGACTGGGGACCGTCGCTGGAGACTCCGGACTAAGGATCTTCGCTGGAGGCTCCGGACTAACCGCTGGTGGTGCCGGGCTAAAGACACGCACCTCAGGGCGAGTGCGGGGAGGAGGCACAGAACGTACTGGACTGGAGGCTCCGGACTGGGGATCGTCGCTGGAGGCTTCGAAATGGAGATCGTCGCTGGAGGCTCCGGACTGGGGATCGTCGCTGGAGGCTCCGGACTGGGGATCGTCGCTGGAGGCTCCGGACTGGGGATCGTCGCCGGAGGCTCTGGACTGTGGAGGCGCACTGGATACCTGGTGCGTGGTGCCGGCGCTGGTGGTGCCGGGCTAAAGACACGCACCTCAGGGCGAGTGCGGGGAGGAGACACAGGACGTACTGGACTGTGGAGGCGCACTGGAGGTCTGATGCGTGGTGCCGGCACTGGTGGTACCAGGCTGGGGACATGCACCTCAGGGCGACTGAGAGGAGCAGAAACAGGGAGTACTGGACTGTGGAGGCGCACTGGAGGTCTGATGCGTGGGACCGGTACAGGTAGTACCGGGCTGATGACACGCACCTCAGGGCGAGTGCAGAGAAGAGACACAGGACGTACTGGACTGTGGAGGCCCACTGGAGACCTGATGCGTGGGACCGGTACAGGTGGCACCGAGCTGATGACACACACCTCAGGGCGAGTGCAGAGAGGAGGCACAGGACTCACTGGACTGGACTCACTGGACTGTGCCGGCCTGGTGCGTGTTGCCAGCACTGGTGGTACCGGGCTGAAGAGACACACCTCAGGACGAGTGCGGGGAACTGACTCAGGTGGCATCGGACGGCTAACACGCTCCTCAGGGCGAATGCCATGCATACTACGCCAAACCAACAGCTCTCTCTCTTCACTCTCCTCCCCTCGAAGGTTTCTAGCTCTCCCCTCCGTTCACTTTCCTCCAATAACTCCTCGACAGTCTCTGACTCACCCCTGAACTTCGCCAACCACTCCGTGTGCCACCCCCCAGAAAATGATTGGGGTTTCTGTGGCCTACCTCTTTGGTATAACTCCTCGTAACATCTCCGTTCCGCTTTCGCTGCCTCGATTTCTTCCCTCGGACGGCGATACTCCCCCGCCTGCGTCCAGGGTCCTGCTCCATCCAAAATCTCCTCCCAGGTTCATTCCTCCTGAACACGCTGCTTGGTCCTTTTATGGTGGGATCTTCATGGGAAGAAGTGGACCAAAGCACAGCATTGTGAGCGTACATTTTCTCGCCAACAAAACAAGAAACAAAGAAACGACCGTGAAGCTTAGAAGGGCTATAGTGCCACTAACAAAGATAACTTCCCACCATAACACCAAAAGGGAAATGGCTACCTAAATATGATCCCCAATCAGAGACAACGATAAACAGCTGCCTCTGATTGGGAACCATATCAGGCCACATACAAATACCTAGACCTACAAAAGCTAGACATACAAAAACCATAGACAATACAAAACCCCTAGACAATACAAAAACTAGCATATCCACCCTAGTCACACCCTGACCTAACCAAAATATAAAGAAAACAGAGATATTTCCGGTCAGGGCCCTGACCTTAGATATCTCTGTTTTTCTATTTTGGTTAGGTCAGGGTGTGACTAGGGTGGGTACTCTAGTTGTTGTATGTCTAGGGTTTGTGTCATCTAGGGTTTTTGTATGTCTATGTATAGTTGCCTTAGTGCACATCAGTAGCTTCACGTTTCGTTTGGTTGTTTGTTGTTTTGTTCAGTGAGTTTTGATCTATTAAAATTATGTGGAACTCTACTCACGCTGCGCCTTGGTCCAATCCTTACGATGAACGTGACACCTGTGGTGTTGTGGTCCATAATGTCAAAAATAGTTTAGAAGGGAGGTTTGTCGGGGAGGATGGGTGGGCGTATAACGGGAACGTCTATCAACCCAAAGGTTGTGTGTTTGAATCTCATCATGGATAACTTTAGCATTTTTGCTGATTAGTTACTTTGCAACTACTTAGCATGTTAGCTAACCCTGACCTTAACCCTTTAACCTAACTCCTAAACCTAACCTTTTAAGTACAGCTAGCATGTAAACTAGCCCTAACCTTAAACCCTAACCATACCCTAACCTTAACCCCTAACCCTAATGTTAAACCCTAGCTTAGCTAACATTAGCCCCAACAAATTGTAGTTTGTGTAATGTATACAAATGCATTATGAAGAAAGACACAAACCGGTGCGTGTGGCACATACTACCATACCCCGTTCAAAGGCACTTGAATATTTTGTCTGGCCCACTCACACTCTGAATGGCACACATACATAATCCATGTCTCAATTGTCCCAAGGCTTTAAAATCCTTCTTTAACCTGTTTCCTCCTACATCTACACGGGTTGAAGTGGATTTAACAAGTAAAATCAATAAGGGACCATAGCTTTCACCTGGTCAGTCTATGTCATGGAAACATGTTTTGTACACTCAGTGTAGCTTGGAATGTAGCATACAAAAGCCTATTCCTGCCCTTTTCCCGCGATCCATCAAACGCATTTGGTGTCATAGTGGTCTCTGACTTGTGGTCAGACTCGCTCAGGAGGAGCAAACTTAAACTTGCAATGATGATTTCAATGTCGTTGAGAAAACAGAAAGGTGTCCAATTTTCTGAATTTAAAAGTAATCCTACAAGTAATCATCTAGTTTTTTAAAAAGTATCTTTAAACCGATTATAATATTTTAGCTGGTAACGTAACGGGTTACGGTTACAGTGTTTTGGTTATCCATTACATGTAACGGGTCCACATGTAATCCGTTACTCCCCAACCCTGAGTATGATATATGTGAATGTAGCAGGGTCATTCTTGAATTGCGGTGGTGTTTGCTTCCGTCGCCATGAAAAACACTTGACAAATAGTTACATATACAAGGCATTGTTGAATACTCGTTTCTGATTGGGGTTGAACAGCATTCTAGAGCTTGCATTATTCACCTTTATAAATTGGGCCCTCAATGCTGATTGGCTGAAAGCCTTGGTATATTTAAGCAATATGGCATGGGGGGGGGGGGTGATATATGGCCAATATAATATGGCTAAGGGCTCTTCTTAGGCACAAAGCATCGAGGTGCCTTATTGCTATTATAAACTGGTTACCAACGTAATTAGAGCAGTAATAATAAATGATTTGTCATATCCATGGTATACGGTCTGATATACCATGGCTGTTAACCAACCAGCATTCAGGGCTCGAACCACCCAGTTTTTAACTTTCTCCCTTTCATATTGAACTGTTTATTTAATCACAAATCATAATGCAAGTCCTTTATACTGCAAAACTTTAAGTATATGCATTGTTTAAGGCAAGCATATTGGCTTGACCGAGTAATGATGAGTACAGTTGTAGTGACATGTTTTTGGCATTTAGGGATATTTATCTATTATTTTGAAAGCTAGAATGAAAACATAGTATTTCATACTGTATATTGTATATATCAATGAAAACAAAAAATGCTATTGAAATAGAATGTAATATTTGTTGGTTTTACATCAGCAGTTTTCCTGTTATTATACAGTATGTCACTTGGTAAATTACTGTAGTTAGTTAGTCTAGCCAGCTACAGTATCTAAACGTAGTAACCATGGCCGAATTACACCCGGGCACGCAGGGAACGTTCCCAGGGGCCCTGACTTCTAGGGGGCCCCATTTGATTTTGTTAGTCACTCTCACTCAGATATCATATTAACATGGCATAAGTCATGTGTAGAATTGCAGGAAATTAGCTTTTGAAACTGCACAAAAATATGTTTAATGTAACGCACACGTATTTGTTTATTTTTTGTTAATAAAATACTTTTTAATCCCACCGCTGCGTTAATGTGAGTTAATGTGTAGTGGCTAATTGTATAGCTAATAGGCTATGTGTTTGTAGATTGACTGAGGCGAATGAAGCTACAACAACCAATGTGATATTTTTTTTATTTTTTATTTCACCTTTATTTAACCAGGTAGGCTAGTTGAGAACAAGTTCTCATTTGCAACTGCGACCTGGCCAAGATAAGGCATAGCAGTGTGAACAGACAACACAGAGTTACACATGGAGTAAACAATTAACAAGTCAATAACACAGTAGAAAAAAGGGGAGTCTATATATACATTGTGTGCAAAAGGCATGAGAAGGTAGGCAAATAATTACAATTATGCAGATTAACACTGGAGTGATAAATGATCAGAAGGTTATGTACAGGTAGAGATATTGGTGTGCAAAAGAGCAGAAAAATAAATAAATAAAAACAGTATGGGGATGAGGTAGGTGAAAATGGGTGGGCTATTTACCAATAGACTATGTACAGCTGCAGCGATCGGTTAGCTGCTCAGATAATGGCTGGGATAATTTTTGCTCGTTTTTGCTGTTCTCCAAATTGCATTCTAGTGTTTTAACATTGTATAGAAATGCAGTAAATGAGCTTCAACTTTCTTAAGACTTCCCTTCGAACCTCACTTAAACTCAGATCCCGACTAAGAAAAGTATTAGCCAATTCAGGGCCGGATCTAGCCTTTTGGGGGCCCTAAGCGAGATTTGGTTGGTATTTGGCCATGATTGCCACTTTAGAAAATCCTAAATGACCTCAAATTTGTCTTTGGTGTTAGCGTAATTGGTGTTACTAATCCTACTGGTGGTACGGTGTTATCATAATGGTAAAAATTATTTAAAGTCATTAAGCTGCCATATTAGTTGATGAAAAGACATACCCCCCCCCCCCCCCCCCCCCCCCCCAAAAGTGAACTTTTTCCTCAAATGCCATGCCCAAATGCCACTGCAATTCAAGAATGACCCAGTTGTTTAGATTAGTGATAAACTAGCCAGCTATCATCCCCAATTTAGACTAACCAAAAAAGTATAGTGTACTTGACACCCTGGCACAAGGCCTACATAATGTTGTGAGAGTTTCATGGTTATAGCCTACCATTGACACTGTGACTCAAGTACTCTACACACAGTTACAATAGCCAAATACATACTAATAGATTCAATGAACTTTGCCCTCTGTGTTGGAGGCTGCCCAAATTCCCTTAAAAAGCCAAGCTTCTTCAATCCAGTGTCTGTGTATTACTTTAATCCGCTCCTGAATTTGAGCCAGCTAATTGTGTGAATGGTAGGCAGTGAATTGCTAGCTAGCTGGTGTGGGTGTATTATTGGTATGGGTGTCTGGTGTAGTGTCTGGTAAACATTTGATTAATTGTTCGGAAGCAATTACAAGCAATTAAAAGGCTATTATGATGGCACTGAAGGACATTGGAAATGAATCTGCGCTATCATCACAATAATTAGCCCCTCACTTTCGGACTGGATCTGATGGAGAGAAAAATATGAAGATATTTTATACCTCTCCTTTTTTAGTCTTCAGAAAGACTTAAACTTCTCCCTCTCTCTACACCGATAAAGTATACTTTCAAACCTTCCCAACTTTATTTGTCACAGCTGCGTTATCTCTGAAACGTCTGACTGGCAGCGGATAGATGGATCTTTCTCACTCACTCCGCCCTTTCCTCCATCTCACACATTTCTCCCCATCCAACTCTCTCTCTGACAAACTGTTGTCCAGCTTAATGGATGGAAACATATCTAACTCTCTTCTTTCTTTCTTTCTTTCTTTCTTTCTTTCTTTCTTTCTTTCTTTCTTTCTTTCTCTCTCTCTCTCTCTCTCTCTCTCTCTCTCTCTCTCTCTCTCTCTCTCTCTCTCTCTCTCTCTCTCTCTCTCTCTCTCTCTCTCTCTCTCTCCCCCTAGCAACAGCCAAACTACTGGAGTTTCAAGGTCAGTTCGTGTTTTAGTGTGAATCTATGTCTCTGTCTCTGTGGATTGGTCTAGAATGGGATAATCTGTGTGTGGATCTTTGTGCTTCTCTTACCTCAATGTGAGTGTTGTAGTGTTGGCACACTACTGAGACGTATGACTGGTGTTGGAGTACATCTGCTGCTGTGTTTTGGGTCCCTCATAAAAGGCCAAATCCTAACTTGATATTCATTTGCTGAAATTGCTCATCTCGCAAATCATGCATTGATGTCGATGGGAGATTTGTGCGAAAAGTAACTTGTGCCTGGAACTCAAGTTAGGATTTGGGCCAAAGAGAATTATAAAAGCAGACATCCTTGAATAACCCTAATCAATATGTAATATTTTATATAAAAATATATGTAAATCATTTGCCTGATTTGCCAAATTTTGGGGTTACATTCCATTGCATATAAATCACCATGGCTGTAGAACAGTTCTGTCTACAAGGTTTAGGTACTCTTAGTGGACACAAATCGCATTCTGGCCCAATATGGCTGCCGTGCATCACCCAGGTGGGCACTTTGTATTGCTTCCCCCATATTCTGGAATGTCACTATGTAAAGCTGATACAGATCATGCGGATTGGAAGGGCTACTGATTCTGTTGCCTCATCAGATAAGGCCCTATCATATGGAGGGGGCAAGTGACGCTACAGTACATATGTGACCAACCGCCTCAATTCGGTCTTATGTAGCAACATTTTAAATTGAGTTTTTTTTACATTGGATAAAAGTATAGACGAAGAGCTACAAAATGGTATATCATACACTGCAGTTGATGAACAATGGGAAAGTAATTCTGCTTTGAAAGTTGATCAACTTGCAGCCCCACTTTTGAGAAAATGGCCCTTGAATGTTTTGGTACACCTACTGGATAACTATTCTTTGTCTACACCTATTCAGCATTGTTCACACCCTCACATGTGAGGCCATGTGCTAAACAGAGTGAGTGAAGTAGTGTAGTAAACAACCAAAAATGTCAAGACTAAAAGTGGTGGAAGTAGTAGCCTACAATAAGGAAAAACTCCAGGTAAAAATACACTTTATCTTGTTCTTCACATTACCATCGCTGGTAGACACACACTCTTTTAAAGGAAATCTAAGTGGCACAAGATACAGAAGGTGTAAACTGTACAGTGAAATAGTTACTTGCAAAGTTGCATAGTATAGCAATATCAAAAATAGAAAGTGTTCAGATAAAATATTTTATAATTATTAGATGCTTACCCAGACACACCTGTCTAAATTGATGGGTCATGTGAAAGAAATGCTATAGATGGGTCGTTATTGAAATACAACAGATGGCCGTAATCACCCCCAGACACACCTGGCTAACTTGACGGGTCATGTAATCATCTGGTGAAGTGGAGTCTTTTGTTTAGACAAGTAACTAGCTAGCTAGCTAGCTAAACAATGAACTATAATTCCAACCCATAGCTGTAGTATGAATCTGCATGTAGCTAAAGCTAACCAACTAGGTTCAATGTTAGCTATCTAGCAATGCAAATGGCTTTCCGAGATACTTATAATATTACTACACAGATCATACACGTAACATTAGCTAGCGAGCCAGCAAGCTAACGTTTGCTAGCTAGCTTAACTTGCAATGAAAACAACTTTCTGACAAAATGTGTTAAGGCACATGAAAGTTCACGTGTTCCAGTAGGCATTTCTGCCCAACAACGCATTTTGATAAAAATAAAAAAAATGAAAACACATTACGTTCAAATGCCTATCCTGTGAAGTAGTGACGTGTGACATATGCCTAGCTTCTTGAAACAGGTCACATATGAATAATTCCCTATGACAGAGATCTGACTGCTGTGTGTTGCTGACAAAAGAACAAAGCAGGAGAGGAGAAGAGAGGAAAGAACAAGGGATGGCAGGATGTTTGAAGCCCATGTTTTTCCTACTACAAGTTTCTACATTTGCCAGAAGGGCCGAGTTGATGGTTTCAGAATGAATGGATGACCAACAAAAGTTTACAGTGTAGGATGGTACTGTCAGGTATCTGTGTAGCATCTACACAGAAGCCTTCTACACACATTCCATTAGCGTAACAATCTCTCCACTGTATTTCCATTGTAAATGTACAGAATATTTCATAATTTAGTCACAAATGCGCATTTCCTATTTGCATTTACAATCCCTGCTTTATCAACTTGCATGTCATACAATACATCCCTCACAATTACATAGCTGGTGGTTTCCTCATATGCCAGCAGTCCATTTCCCTCTTATCTCGTTCAATGTCACACACACTAGCTTTATTGAATCCCATGTTTGCTGTTGGCTCCCAGCTCTAACGGGATTGGTTATCACTCGTCTTCCCTTCCTCTCAGGGAGTCGGGTAGTCTGCTGCTCTACTCTGCTCTGCTCTGCTTTCACTATTCTGCAGCGGTGCTCTTCGCTCGCTGTGTGTGTCTGTGTGTGTGTTTGTGTCTCAATGTGTGTTGATGTGTGTGTTTGTAACATTCCCATGCTGGTCTCTTTTGATGTTTCATTGGCTTGCTTACACTCCACATGAGCATGTGCACACGCAAACACACACACCCTGCGGATTATCATACAAACATGCCTACATTCACATGGAAGGGCGTGGATGGACCCATACTGTAAATACACACACACATCAACACCTGGAAAATAAATCTCCTTCTCAAATTCTCCCACATACTCCAACAAGACGGTGGGATTGTCTGTCCGTCTGTTTAAACTACTCTCCATAGGGAAGGCCCTGCCGTGCATTCAAATGCTTGCAGTGCCCTCTCTCCACCTCTTGACTGCGAAGACTGCTAGGCAGCAACAGAGGAATGGAGGACTGTATAATTCCCTCCCTCTTTGCAAATCTAAGCCTCGCTAATAGAAACGTTAGTACCGTCGTCTGCACCTCATAGGCCTCTGTCTGTCTGGAGCGGGGAAATAATCTGAGTCCATTGTCTCCTCTCCTCAACCTTACTGCTGAATCAGGCTAGGAAGTCTATATACTATAGTTGATGTGCATTCCAAATGGCACCCTATTCCCTAGGTAGTGCATTCCTTTTGACCAGAGTCCTATGGGCCCTGGTCAAAAGTAGTGCACTACAAAGGGAATAACATAAGCTTAGAACCACATAAAGGCTCCTATTCAGTGACACTATCTGTATTCACATGTACAATGAGTCATTCATCAGATCCAGGGGAAGTAATCATGTGTCCTAAAGTACATGGATTCCTTGAGCTCGACTCCTTTCATCCAGAGCTGTTCACCAAAGAAAATGGATTCAATGCAGGAGCTATTGTTAGGTATTCTGTAAGTGGCTTTCCAAGCTAGCACATTTGGTTCCTTGGAAGTTGTGGGAACATATGTTTTTGGTTTCACATTGGTTGTGGGAACAAAGTCATACATTCCCTGATCGGTAAAACTGAACATTTTTAAATGTTCTGAGAACACATGAAAGTGTTGACTGTTCTGGGAAAGTGTATTTTTAGGTTGCAGGGAGGTTCTGAGAACATTTTACTCTGGTCCCTTTAAAGTTTTCTTGATAGGTTTTTATTAAAGCTCTGAGAATGGAAATAATAGGATATTTTGAGTTTTTTTAATAACTTCCTTAAACTTTCACTCTATGTTTCAATAAGACTGGACTGTTAATAACATTGCTAGCTTATTTTGGACACATAAAAAAAAAAAATCCAAGCACAAATAGGACACATGAAAATGAATTCCCTTAGGCATTTATTTTTTATTGTGAAACGGCATCAGTGAGATTCAAACCTATAATCTTCTGTTCTCAATCCATGAACTTCGTCCACTGCGCCACCAGGATGGAGTCAGCATGCCATGTTTTTTTTACACATACAAAGCTGTTCATTTTAGTCTAACAGACTCCATTTCAAAGGAAACAAGCACTCATTAAGATCAGGTGTGGCCGATTAGTGGGCCAACACACCTGAACACACTTAACAAGATAGAGGATAGAGATAGTTTTTTTGATGCTGAGAACAGAATTGATGTTTTTAAAGAACATTCTTATAACATTCTCTGAACGTTACTAAAGATTTCTTGAGGTTTTTATGGAACGTTTTCGTAACGTTTTCAGAACAATTTGAGAACATTACTTTTAATAGAACCATGAGGAAACCTGTAGGTAACATTTTGCCGAAGTCCTGGAATTCCCACAGAAGAACATTGTTTCGTAACGTTCTTGGAACAATTTGAGAACATTCCAAATGTCAAAACAATTGGAGAATGTTGCTAGAAGATTACCAACATTTAAATTAAATGTAACCATGTTTGAACTTTTAGGAAATGTTCTGTTAAAGTAAAGACATACCAAAACATTTAAGATTTTTTGACAAGTTCTGTAAATGTGCTGAGAATGTTCCAATGCCAAGCAACTATCCTGCACTATTCACAGAAAGTTGTGAGAGGATGTATGCAAAATAAACATAGGACAACCATGCTCTCACCAAGCACTAACAAAGAAACGTTCTCAGGACGTTATGTAATAGCTGGGTTAGCAAAGAAGCACAGTTGAACACACACACATTCTCTCTCTCTCTCTCTCACACACACACACACACACACACACACACACACACACACACACACACACACACACACACACACACACACACACACACACACACACACACACACACACACACACACACACACACACACACACACACACACACACACACACACACACACACACACACACACACACACACAAACAAACAAACCAATAGCAATAGCAACAACAAAAACGCTGTTTCACATAGACGAAATCCCTGGACCATCCATGACACTCGTGGTCCTATGGCTAGCTCAGTAGCTAAACCATTTGGACAGCTACTATTGTTGTCTTTGGCTGTTTGTATGTTTGATATGACATTGGGTGGAAAATGACTTTTCCCTGATATCTCAGAGAATGGCCTGAATGGTGTTTTTTACAGCCCTAAAAGGCTTAGGATGCCAGCGGCTGCCATGTTTCCCCTAGTGACTGCCTTATGCTGTGGCACGTGGTCAGAATCACTTATCAAAGTGCTTGACTATGATCCGCCAAGACAAAGACAATGTTTGGTGCTTAAATTTATAATTGAATGAAAACTTATTAAGGACTTCTTTTACACTGGAGATGCAAAATAAAAATCTTGTTATGTAACTGTAATTAGATAAATGTTATATGAGAAGAGATCGTCTTTATGTATACAATTTTTGCACAAGGAGTGGTTATCAGGGAAAATGTATGTATTCTTTAAGAATGTAGTTTCGTAAAAGTTGTCAAAAATCAAAATAGTAAAATCATGAACGAAAGGACATCAGTCGTACTTTAACCTATTTTTACTTAAGTACTTTACACCACTGCATTGTACATCATATGATTCAATTGTGCAGGTCAAACCTGTGCTCATAGCCCAAGGACACTGAGGTCAAAGACTAGCCTAACTCCAAAGCCTACACTACTTTGCTTTATTGTCCATTACAACACTATTTCTATGGCTTTTCAATGAACATCTTCTTCAAGGCTCTTTGTATTCAGTTCAGTTAAGCAACTTAGGGGTGAATCCCCACTTCAGTCAAATTTTAAATTAGTCTCCCACTGACATCAATGCACGGCTAAGTGAAAATGTGACTTCAGTTGTCGTTAGGATTTGCCGCATCAGGATGTCCATTGAGTGACTCCTTGGTATTCGTTTTTAGGTAGTTGTATAGATGGGACTCATCCCCCAATTACAGAGCTCACTGGAACGGTATGCCAGGACTGCATGGTGCTAATGCCCATCAAATAGGAGGGGGTTGCCCGAGTTCCACAGGGGGGGGACCAGGGGTGGGGAAGGGGTTCAGGGGGCGTGGGTGGCACAGCTGTGCACAGCTGCTTTGTCAATCATCACATACATTGCTTATTGATCTGAGAAAATCCACTTTGACAAAGTCAGCCAATCGGTGGTGAGAAATCTGTGATGAGGTAGTGGCATTTAGACAGACAGGACTTAGGGGAACAGTAATATAGTGAATTTAAGGATGGTCAAACAGACCAAGGGCAATGTAACTATACAGCAGTACATGAAAGGAGAGAGAGAGAGAGAGAGAGAGAGAGAGAGAGAGAGAGAGAGAGAGAGAGAGAGAGAGAGAGAGAGAGAGAGAGAGAGAGAGAGAGAGAGAGAGAGAGAGAGAGAGAGAGAGAGAGAGAGAGAGAGAGAGAGAGAGAGAGAGAGAGAGAGAGAGAGAGAGAGAGAGAGAGAGAGAGAGAGAGAGAGAGAGAGAGAGAGAGAGAGAGAGAGAGAGAGAAGGCACGTGAAGTCCCACACACACAGCATCTGCACAGATATTACCAACGTGATGACATTCTGGTAGAGACGTGAGGCAGTAGAGACACAGTAAAGTGAATGATAGAGACAGGAGGATTGTTAATAAATTGTTTTAGACAGTTGACAGTTGGAGACATACAGTATAGTCATTCAGAGACCCACAATAAAGGACCAAGATGCTGAACATAGAGGTAAGAAATTATTGTGCAAATGAGTGACACTTTCTCGCTGCTAAACTTATCAGTAAACATGTTGCCTGTTACTTGACAAATTATTGATTTCCAGTTATACTGCTTATATGGTTGTCCAGTGTCATAGATTGTATTGTTTTGGTATTTTCTCCACACAATGGAAGAGTTATCCATCTGCACAGTTCTTCTTATTGACACAGATAACACTGACCGCACGATATTTGATGCAATATAGTTGTCAGATATATGTGTATAGGTGGCAGGGATGTCAGGCGCAGGAGAGTCAAACAGAGTGTAAAATGGAGTCTTTTAATAAATGTCCAAGTAACATGCTCCATAACATTAAATAGAAAAATGAATATAAACAAATATGGGTACAAAGACCCGTCGCGCACCTATACAAACAACACTACACTGACAATAAACAATCTCTGACAAAGACATGAGGGGAAACAGAGGGTTAAATACACAACAGGTAATGAATGGGATTGAAAACAGGTGTGTGGGAAGACAAGACAAAACCAATGGAAAATGAAAATGGATCAATGATGGCTAGAAGACCAGTGACGTCGAACGCCGAGCACCGCCCGAACAAGGAGAGGCAACGACTTCGGCAGAAGTCGTGACAATAGTCTTTGTATTTTCAGTAATAAAAGAAATGGCTTTATAAAAGCCCATGACATCTCCAGTGAAGATTACAGAGCCTTAGCAGGATTCAGGAGAGAGAAGCACTGTCATAAACCAAGGCCCATCCATTAGACAGAATGGCCTTATAAGACATAGACGAGGTCATGGGGTAACAGGACACACTAGTTCTTCTCCAGCAGTCATAATGGCTTCGTAAGGCTGTTGACATAATGACGTAACACTGTCACAACAGATCATAACAGTT
Source organism: Oncorhynchus mykiss (assembly GCF_013265735.2). Classification (NCBI taxonomy): domain Eukaryota; kingdom Metazoa; phylum Chordata; class Actinopteri; order Salmoniformes; family Salmonidae; genus Oncorhynchus; species Oncorhynchus mykiss. The sequence goes on from NC_048584.1 coordinate 16,676,836, forward strand.
TCCGACAACCAAATTGACTTATAACGGTCTGACAGGCTCAGTTGTTATTTATTCATTGGAGGAGACCTTTATTACAGTATCTATCAAAGTTTGATTGCATAGGTAGAAACTTGTTTATGATTGTCGAGGGCAAGGGTGAAATTGGGAGAAAAAAAGCTCTCGAGGAATTCACTACTGTGAAATCTCCAGGCACCCCCCCCCAAAACATTTTTTGTATTTCCCCTGAGATTTTCACTTTTGAAACCACATTCCCAGGTGTTCCTCCCCGATTCCTCCCCGATTCCTCCCTCGGATTGTGTTGTGGAAGAGGAGGGTTGTGTAGAGGTTTACTGGCCATTATCCCAGTGAAAATGTCAGCTCGTAATGTAGACAGACGCGGCGGGAATAAAACGTGGGCATACAGAGTGCAGCCAAGCTTGTCCTCTGGTTCCCAGGAACACCTGGAGAGAAGGCCTGCCCTCTGAGCCTCTCCACAGCTGCTGCTTTCACACTGAAATGAGAACTAATTAGGAAAGCGTGGAGCGGAAGTCAACCACCATATTGTGCTTTACGCCCTTTCCTCTCGTTTGTTTGTCTCCCTCACTTGGGCTCAACATCAAGTGGCTATTGCGCTCTTACGGGCTCGCACACAAACACCTGCATAAACACTTGCACATGCTTATTTGCTACACATTCAAACTCTCTCTCCGTCTCTCGCCTTCGCTCCTCACACTTCTCCCTTGCTGTATGTTTCCAGTCCCAGTCTCAGGCTTCCTCCCTCTGCCCTTATCTCTCTCTCTCTCTCTCTCTCTCTCTCTCTCTCTCTCTCTCTCTCTCTCTCGCTCTCTCGCTCTCTCGCTCTCATCTCACTTTCTCCCCTGCTCCCTACTTCCTCTCTACAGCTGACTAACCACAAACTTTGTAATTCCCTCGTGCCACCAACTTCTTTGCTCAACAGCTTGATGCTTGTGGGATGTTAGAAGCAGAAGGTGCACTGCTTCTGGCTCACACACATGCCATACATCTCAACACAAATGAGGGGCACCAACTTGCAACCTGTCATCCTACTCAATTCATGACAGAAGTGTGTGTTTGTATGTGCAAGCGTGTGTGTGTGTCCATCTTCACCTACTGTGTGTGTTTCTGTATGTGCATGTATTTGTGTGTGTGTGCGTGCATTTGCATGTGTGTGTTTGTATGTATTTGCGTGTGTATGTGTGAGTATACCCCCATGTACAGCTTGGGTGTGCCTATTGCTGGCACAACAAATCAAAGTGAGCCCAACTGTGGTGGTTGGGAAGACAACAAATGCATAAGTGAATGTGAGCAGTGTTCACAGAGAACTGTCAGAGCTCATTAGTGTAGTCTTTGGGCTGGAAAATGTCTGTCCGTAGGGATTCATTATAAACAACCTGCTCTAGCGACTCCTGCAATGCGCTGCTGTAACGAGAGGTCCATTTCCTCGTATTTCCTCACAGCTTCATCTTCCCTCCGTGGTTAAAATTGGGCAGGTGAAGTCTTTTTTTAGTTTTTAGTTTATTTCACCTTTATTTAACCAGGTAAGCTAGTTGAGAACAAGTTCTGAATTCTGAAGCATTAGCTTTGTTCGTTAGTGTTCTTTTGGTTCCTCTAACTCTCTGTGGAGTTGATACTGGTGAATCTGGCATTAAACACTCAAGACCACATGATTTACATAGCATTAATAATAGATATTTATATACACCTCAATAGATTTTCTGGAAGCTTTGTAAGATATGTTTCTTGCAACTGTTTTGGTGGCTGCTGCGTTGTTGTGTTTTATGCAGTTGTCTCATCCTGAGGAAACTGCTATGCTGTTTTGTCTCTCTGTCTGGGATTCTTGTGTTGTGTCAGGTGGTTTTATCTCGTGTTATTGTTTGTCTTTCTTGCAGTGCTTCTGTTGTCTTGTCTGTGTTTTTGTGGTTGTCTTTTTTTTGCAGTGGTTGTGTTGTTTTGTGTGTGGTGATTTAACAGCTGCTGTGTGGCTTTGCTGTTGTGTTTTCGTTGTTTTGCCGTTTTGATCGTATTAATCTGTCTCTCCCTCTATCCCATAGGCCCGCACCCCCCGTGTGATCCGGCCCAACCCCAACCAGCCGGCTCTAGCCGACCAGGCCAGCAGAGTATCCTTTGCCTCGGCTGAGAGTCTGGAAACCATGTCTGAGGCCGAAGTTCCCCTCGGGTTCAACCGCATGAACCGCCTCCGCCAGAGCCTGCCCCTGGCGCGCTCATCCAGCCAGGCCAAGCTCCGCGCGCCAGGTCCGAACAACCATGGTCATATCAGGGTCATTTCACGGTCATATCAACCACAGTCGTAGCAACCATCTGTGCCATCTTTGTGGTTGCAGATTCGCTAGCTCTCAAGGGAGTTCTATTCATATTCACGAGAGGCATCGGGATCACATTCTCAATATTTGGCTAATTACAGATCTAAATGTGTACGTGATTCTATTTCGAATGAGTCACAGATTCATTTTGAAAAAGCCCCGGCGTACAGGTGAGATTAGTATCTCTGTCCTCTGTCCTGTGTGTAGAAGATCCGTCGTGTGTGAGTGTTGGCGTGAACAATCGGGTCCCAAATTATTGTCACCCTTGACAAAGATGAGCAAAATGTACTGCATAAAATAAAAGTCGGCTGTATATTTTGTATAAATATATTGTATGTATTGTATGCTCAGAAAAATTGGGGAATGATATTATTTGATACTGATAATTGCTCAGAGAGAGATATTTTGTTGAACAAGTAATATTGTTTTTTTCTCTAAAAGATACGGGTAAAAGTTATTGTCACCCCTCTTTTCACTACCTTTCAATACCTCACTTAGCGAGGATAATGGCCCTGAGACTTTATGACTTGATTGGAGAACACATTGGGAGGGATATTAGAACATTCATCCATACAGAATCTTTTCAGATCCTTGTTATCCTTCGCCTGCGCTTATGGACTACCCTCTTCAATTCAAACCACAGGTTTTCAATGTGATTCAATTCCAAAGTCTGGCAAAATGTTGATTTTGCGGTCAATTAGCCATTTATTTGTGGATTTTGATATGTGCTTGGGGTTATTGTCTTGCTGGAAGATCCACTTGCGGCAAAGTTTCAGCCTGGCAGAGGCAACCAGGTTTTTGTCTAAAATGTCCTTGTAATGCCATTGGCCTTAAGAAGGGCACCAGGACCAGTGGAAGCAAAATAGCCCCATAACATCAAAGAACCACCACCATATTTTACAGTAAATGTAGGTACAGTGCATTCGAAAAGTATTAAGACCCCTTCACCTTTTCCACATTTCGTTACGTTAATGCCTTATTCTAAATAGATTAAATCAATCTACAAACAATACCCAATAATAACAAAGCAAAAACTGTTTTTTTGAAATGTTTGCAGATTTATAAAAAGGTATAAAAAATAAATATCACATTTACATAAGTACTCTTTACTCAGTACTTTGTTCGCGCACCTTTGACAGTGATTACAGCCTCAAGTCTTCTTGGGTATGACGCTATAACCTTGGCACACCTCTATTTGGGGAGTTTCTCCCATTATTCTCTAGAGATCCTTTCAAACTCTTGTCAAGTTGGATGAGGAGTGTCGCTGCACAGCTATTTCCAGGTCTCTCCAGAGATGTTCGATCAGATTCAAGTCCGGGCTCTGGCTGAGCCACTCAAGGACATTGAGATTTGCCCCGAAGCCACTCCAGCGTTGTCTTGGCTGTGTGCTTAGGTTTGTTGTCTTGTTTGAAGGTGAACTTTTGCCCCAGTCTGAGGTACTGCACGCTCTGGAGCAGGTTTTCATCAAGGATCTCTCTGTACTTTGCTCCATTCATCTTTCCCTCGATCCTGACTAGTCTCTCCTGCTGAAAAACATTTCCACAGCATGATGCTGCAACCAAAATGCTTCACAATAGGGATTGTATTGACCAGGTGATGAACGGTGCCTGGTTTCCTCCAGACGTGACGCTTGGCATTCAGGCCAAGGAGTTCAATCTTGGTTATATCAGACCAGATAATCCTTTGGCAAACTTCAAGCGGGCTGTCATTTGCCTTTTTTTGATGACTGGCTTCTGTCTGCCACTCTACCATAAAGGCCTGATTGGTGGAGTGCTGCAGAGATGGATGTCTTTCTGGAAGGTTCTCCCATCTTCACAGAGGAACTGTGGACCTTTGTCAGAGTGACCATCGGGTTCTTGGTTAACTCCCTGACCAAGGCCCTTCTTCTCCGATTGCTCAGTTTGGCCAGCTCTAGGAAGAGTCTTGGTGGTTCCAAACTTCTTCCATGTAAGAATAATGGAGGCCACTGTGTTCTTGGGGACCTTCAATACTGCAGACATTTTTCTGTTCCTTGACACAATTCTGTCTCGGAGCTCTACGGACAATACCTTTGACCTCATGGCTTGGTTTTTGCTCTGACACGCGCTGTCAACTGTCGGACCTTATATGAACCGGCGTGTGCCTTTCCAAATCATGTCCAATCAATTGAATTTACCACAAGTGGACTCCAATCAAATTGTAGAAACATCTTAAGGACGATCAATGGAAACAGGATGTACCTGAGCTCCATTTTTTGTCTCATAGCAAAGGGTCTGAATACTTACCTGTATGTAAATAGGGTATATCTGTTCCTTACTAACATTTCTAAAAACCTGTTTTTGCTTTGTCATTATGGAGTATTGTGTGTGGATCGATGACGAAAAATATTAATTTAATCCATTTTAGAATGAGCTGTAATGTAACAAAATGTGGAAAAAGTGAAGGTGTCTGAATACTTTCCCAACGCACTGTTTGTGATTATTTTCTGCATATGTATGTTTTTTTTCTACAGATAAGCACGTCCAAAGAGTTCTATTTTCATGTCATCCAACAAATGTAAACGCCTGGAGTTTGGTAAACGGCATTGGCACTTGGATTGAAAAGGGTGCTATGGTCAGATGACTGGAAAATACACAGTAGCTCTTTGGCCGTGCACGTGCCACGGGTTTTGCTTCGAAAGAAAGATGCATATGCAGAAAAGAACCAGCTGTGACAAATTCCTACTGTAAAATATGGTGGTGGATCTTTGATGTTATTGGGTTATTTTGCTGCCACTGGTCCTGGGGCCCTTGTTACGGTCAACGGCATCATGAACTTTACCAAGGACATCTTAGCCAAAAATGTTGGACCTGACTGTACAGCATGTGCATGTGTGTTTGTTGAGTCACTACAGTCAAATGACACTCCCCTCCCCTCTCCTCTCCTCCTGCCTCCCTTCATCCTCCCCCTTAGGCATTCTCTTCCTCCAGCTGGGGGAGGAGATGAGGAGGGTGCACCTGACCCACGAGCTGACCAGCCTGGAGACCCTGAGGGCCCTCATCGTCCACATGTTCCCCCAGAGGCTCACCATGGCAATGCTCAGGTGGCTTTATCACACTCTACTAGAATGTCTAGCTATAAAGGCCACATAACACTGTCATAACAATTTACTTTACAAAAAAATATCAATATTTCCAAGCTAATATCAGATTCATTAGCTGATAAGATGCAGATGATCCATGTGAATTGAAACAAAACTTTTTTTTTTTTAAATGATGCAATTAAAATTGTAAACGAAAGGTAATGCGGAGGTCAAATGCTCAGGTGTCCATGCCCATGTTCAGGTGCCCCAGCACGGCCCTGCTCATCAAGGATGAGGCCCGTAACGTCTTCTATGAGCTGGAGGACCCACGAGACGTCCAGGACCGCTGTGTCATCAAGATCTACTGCAAGGAGCCTGTCTACGGCAGCTACCCCAGTCACCACAACCCACACCTGGCCAACGGAGACCTCCGGGTGAGAGTAGAATGGGGGTATTTGTGTCTGTCTGTCAGTCAGTCTCTCTGTCTCTCTGTCCTATCCATCTGTATGTGTGGGCGTTGCTCACCGTCAGGAGCGGTGGTCACTAAAAGCTCTCTACAGAATTGAGTACAAATACTGAGCCAAGTACTCCTTCGCCCTAAATACCATTATATTTGTAGTTACTCATGCTGCTCTGACATTGATAGGATGTTGTTTACAAATGGAAAAAAAGGATCGTCATTATGTAACCTACTGGAGCACAAATTAAACTCAGCCAGTCACTATTAAATGAGTCCGCATGAACAAGCAATATGCTAGTACAATAGTAGCACCACTGTTGCTGTTTTTGAATCCATGCCAACCTGTTTCCCTCCAAGGCAAAAAAAAGTCTGTTTGCTGACTGATAATGTTTTGTAATGTTGTACATACACAGCTGTTCTCAAATGGTGGGTCGGCTAGAGACACGGCTCTGTGTATTTAATGGGACACTACAAAGTGTGATTTGAGAACTGCAAGTTCCTCAGTGTCCACATCACTAAGAACCTATCATGATCCAAACACACCAACACAGTCGGGAAGAGGGTACGACAACGCCTCTTCAATCTCAGGAGGTTAAAAAGATTTGTCATGTGCCATCAGATCCTGAGAAAGTTCTACAGCTGCACCGTTGAGAGCATCTTGACTGGCTGCATCACCGCTTGGTATGGCAACTGCTCGGCATCCGATCTCAAGTCGCTAGACAGGGTGGTGAGTACGGCCCAGTACATCACTGGGGCTGAACTCCCCGTCATCCAGGACCTCAATACCAGGCGGTGTCAGAGGAAGGCCATAAAAATGTTCAAAGACTCCAGCCGCCCAAGTCATAGACAGTTCTCTCTGCTACTGGATGGCAAGCGATACCGGAGCACCAAGTCTGTGACCAAAAGGCACCTGAACAGCTTCTACTAAGACTGCTGAACATTTAATTAAATGGATACCCGGACAATTTACTTTGACCCCCTTTACTGTTTCTTTATCTTAATTGTTTTGTGCTGACTCCCTTGCACTGGCTCTATGCACACTCACTAGACTCTACCCACACAACCAGCTCGAACCACTGCACATTGACTAGGTACTGGTGCTCCTTGTAAATTGCCTCGTTATTGTTTATATTGTGTCACTATTTCCTTTTTTACTCAGCAAAAGTACTATTATTTGTCTTACTTTTTAACTGCACTGTTGGGAATGGGATTATTAGTAAGCATTTCAGTGTAAAGTTTACACCTGTTGTATTCGGTGCACGTGACCAACAACATTGGATTTGCTTTAGGTTTTGGTGGACGACAACCCAAATACAGTACATTGGGAAACGTTGGCATACACAGTATAGAACTGGCATTGTGTCACTCTGGACAGAGAGGAAAAGAAGGAGAAAATAAGACGATAGAAAGTGAGAATATGAGAGGGGGGAAGAGAGGGGAGAGAAAGAGAGCGATTTTCCCACTTCTGCCACTTCCACTCATGTCAATCAACCACCCTAGGGGGCCCGTGTGCATGTGCATCTGTGTAGTGTGTGTGTTTGTGTCTGTGTGTTTGTGTCTGTGTGTCTGTGTTTGTGTGTCTGTTTGTGTGTCTGTTTGTGTGTCTGTGTGTCTGTCTGTGTGTGTGTGTGTCTGTTTGTGTGTCTGTTTGTGTGTTTGTGTGTCTGTTTGTGTGTCTGTGTGTCTGTCTGTGTGTGTGTGTGTGAATTTCAGCTGCCCTGTGTGTTTTGGAGGTCAACTATCCCATCTCCCCCGAGCTTTACATTGCAACCACCCTAACACACAATACAGCTCACCACAACTCAGCTCTGAATTTTCCCTCCACTCAGCTCTGAATTCTCCCTTGCGTTTCATGGCTTTATTAAGCGACTTGGTTTACCTTGGGTTTTATGTGCTGGAGGATAGGAGGAATCTGAGAGATAGGAGCTGAGGTACAGAGGTGAGTAAAGGGGACATTAGACAGCCGAGCAGAGATTACTATCTGATTCCAGACCGTAAACCATGACTGGGACCACCGAGTAGCACTGCACTGAGACAGGGAGGATGGAAGGACAGACAAATGGATGGACGACATGGCTTAGTGGAGATTGACTGGCATGTTGGTTATGAGGTGACAGGCTAGAGTAGTGGGAGGAGATACAGCGATCTATGACGGATATTCTGTATGACAGTGGGGCTTGGGGATCTAGTGTGAGATGTGGTGGTGGTCAGCCCCTGCCTAGTCGTTCACGTCTAGTGGGATTATTTTCCTGTAGATATAGAGGCAGTTGCTAAGATACAGGACGGAGATGGTGGAGATGAAGGCGCTCCAGTCATTACTCCAGTGTGTGTGTAGAATCCATTAGGGTTGTATTGTCAGGGAGGTTATTATACAGCATGTATATACACTCAGTCACCAGTTTATTAGGTATACCCATCTAGTACCAAGTCAGACACCCCTTTGCCTCCAGAACAGCCATAATTCTTCGGGAATGGAACCGTTTCTCAAATGGTATCAAGTTACCTAATGTGTGCCATGAAAACATTTCCCACACCAATACACAACAGCCTGTACCATTGACATCAGGCATAATGGGGCCATGGACTCATACTGCTTACGCCAAATCCTGACTCTGCCGTCAGCGTGACGCCACAGGAACCGGGATTCATCGGATCAGGCAATGTTTTTCTACTCCTCAATTGTCCAGTGTTGGTGATTGCGTGCCCACTGGAGCCGCTTCTTCTTGTTTTTAGCTGATAGTAGTGGAACCTGGCGTGGTTGTCTGCTGCAATAGCCCATCCATGACAAGGACCGACGAGTTTGGCATTCTGAGATGCATTTCTGCACACCATTGTTGTACTGCATCGTTATTTGCCTGTTTGTGGCCCGCCTGCTAGCTTGCACGATTCTTGCCGTTCTCCTTCGAGCCCTCAATGAGCCGTTTTCGCCCACAGGACAGCCGCTGACTGGATGTTTTTCGTTTGTCACGTCATTCTCGATAAACCCTAGACAATGCCATGCATGAAAAGCCCAGGAGGCCGGTCTTTGATGTGCAATCTTTAAATCACCTGTAATATTGTGTAGTATCTGCTCTATTGTACTCCATTCTCTTGTACCTTAACCTGTTCTATTCTATTCTACATCACTCTGTTCTGCTTCTGCTCTAACCTCTTATTTTACACTCTATTCTGTCGTGAATGTTGCTGTTTATTTCTATCATTCCTTTCTTCCTCTGGTGACAGAGGGATATGGTGTACACGCCCCAGCAGGATTCCCCGCCCAACCGTCGCCTCAGCAACGCCCCTGCCTCCTCCGCCTCTGCCCCCTCCGGCTCGCCGTCCCGCATCCGTCTCCTCTACAGTGGGGGCCGCCCATCCTCTTACGCTGGGCAACCTCACCCCCAGCATCATCCCCAAACCCACTCCCTCCCCCACCCCCACCACTCCTCGCCAGGTGGCCAGAGTGCGGCCCACCACCAGCATCACCCCCAGCAGCTCCACCACCAGCCCCAGCTACAGCACCACGCCCAGGCAGGTTTCTCCCCCAGTGCCATACTGGAGCGTAGGGATGTTAAGCCCGATGAGGAGGTCCACGGCACTGGCTCCAGGAGCATAGTGCTCCTGCGGGGCGATGCAGGGGGGATCTATGCCGACCCCTATTCCCTGGGGCAGGAAGGAGGCCGCCTCAGCCTGGCGGGCCCCCACTCATCTCTACCCCCGAGAGGGGACGCCTACGGCTCTCTCTACCGGCGCGGAGGAGGCGGAGGGGCCGGAGGAGGGCTGGGACCCGGCTCCGTGCGCTCCCTCACTTCCTACTCGGCGGCGGCTCTGCAAGGAGAGCTGATGGACAGCGGTGTCCTCTACAGGCCTGGAGGCCCACTGTATAATGATGCAGCCTACGCCGCGTCCATGTTGGCCATGGGCTTCCGGGTGCCACCCCCTTCATCTCCGCAGAAAATCCCCGACATGAAGGACTCGTATTCAGGCACCATGCCCGGCCGGGGCTCACCTGCGAGGCAGACCCTGCGGAGGGACTCAGTATCCTCCTCCGTGTTCGGGGAGAGTCCCAAAGCTAGGGGTCAGGGGTCAGGGTTGGGGTCTGATCAACTGTGCTTAATGGCTGGACCTGGAGGGGAGAGCGGTGGTTTCAGTTCAGCAGCAGGTTTCAGTTCACCTCTACCAGGCAATGAGACAGAGACCAGGTAAGAGTGCCAGTGTGTGTGTGTCTGGTGTGTGTGGTGTGTGCATGTACGTTTTATGTGTCTGTGATGGGTATTTTGTGTGTATCTAAACTGACTCATACCCTATGTTTGTCATCGCAAAGGGGGCGCATGGAGGCCATGGAGAAACAGATAGCCAGTCTGACTGGTCTACTGCAGACTGTTCTGACCAGGGGACCAGAGGCCGAGAGCCCGTGAGACACACACGCAAGCATGCACACATGAACACACACAGGCACACATGTAACGGTGGGGGACAGTGGAGGAAGCTAAACTGTTAGCAGCACACTGACGTCTGTTTCACGGGTGCCGTGACCTGGATTGGCAGTTGGGCTCAGCTCAACAGGCCGGGTCTCGCTTGCTGCCTAGCGAGTTTAGAAGGGGTGAGTGTAACGCAGTTAAGAACGTTCCCGTAAGCTCACTCCACAGCTAGATGGAATGTCCCCGATGGAGGAATCAAATTAGATCGTTTTCAACCGCTCAAACGGTTGGTACGTTGGCAAGGAGGACTGTCGTGCGTTGCGAAGCAGAGGATCAATGTTTAAAGCCCGGTATGGGGACACAGACAGTGGAGGAAGATATACTGTTAGCATCACACTGACGTCCATTGCGAGCTCACACACACACACACACACACACACACGCACGCACGCACGCACACACACACACACACACACACACACACACACACACACACACACACACACACACACACACACAAACACACACACTCAGTACATACAGTACACACGGAGTGGGGACCTGAAGTTATTTTGTCTTTCCCAGGGACAAGATTGAGACGGCCAATGACTGCTCTGAGACAGACAGTAAGTATCAATCAGGGATACCTGAAAACAAATATACATTGACTTTTCACTGTGTCCCATTAACTTGGCAATATAAAGAGTAAGGGTTAGGGTTTCAGAGCATTGCAGTATAAAGAGTAAGAGTTAGGGTTGCAGAGCATTGCAGTATAAAGAGTAAAGGTTAGGGTTGCAGAGCATTGCAGTATAAAGAGTAAGGGTTAGGGTTGCAGAGCATTGCAGTATAAAGAGTAAGAGTTAGGGTTACAGAGCATTGCAGTATAAAGAGTAAGAGTTAGGGTTACAGAGCATTGCAGTATAAAGAGTAAGGGTTAGGGTTACAGAGCATTGCAGTATAAAGAGTAAGGGTTAGGGTTACAGAGCATTGCAGTATAAAGAGTAAGAGTTAGGGTTGCAGAGCATTGCAACATAAAGAGTAAGGGTTGGGGTTGCAGAGCATTGCAGTATAAAGAGTAAGAGTTAGGGTTGCAGAGCATTGCAATATAAAGAGTAAGGGTTAGGGTTGCAGAGCATTGCAATATAAAGAGTAAGGGTTAGGGTTGCAGAGCATTGCAGTATAAAGAGTAAGGGTTAGGGTTGCAGAGCATTGCAACATAAAGAGTAAGGGTTGGGGTTGCAGAGCATTGCAATATAAAGAGTAAGGGTTGGGGTTCCAGAGCATTGCAATATAAATAGTAAGGGTTAGGGTTGCAGAGCATTGCAGTATAAAGAGTAAGAGTTAGGGTTGCAGAGCATTGCAATATAAAGAGTAAGGGTTAGGGTTGCAGAGCATTGCAGTATAAAGAGTAAGGGTTGGGGTTGCAGAGCATTGCAACATAAAGAGTAAGGGTTGGGGTTGCAGAGCATTGCAATATAAAGAGTAAGGGTTAGGGTTGCAGAGCATTGCAGTATAAAGAGTAAGGGTTAGGGTTGCAGAGCATTGCAATATAAATAACATGATCCATTGCGTAGAATTGTAAATGTTCTGTTGCTGAGCTGCTTACCGTATGTGTATTGCTCACGTGTGACCAATGTGCACGAAGAACCATCAAGTGTGTGTTTGCTTATGCTAGTAATGGGTGCCATGCTTCTTGTGCCTTATTTTAGCTGGACGGTTAAAAAACAAGAAAGGTATCATCTTGTCCGAAGTCGTCATCCTCTTTCCCCTGTGTGTCTCAATGACAGACTGCTTCCCTTATAGTTGGTATCTCTCGTTTGATGCACTTTTGAGTTTTTGTGAGGATTCTGTTTTTGATTCTCTTGTTCTTTTTGTCTGCGTTCAGTGTCTGGATTCAGGACTGGGCTCAGAATAATGTTTCCCAATCCCTACTGTTCATGCTGGAATGTTATTTCGCTTGTCTTGTTATCATCGGTAATGGTATGGTTAGGTTACTTTGTGTGCATATTTGGTTCTTTGGGTAGATCAAGATGTATTTCTACTCCTGATTACCATTCACACAGACCTACAAAAACAATGGTTAATTGCAGGAAGTCGTCTGTGTGAAAGGGGATTTTGTGCTGTCAGATGAAAATAGGCCATTCACCTCTCTATCTACGCCCATTCCAGACAGGTGTTAGAAGGTCAGCTATTAGTTAGACAATGAACCTAGAAATACACAGTAACTGTCACATGCCCTCCCCCTAAAACAAGGTGTTCTTCTACAAGGAGTTGTGCCAAGCTCCAATTTCTCTGTCTCCCAGTAGAGGTTAGAAATCTTCCAGGAAGTCAGTTGAACAGTACACTGCAAGCACGTCTGCTCCTCCGTTCAAATTGTAACGTGCTCTGAAAGAATACTTCACCTAAATTACAAAAACCCATTTTACGTTTCTCTGCCCGGAAAGTTATCAATGCTAATGGACTATTTTCAAAGCAATTCAATTATTTTCCGTGTCAAGCAACAAAGTGATTTTTTTTAGTTCGGCTGAACTCTAAGTTTGTGAGTGACTTAGTCTTACCAAACCAGTCCCTTTATTTTGTTATGCATGAGAAAATGTGCATGAGAAATTGCCATATAGCAAAGCTATTTGTTCATTGTCATTTCAATGGACCATTGTGTCATTTTCAACCCCAAGCATCAAAGACTTGCTCGCTCGGGCTTGTTGTCGATGCTCTGTTGTTGCCCCTGGAATTTAAGTGTATGTAAAGAAATACAGCTTCGGATATGGCTCTGTGTGTCCTAAAAACTTTCCCCATTCTGTCAATCACCATTACACCTGTGAATAATCCTGTAGTCCCTCCCCACTTTATGATGGATGATATAATTGGCAACAGTGACAGTAGAATGCACCGTCATGAGACCCTAATCCCACTTTCTGATTGGCCAGCCCTGACACCGTCGGCTCCATTGGCCCTGATGCCGCCACCACTAATAGGGTCCTCCCAGCCACTGACGGTGTCGCGGCTGCAGATGCAGATCCACCTGCATGGCCTGCAGCAGAACACCAGCGAGCTGCGCAAACAACTGTCCCAGCTGCGCAACATCCAGGTGAGCACCAGAGAACAGTGTGGCCGTGTACACACACACACACACACACACACACACACACACACACACACACACACACACACACACACACACACACACACACACACACACACACACACACACACACACACACACATTTCTCAAGGCAATGTTTGTTTTTACATGTGTTTATGTATCAATCACTTCTCTTGCTCGTATCACTGCTCTTTACGTATCGGCCTCAAGGCCTTCGTCAGAGCTTTGTGTGTGCAGACTGGACTTTGTGCTTGTTTTGACTTAGGCTTGTTTGATGTATTGTCTAAGTGCGTGTATGTCCCAACGACATGTATTTGGGTCTGTCGACGTCTCCCCTCCCAGTTGGAGAACCAGGACTCAGTACAGTCCCTGCTGAGGCAGACCGAGTCGGAGCTGAGCCTTATGATGCTGGAAGCCATGCGGACCCAGGAGGACCCTTTGCAGAGGCAGCGCCTCCTAGTGGAGGAGGAGAGACTCAAGTACCTCAACCAGGAAGAGCTGCTCATCCAGCAACTGCAGTGAGTTTAGCCTTTAATTCAGGGTCTCTAACTCAAGATAGGGTCAGTGTGAATGAAGAAAGAGTGCAAACTGCTCAGATCAAAAAAAAGATGAAGGTGTGTTTGAGCTGGAACTGTGCAGTGCCTGCATACTTGTTGGCCTTGCTATACTGATGTCATTTTTTTGGTGCCCACAGTGATCTGGAGAAGTCAGTAGAGGAACTGCAGAGGAACTCGTCAGTCAACCACGGCCTGGTGACTGAGCAGGAAGTGGAGCAGAAGAGTATGGAGCTAAGGTCTTTGGGAGAGACCCTCACAGAGCTCAAGCGTAAGCATACAGTACCAGTCAAAAAATTTGATACATACTCATTCCAATGCTATATATTCATATACAGTACCAGTTTGGACACATTCTCATTCCAGGGTTTTTCTTAATTTGTACTATTTTCTACACTGTAGAATAATAGTGAAGACATCAAAACTATGAAATAAAACATATGGAATCATGTAGTAACCACAAAAGTGTTAAACAAATAAAAACATATTTTGTATTTGAGATTCTTCAAAGTGGCCACCCTTTGCATTGATGACAGCTTTGCACACTCTTGGCATTCTCTCAACCAGGTTTATGAGGTAGTCACCTGGAATGCATTTCAATTAAAAGGAGTGGCTTCTTAAAAGTTAATTTGTGAAATTTCTTTCTTTATGCATTTAAAGCAATCAGTTGTGTTGTGACAAGGTAGGGGGGGGGGGGTATACAGAAGATAGCACTATTTGGTTAAAGACCAAGTCCATATTATGGCAAGGACAGCTCAAATAAGCAAAGAGAAACGACAGTCCATCATTACTTCAGCACATGAAGGTCAGTCAATCTGGAACATGTCAAGAACTTTGAAAGTTTCTTCAAGTGCAGTCGCAAAAACCATCAAGAGCTATGATGAGACTAGCTCTCACGAGGACCGCCACAAAAAAGGTAGACCCAGAGTTAATTAGAGTTACTAGCCTCAGAAATTGCAGCCCAAATAAATGCTTCGCAGAGTTCAAGTAACAGACACATCTCAACATGAACTGTTCAGAGGAGAATGCATGAATCAGGCCTTCATGGTTAAATTGCTGCAAAGAAACCACTACAAAAGGACACCAATAAGAAGAGACTTGCTTGGGCCAAGAAACACGAACAATGGACATTTGATCGGTGGAAATAGTCCAAATTTGAGATTTTTGGTTCCAACCGCCGTGTCTTTATGAGACGCAGAGTAGGTGAACGGATGATCGCCACGTGTGGTTCCCACCGTGAAGCATGAAGGAGGAGGTGTGATGGTGACACTATCTGTGATTTATTTAGAATTCAAGGCACACTTAACCAGCATGGCTATCACAGCATTCTGCAGCGATACGCCATCCCATCTGGTTTGCACTTAGCGGGACTATCATTGGTTTTTCAACAGGACAATGACCCAACACACGTCCAGGCTGTGTAAGGGCTATTTGACCAAAAAGGATAGTGATGGAGTGCTGCATCAGATGACCTGGCCTCCACAATCACCCGACCTCAACCCAATTGAGATGGTTCAGGAGGAGTTGGAATGCAGAGTGAAGGAAAAGCAGACAACAAGTGCATACTCAGCATATGTGGGAACTCCTTCAAGACGGTTGGAAAAGCATTCCTCACGAAGCTGGTTGATAGAATGCCAAGATTGTGCAAAGCTGTCATCAAGGCAAAGGGTGGCTACTTTGAAGAACCTCAAATATGAATTATGTTTTGATTTGTTTAGCACTTTTTTGGTTACTACATGATTCCCATGTGTTATTTCATAGGTTTGATGTCTTCACTATTATTCTACAATAATAAAGAAAAACCCTTGAATGAGTAGGTGTGTCAAAACTTTTGTCTGGTACTGTAGTATATGTACTGTAGTATATGGGTACTGTAGTATATGTACTGTAGTATATGTACTGTAGTATATGTGGGATAACGATACAGGAAGATGCAACATTGAGGCAATTAGCTGTGTGAAAGCCTGCTACGTTTGGATGGAATAAAATTGACCCCTCGTGTAATTACCTTTCTAGATAATTGCAATCTGTCACATCGTGTCAATGGTGTCAGGGATTAGGCAGGTGAACGTCCATAATAGGAGTGTCTGATTAAGAAAGATGTGCTCGCACATGCAGATGTTCACATGTAGCATCATGGCTAAAAACCAAACAGTTAGAACGAGATGCTTGACAACTGATTTTTGTTGTGCACCCTAAATGACCCCGAAATCATTTCCCCCACGTGGTAGCTGAACCACAGGGGACAGAGAGTACAGCGAGTCCCGGCAGAGAGCATGACAGGAGACACAAAGACGCTGCATGACTGTTTTACAAACAAGCTTGGATATATCCTCCTTCCCTCTCTCCTTCCCTCGCTCCTTCCCTCTCTCGTTGATTTAATTACGCTTATTTCTCCCTCCCTCCCTCCCCTCCCTCCCTCCAGACCAGTTCCCCAGTCTGCAGAGTAAGATGCGCGTGGTGTTGAGGGTGGAAGTGGAGGCTGTGAAGTTCCTGAAGGAGGAGCCACACAGACTGGACGCACTGCTGAAACGCTGTAACACCATGACCGACACACTGACCACCCTACGCAGGTATGATTTAACACAACACAACCCAATATACGCCATATACACCTTGTTGTTACGTTGTTGTTCAATTGTTATAACCGGTTGTTACGAGGGACCCATTCAGCTGGTGACTTGTTTTTCAAGATAAGTAAAACATTATACTCTTTCAAAACAACGAGAAAGCATGTTCATATAAAAATCTTTTTGGAGCAGATTAAAAAATTTTTTTTTTTTTGACTGATCCCGGAAACCTGGTCACCAGAATAGATGCAATAGGGCCCTGATACTGCTGTGTGTTGTTAGTGTATTGTATGCCACCTGTATGTACAGAAAAGTGACAGAGGGCCTGTGGCAAGGCCAGAATGACATCTCCAGCCAGTCAGTCAAGCGAACGGAGCACACAGGAAAGAGTTTGGACCTCGACATACTGACCAGTCCACCGCTCAGCCTCAATGACCTGGGTGGCAGTGCCAGCCTTGCCAACTGGATGCCCGTATCAGGCAGTGACCCAGATGCTTCGGTAACTGAGCAGGACCCCCACCCTACGGCCAGCTACAGAAGCCGGGTCCTGGACGAGCTGCCGAGCCGCCGCGGTGCTGGCAAATCAGTGTCTGCGGAGGTCAGACTGGTACGGAAAACCGCTCCTGGATTTTTACATTCTATACAATCCCCCTCACAATGCTAAATGTACATTTTTACTGGGGAATCAATCGGTACATTTACCAGTGTGACAATTTCCCTGGAAATGTATAGATGTTCTGATTTGACAAATTTTCCCTATCATGTACAGTATATCCGTGTACATTTCTGCAATATATTTCCAATATACAGTATTTGGGTTGACAAATACAGTGGGGCAAAAAAGTATTTAGTCAGCCACCAATTGTGCAAGTTCTCCCACTTAAAAAGATGAGAGAGGCCTGTAATTTTCATCATAGGTACACTTCAACTATGACAGACAAAATGAGAAGAAAAAAAAATCCAGAAAATCACATTGTAGGATTTTTAATGAATTTACTTGCAAATTATGGTGGAAAATAAGTATTTGGTCACCTACAAACAAGTAAGATTTCTGGCTCTCACAGACCTGTAACTTCTTCTTTAAGAGGCTCCTCTGTCCTCCACTCGTTACCTGTATTAATGGCACCTGTTTGAACTTGTTATCAGTATAAAAGATACCTGTCCACAACCTCAAACAGTCACACTCCAAACTCCACTATGGCCAAGACCAAAGAGCTATCAAAGGACACCAGAAACAAAATTGTAGACCTGCACCAGGCTGGGAAGACTGAGACCTGCACCAGGCTGGGAAGACTGAATCTGCAATAGGTAAGCAGCTTGGTTTGAAGAAATCAACTGTGGGAGCAATTATTAGGAAATGGAAGACATACAAGACCATTGATAATCTCCCTCGATCTGGGGCTCCACGCAAGATCTCACCCCGTGGGGTCAAAATGATCACAAGAACGATGAGCAAAAATGCCAGAACCACACGGGGGGACCTAGTGAATGACCTGCAGAGAGCTGGGACCAAAGTAACAAAGCCTACCATCAGTAACACACTACGCCTGCAGGGACTCAAATCCTGCAGTGCCAGACGTGTCCCCCTGCTTAAGCCAGTACATGTCCAGACCCGTCTGAAGTTTGCTAGAGAGCATTTGGATGATCAAGAAGAAGATTGGGAGAATGTCATATGGTCAGATGAAACCAAAATATAACTTTTTGGTAAAAACTCAACTCATCGTGTTTGGAGGACAAAGAATGCTGAGTTGCATCCAAAGAACACCATACCTACTGTGAAGCATGGGGGTGGAAATATCATGCTTTGGAGCTGTTTTTCTGCAAAGGGACCAGGACGACTGATCCGTGTAGAGGAAAGAATGAATGGGGCCATGTATCGTGAGATTTTGAGTGAAAACCTCCTTCCATCAGCAAGGGCATTGTAGATGAAACGTGGCTGGGTCTTTCAGTATGACAATGATCCCAAACACACCGCCCGGGCAACGAAGGAGTGGCTTCGTAAGAAGCATTTCAAGGTCCTGGAGTGGCCTAGCCAGTGTCCAGATCTCAACCCCATAAAAAATCTTTGGAGGGAGTTGAAAGTCCGTGTTGCCCAGCAACAGCCCCAAAACATCACTGCTCTAGAGGAGATCTGCATAGAGGAATGGGCCAAAATACCAGCAACAGTGTGTGAAAATCTTGTGAAGACTTACAGAAAATGTTTGACCTCTGTCATTGCCAACAAAGGGTATATAACAAAGTATTGAGATAAACTTTTGTTATTGACCAAATACTTATTTTCCACCATAATTTGCAAATAAATTCATTAAAAATCTTCATTTTTTTCTCATTTTGTCTGTCATAGTTGAAGTGTACCTATGATGAAAATTACAGACCTCTCTCATCTTTTTAAGTGGGAGAACTTGCACAATTGGTGGCTGACTAAATACTTTTTTGCCCCACTCTATATGTGTTTGTATAGGCTGCGGAGCGGGACTGGGAGGAGAAGCGAGCTAGTCTGACCCAGTTTAGTGCCCAGGACATCAACCGTCTGCTGGAGGAGACCCAGGCTGAGCTGATGAAGGCCATCCCAGACCTAGACTTTGCTGCTAGGCAGATCAACAAGCCTGCTGTGCCCCCCAAACCCCACCCCAAACCTCAGTTTACCACCCCCATCACTACCTCCACCACCACCTCCACCACCACCTCCACCACCACTAGCACAAACACCACTACCAGTACTGAGCACCAGCCCAACATGGTGCAGATCACTGCCCAGAAGCTGGAGGGGGGCTCACGTTGCGGATCTGGTGAGACTGAATACGACATGCACATTATATTATTTGTGTTTTAGTTATGACTGAGCTGCCCAATAAATATATATTATTGTGTGTTTAGCAGAGCTGACTGTTACCAGGTATCGCACTGAGAAACCCTCTAAGTCTCCGCCTCCACCCCCTCCTCGCCGCAGCTTCCCATCAGCCCATGGGCTCACCACCAACAGCACTGGAGAAGTGATCGTCACCACCAAGAAGGTACAGTAAGAGAGAGATGGCTGAGCAAGAAATAACTGCAAAGCACAAAAGTATACATGAATGTTTTTGAAGATACTTTGAGATAGGCTATTTGGATGCATGGATGTTCTAAAGACCTGTCACACACTGTAGACATGTTGCCAACCCTGTTTTGCTTTTGTAAGAAGCTGGAGCCAGAAGACGGAGAGGCTCCGAAGACTCTGGTCAAGCTGAGAAGGACACCGTCTGACACCCCCCGCCCCACCTCCACTCCCCCCGTCATCGCCGCCTCAGCGATTAAAGATGAGGACGACGAAGAGAGGATCATTGCTGAACTAGAGGTAGGCGTCCTTTTTGTTCCCTGATGTAATTTACAGCGTGTTACACTGGTGCTAAATTGTATACCTCGAGTAGCTGCATACAAAATGTATAAGAATGTGACATGCGGTGTGTATTTTGTCCGTTGCAGTCGATGTTCGGTGTGCCTTAGCAATGTGATAACGTTGTCTCTGCGACCCTTTCCCCACACGACACCACTCACCATCCGCCAAACACCACTTGACAGATATTTCAGCGAACCACTGTCAAAGTGTCCCCTCCCCACTCACTGCCCAGCACGCTACCGAGGCCTACCCCTGCAGCCCGTACTCTTCCTTGCGCCTCAGGCTTCCTGGGAAGAAAGGTAAACCTTAAGCCCCCCCCCACCCCCAAAATGCCCACTTTTTTTTGCAGTGCCTGCGGCCCTACTGTCTCCTGTCCTCTTCCCCTTGCTTCAGTCACTGCTGTTCCACTGCACTTGTTTCTTAGAGGGCCACTAACCTGCCTGTTGATCCTTCCGTCACCTCTAATTCTGCCTGATGCAGAAGTTCTCTGGGCTGAAAACACGACATAGTGCTTATCTTTGACGGATTCGACTACCAAACATATACTGACTAATTCCATTCAATCTAACTCCCCTGTCTCACTTTGCTAACGACTATCCCCCCCCCCCCCCTGCTAGTTCCCCTGACTGCATTCTACATTCTGATCTGCATTCAGTATTCTAACTAAGCTGTGCTCTAATTCTCTAACAAACTAACTAGTACGAGGACTGACAGTCCTACACTTCTGGCATGCATATTGGAATTACATGTAGACTGCATGGAGTGTGTTAAGGTGGAATAACATATTTCAATTCAAGGTTTGCTGACAGACTAAGGCAAATGTCAGAACTCTCTTACTGCTCGAATGATACATTTATCTCTGTAAAAGGTCTCGTTTTATCGCTCCCAGATCAAAACAAGACACATCGCACTAGGAGGGAAGCTGTCAAAAACAGAGGTGCCGCTTTCAGGTTAACAGAATTGATCTGCTGGATTTGGACCAGCTTTCAAAACACAAAACTGGCCAAAACGGATCAGCACCAGTGAGACTGTCTACACCCAGAATGGAATCCTATGTCCTATATTGTGCACTGCTCAGGGCTCTAGCCAAAATGTCATCTCAGATATGACCATAACCTTCCTCATGCTCATTGTCCTTCCGTAGAATGCAAGCAACTCACCAGGGGGATCCAAGGGACCCCAGTCAACTGTAGCGGCTAGACTGAAGAACCTCCAGCAAGGCAGCCTGGAGAGGCCCAAGACCAGGAAGCAGAGAGAGGACTTCCCCAAGATCCAGGGCCAGCAGCAGGTATTCCACTTCTAGAATGCCCCTCAGGGGAGTAGCCCTCTTCAGAACAGCTCTGGTGGCCTTTGACCTTGACAACTTCCCCGTCTCACAGCTGTCTGGGCAACTACTGGGTTCTTTCGGGACTATACTGGGATACAATATGTTATCAGTGGGAATGTAAGGTGACGCGAAAAGGATTGGGCTCATCGGAAATCACCAATGTTGGTTGTTATATTATTTGACTTTGAGCTGTGGTTGGATCCAAAATGGATTGTGTACTGAGC
Organism: Oncorhynchus mykiss; assembly: GCF_013265735.2. NCBI lineage: Eukaryota > Metazoa > Chordata > Actinopteri > Salmoniformes > Salmonidae > Oncorhynchus > Oncorhynchus mykiss. The sequence goes on from NC_048584.1 coordinate 16,698,211, forward strand.
GGGCTCTATTATCCCATTGGCTGGCATTGATGTTTCTGAGGAGGGTAAGATCATGGAGGTATTGTGCACTTAACAAGCTAAGTGGCACCTAAACTGCACTTCTCGATTATGCCATGGAATAGTTGAACATCTCAATGCCGAGCAGATGATGATCCTACAGTACCACGGCTGTCTGACTCGGCTTCCTTTATTTGAACCGCTGCATCATTCTGTCTCCAGCTGAGTCATTGAAACCACAGTCCAAAAGTGAGAGGGTCAGGCGATGGAAAAGTCATACTCATTCCAGGGATTTTCTTTATTTGTACTATTTTCTACATGACATAACACATGGAATCATGTGGTAACCGAAAAAGTATTAAACAAATAAATATTTGAGATTTGAGATTCTTCTAAATGGCCACCCTTTGCATTGATGACAGCTTTGCACACTCTTGGCATTCCTCCAACCAGCTTAATGAGGTAGTCACCTGGAATGCATTTCACTTAACAGGTGTGCCTTGTTAAAAGTTCACTTGTGGAATTTCTTTCTTTATGCATTTAAAGCAATCAGTTGTGTTGTGACAAGGTAGGGGGGGGGGGGGGGGGGGGGTATACAGAAGATAGCACTATTTGGTTAAAGACCAAGTCCATATTATGGTAAGAACAGCTCAAATAAGCAAAGAGAAACGACAGTCCATCATTACTTTAAGACATGAAGGTCAGTCAATGCGGAACATCTCAAGAACTTTGAAAGTTTCTTCAAGTGCAGTCGCAAAAACCATCAAGAGCTATGATGAGACTAGCTCTCACGAGGACCGCCACAGGAAAGGAAGACCCAGAGTTACCTCTGCTGGAGAGGATACAGTTCATTAGAGTTATCAGCCTCAGAAATTGCAGCCCAAATAAATGCTTCACAGAGTTCAAGTAACAGACACATCTCAACATCAATTGTGTAGAGGAGACTGCGTGAATCAGGTCTTCGTGGTCGAATTGCTGCAAAGAAACCACTACTAAAGGACACCAATAATAAGAAGAGACTTGCTTGGGCCAAGAAACACGAGCAATGGACATTTGATCGGTGGAAATATGTCCTTTGGTCTGAGTCCAAATTTGAGATTTTTGGTTCCAACTGTCTTTGTGAGACACAGAGTAGGTGAACGGATGATCTCCACATGTGTGGTTCCCACCGTGAAGCATGAAGGAGGAGGTGTGATGGTGACACTATCTGTGATTTATTTAGGATTCAAGGCACACTTAACCAGCATGGCTACCACAGCATTCTGCAGCGATACGCCATCCCATCTGATTTGCGCTTAGCGGGACTATCATTGGTTTTTCAACAGGACAATGACCCAACACACCTCCAGGCTGTGTAAGAGTTATTTGACCAAGAAGGAGAGTGATGGAGTGTTGCATCAGATGACCTGGCCTCCACAATCACCCAACCTCAACCCAGTTGAGATGGTTTGGGATGAGTTGGACTGCAGAGTGAAGGTAAAGCAGCCAACAAGTGCTCAGCATATGTGGGAACTCCTTCAAGACTGTTTGAAAAGCATTCCACCAGGTGAAGCTGGTTGAGAGAATGCCAAGAGTGTGCAAAGCAGTCACCAAGGCAAAGGGTGGCTACTTTGAAGAATTTGTTGACCACTTTTTGGGTTACTACATGATTACATATGTGTTATTTCACAGTTTTGATGTCTTCACTTTTATTCTACCGTGTAGAAAATAGTAAAAAATAAAGAAAAACCCTTGAATGAGTAGGTGTGTCCAAACGTTTGACTCTGACTGAAGCCCTCCTCCCTCCTCTCTGAAGCAGCAGTCTTACGTGGTTCAGCAGGCACTCCAACCCAGTAGGCTGATCTGAATGGCCCTATCCCAGTTCAGCCCAAACTGTCCCTCTCAAAGGACCTTCTGGCAGCTCTCAAAGTCAGGTAGAGATAACACAGAAAGCCACTCCGTTCCAGCTAGCACCTGTCCTGAGCCAGTCAACCCAATCCTCTCATTACCCTAACGGGGATAATCCACACTCCATTAGCTAACTAAGATAGAGGCCACCTCATTTGAACTCTAAGAAACAGGCCCCATGTGGTGCTCTTTAGGCTTAGGGGGTCTATTCACAGGCTATTCGAGTTGAAAAGACTACCCGTTGGACTGAAAAAGAGCCCCAAAATGTTGCCATGGTTCAACTCGCTTCGGATGGCTGGATTGATGCACTTCTACATTCATCTTGATCAGATCTGAAAGGTTTTTACCTTGTGTGGGGCAAATTAATCTCATCCACCACCAAAGCTGTAACCACATCCATTTTGGTGAAGCACAAGGTTTGCACCAGAACAAAAAAACATACTTCACTCTTTGGGGTGAAAGTGAAAGGAGTCAGAAACCACTTGGGATCTGTGTAAAAAAAAAACATAAAAGTATCATAAAAGTGCAGAAGATGACCTCCCAGAGAGGTCAGTGCGCTTCACAACAATGCCCATTAGTGAATACAGTAGTTAGCACATGGCTAACATGTTAACCTTTATTTGACAGTGGAGGAATACACACCAAGCATTAGTATTCATCTCTATTTCCAACCTGGTCTCAGAGCATTTCGTATTACTCCGTACATAAATCCGAGAACTCCATTTATTATGATATGTTGCGATTTCGTACAGGAAATCAAATCAAATCAAATTGGTTGGCTACACATTTTTAGCAGATGTTGTTGTGGGTGTAGCGAAATGCTTATTTTCCTAGCTCCAACAGTGCAGTAATATCTAACAATACATGCAAATCTAAAAAGTAAAAAGTTGGCATGTATTTATTTGTGGATGTCCTTCAACCATTTCGTATGATATTTAACAAAATTGCTAAATGTACAATATGTTACGAATTTGCAAAATGTAGGTTATGTTACGAATTCCAATTTGTTGCTGCTAATGTTAGCTAGGTGGCTAACATTAACGTTAGTTAGCTGGCTAACGTTAGCTAGGGTTAAGAGTTAAAGTTGTGGTTAAGGTTAGGTTAAAGGGTTAGGGGAAGGGTTAGCTAACATGGTAAGTTGTTGCAAAGCTGCTAATTAGTTAAAATGCTAAAGTTGTCCGTGACGAGATTCAAACACACAGCCTTTGGGTTGCTAGACATTTGCGTTAAACGCTCACCCTTCCACCCCGACCAACCACCCTCTTTTCGTTTTTGCCTTAAATGTCACCTTCTGTCTTATGTAACCATCCTAAATGTAACATATCATACTAATTGAATGGTTCCGAATTTATATTTACTATGTTAAATCTAACCTATGAGACCAGGCTGCTATTTATGCTGTTTGCTGGAAACCACTCAATTGTGTGAGATTGCGTATGCCTCCAAGTGTACCTTCCTTCCCTATCTCCATTTTGTCATGATGTCAAATATGCCCTCGGAGTCTGCGGATGCTATTTATTAGGGTCATTACACTGTGCAGATTTTTTTGTGTGTGCAGATTATGCTCATGGCAAGAGTGAGTCCTCTTATGATGCAGATGATGTATTTTATTAAATGTCTGACCTGATGTTTGTAGCATACAGTAAATACAGTAATATATATCTAGGCAATTGGGTCAGTAAAATGTGGTAAACTGTCTGTGATCAACCAAACAAAGGACCTGTTCAATTTAAACTATATGTTTAACATATGCAAATAATATGAATTAATATACTGTATGTTGGAGTCAGTTGAATATATTGGACATACATGCATCTGTGTGACCTGTATGTACAGTGTGGGTAAAATAAAACCCCATGGGTAGGCTATTTTGTGTACTGTGATGCATCATGTTAGGTTAACTCTTTCAACAATACAGGACTGCTTCAGACATGAACCAATGAGGTCATTTTTGAACCAATAGGATTTAACCAAGACCGTACCATTTTATCCTGAGGGGAAAATATGCACGAGCTGAAAAATTGTTAACGTCAACAAAAGTGAAGTTTGTGTGTGCACAACATGTGAATGCCTTGGGGTTATCTGATTTTAAAAAGGCTTAGTTGGTATTCTGCTATTTGATATCTTAGCCCAGTGCCTGAGGACATTGTGTGGACATTGTCTCAACACGGTGCTATAGCTACATTCACTGTTCCAATACCTGTCCTGAATAGGTGGACTTTTTGTTTGGCCCCCGAATGGATGATTTTGGCGTGAATCCTTTTTTAATGATCCAATATGAATGTGATTTATCTGGGGAATGGAGGATCTCGTGGATGGCAGAAAGTGGGAGGATCCCTCAATCTTCTGCGGGGGGGGGGGGGGGGGGGTGCACCTGTCTGTTCATGTCCGTGTAAAGGATATACCGGTGTCCCTCAAGTCAAAATTAGAGGACATGTAGTACATCTTACACGGTCATACAATACCATACGAATTGTACGACCGGGTTAGGTGAAAAGGGTTAAGGTTCGAATTAGGGTTTGAGGAAGGGTTAGCGCAAATGCTACAGTTGTCCCCGTGGCGACTCGAACATGCAGCCTTTGGATTGCTAGTCTGCCACGGAATACGCCCACCCATCCTACTCGACCAACCTCCCTACTTCCGTTTCTGTCTAACGTAACTAGACCATTAGTACAGATCGTATGTCTTGAGAGGGGCTCGGAAATGTGTATAGCATATTCAGATCAAATCAAATGTTATTGGTCGCATACACATATTTAGCAGATGTTATTGTGGGTGGCTCTGCGGCTCTGAGGCCAGGCTGCACTGCTTGCCCCTAGTGCTCCTTCCATAATTACAAATGGCTCCTTCCTCTCCCCACATTGAATGAACTGAATGTACATATCTATAACCTCCATGCCCCATGTAGACCAAAGCTAGTGTAGACTTCTACTGCTCTTCATCCCACCCAGTTTATCTCACTTTGAGCAGTGGGCCTCCCAAGGACACATCCCAGCCCCATCTATCATGAGGAGAATAGAGCCAGAATATAGATGACATTGATCTAAATCTACATCAGTGCAACCAGCTCTCTTGGCATCCTTAAAGGCACGCCTCTCCTCTCTTCTCCTCTCCTACCTCCCTGTCTATGCTCTTGGCTTAATAGGAAGTCTGCGTCGTTAATCTTAGGCTTTTGTCTTGTTTCTCCCCTTAACCCTTTTGCCCCGTTGAACGGTTGGATGTGTAAACCAATGTGGCAGTGGTGTGGGGGCCCTTAGACATCTAATCGGAGGAGGAAATCTCTTGTTCGCTAAAGGCCAAGGCAATTCATTAGCAGTGGCATCAAATTGAGCTTGATGTTGTGTCCAAATGTGTCAGCGAGAGAGGCTCAGTGCTGGCTTTTCCCTCCTTGAGTTTGTTTGTTTGGGTCTCCAATGCTCTTATGGAGAAGCCCCTGTAGGTGTAAAGTGATGGGAGGATAATTCATTTCCATTCATTTAGTCTGGGAGGCAGCCCACTGTTTGGTCAAAGAAAGCATCTTAACTGTTTCAGACATGACCAATTCATTGAAAATGTGTGTTGTTTCAGGGGTGAGGATTGTTTGGGTTGATCCTAACAGCCAATAGTAGCTTTGGGTTTTTAGCCCTGAATGTGTCCAAACGAGCCAGCAGCCGAGGGCAAAAGTACAAACAAAAAACATAATTGAGCAATCACAGAGCAAGAAAGTATGCCTAGGGTTAACCAGGGTAAAAGCAGAGTTCAGCCTTCACTTATAAAGATCATATAACTTGAGGACACCTATTATCCAGTACTGTAGAGTATAGCTCCTCCATTACCTACTCCTTTTCCTATCCTTCTCTTCCTCTCTCCTTCTGAAATCTCAATCTGTATTGCTTCACCCCTCCCTTTCCTCTCCTCTCCCAACTCCCCTTCTTTTCCTATCCACTGTGGAGAAGCTGCATCGGGACAGGTAGCCCGTCCTCAAGTCCTGACAGCAGTGCAGTACTGATCACAGCATCACTTCCTCAGTTTTGCCTATGCTCTGCTTAGCGACAGCCACATGGCTCAGATCTTGACAGGAGCGGGACGACTGTCGGGCTGATACACCAAACACAGCATACCCCTGTGGCCAGTCAAGGGAAATGTGCTGCACTGGCTGAAGCATACAGTAGCACCCCATGTGACCACATAGATGTAAGATAGCCAATGACCAAGACCGTAGCTTGACCCTGGTCTGTCTCTATCTGGAAGGCGTCACCAAAGAACAAGGAAAACAAATGTGATCTTAAAACACTATTAAAACCCTTTAAAAAAATGAGAATGCAACAGAAAAAACTGCAGACTGCAGACTTTTCCCAGACACCCTATTGCAGTAGGTTAGGTTAGGAGTTAGATAGAGATCATGTGAGCAATGTTCTCTCTTCTTCCAGGTCCTCTGCTATCATGGTCAGTATGAGTACTGGGATAAACACTGAAGGGAAAATGGTGGACAGCAAGATTCAGCACAAGATCCCACTTCTGACACCAAATGTTGCAAATTGAACACATATTGATCCTAAAATCCCACAGTAAACACGAGTACTCTATCCATAATGTGAAAGGTTCTGGACTCATTAGCACCGTTTTGTACATTAGCCACCATTGTCATCATTGCCACAGCAATATGAAGATTTCCATCCCAAGATTTTATGCGTTACAATTTTTTTATTTTTTTATTTTACCATGCCACTAAATGCAAGTCAGATAATCCCACAGAAGGGTTATGTGCTGTCTGAAACTGCTGGAGGAAAGTGTAAAAATATTGCCATGGAAGCTCTCTGTGCACAAATATATACCACTGGCACAAAAAATATACATAACTGGAGATAAAACATCACCCTTGGTAAATCCTAGACATTAATATTATTCATTTTAAATATAGAAATAAGAGCTAATATGAAAATAAAGACCACGCAATTAACCTCAGAATAATCTAAATCATATCAGAGATATACTGTATTGTGAGAAAATAGTATACTACCCAATAGTTATTGTTTGCAGTGATTATATCATGTACATAATTCAATCTTCATCTATGTTTTATATTATCAAGACTGTATTTTTATACTTGAAAAGAGGATTCATAACCACATTTTAGAAATGTATTCTGTAAATGAATTTGTGTGTGTTTTGTTTTCTATTGCCATCATTTTGGTTCCTTAGTACTTACTTAGGCCATTGAGCAAATAGTTTGTATCATTTCTTGTCATAGACTAATATGGTTCATGGCAGGATGCAAAGAACACATGCAGTGACAATTGTGAAAAATCTGAAACCTTTGGGAGGCTTGTTTGGGAAACAATAGAAATCAATGATGAAGGGTTGTGAACTACTTAAAGTAGCACTACACTCAGCTTGCACGGATAGAGGGAACGAAAGAAATAGAGAGACCCAGAGCACATTTCCTCATCCCTCTTTACAAGTACTCACTGGTGACTACCCACAACTGTCTTCCTCTATCCTAATCAAAAGTAAACTATATCGTACGTACAATATGGTTTCTCGATGAATGTGTGGTCGTTTAAAGTAGTCTGTGGGTGTTAAAAATCATGTAAATAGACCGAGAAGATGTTACTTATATGGATTTATGTGAATTTCTTTTTGTTGTTGTTGTTGTTGTTGTTGAGAGAAACGTAATCCAAACAGCATGCACATACTGTACATTCCCGGAATTTGCACGCTGGGTCAACAAAAGGTTCTGCTACTTCTGTCAATACCTCTCCTCTGTGTATAACTGTAAGTGTATATTAGATGAAACATTGTACAGGATAATAGATTTTGTATCATGTGCAACAGGGTCAGTCAAAACAAATGTCACTGTCAACGTTGATGTTAAGAAAAAGATCTGAAAACATCGTAGAGCAACTACTCTTCCGTTATTCTGAGAGTGATTCTCGCTGTGCGTGTGAGATAAGTGTTGTTTATGAGTGCTGAAGAAGAATGACACAGCAATACGGTATGCTAAAGACCAACTAACAGTGCAAATGCTACGCCAATTCTACATACTGAAAGAACTGTTGCTGCTTTTTGTGAGAAGATGATCAACTATGGTACTTAACAAAGACTGCTGCTTTTGTACCTCTCTGTTGTGTTTTTGTGACAATAAAAGTGAACCTCTTATACAAGAAAGGATTTGATTCAAATTCATTCAGGGTCTGAGATGAACTCCAAACCAATTTCATGTTTCATGACTTCTGGTGTTATAAAGTAGCAGACAATCACAGTATAAAATATTTATTAGTTCAAACCCAAAATAGTGAAACAAAGAGAGGGTTATCCATTCAAATATTTTGAATATAATACAAATCATGTTCTAAGCTTCGTTCTGAGCTGTCGTAATCCTACTTGTCCTAAGACAGACAGACAGACAGACAGACAGACAGACAGACAGACAGACAGACAGGTCAATATGCCTTTACACCAGATACAGCAGTTATTGGGATTTGACAATCTGCAGCCATCTGAGTACCACAAATAGAACAAACTATTCACTATGAAAGACAAATGTAGAGTCTTGCTAGCTTTCACTGATTGTTACTTAATGTACACTGTCCCAGTGCTGAACCTCCCATACACGGGTCCTTAAAGCTCAAATTAGGATTGTAGAGAATGAGGGTTTAAATCATTCCGTTGAACTATAAAGTCCATCCATGGCCAAGCCCTTACTCCACTAACATTATGTAGAAATAGGAAGTGTTTACTTCAGTAAAAGCCTGCGGAGTTATGGTATATGGCCAATATACCAAGGCCAAGGGCTGTTCATTGGCACGACGCAACACAAAGTGCTAGAACACAGCCCTTAGCCCGTGGTATATTGGCCATATATCACAAACCCCCAAGGTGCCTTATTGATATTAGAAACTGGTTACCAACGTAATCAGAGCAGTGCAAATAAATGTTTTGCCATTCCCATCGTATACGGTCTGATATACCACGCCTTTCAGCCAGCCAGCAGTCAGGGCTCGAATCACCCAGTTTATGATGAGGAATATAGTGTATTTACTGTAGGTGTTTGTTGTGGATCAGAGAGGTATTAGGAGACAGCACCTCACAGTCTAATATTCCTAAAGCTCTACTTAGAGGGTGGAGGTTTGCTGTGGGTAGAACCACAGGTAGAACCAATCACCTGCCAGGCTGGGCTAAGCCTAGGGGACTTATTTCAAGTTTGTGTGCGCTCTATGTCAATGAATTTAAATGAGGGTGATGCTTTGAATGGAGTGTGTGTGTGTGTGTGTGTGTGTGTGTGTGTGTGTGTGTGTGTGTGTGTGTGTGTGTGTGTGTGTGTGTGTGTGTGTGTGTGTGTGTGTGTGTGTGTGTGTGTGTGTGTGTGTGTGTGTGTGTGTGTGTGTGTGTGTGTGTGTGTGTGTGTGTGTGTGTGTGTAAGCAAGCGTGTGTGTGTAAGCAAGCGTGTGTGTGTAGTGTTTCACAGGAAGATGTCGGAGGAGACTTGGAGCTTCTGTCTGGGCTTCCACTTGGCGCTGACTCGGGACCCGTCTGTCCGTCTGTATGGCTGGTTCCTCAGGTCTAGCAGGGATAGTGATGGGTAACAACAGCACTGTGAGACCACAACACGGAACAAGTCTGGTCCTAAACAGGCTTTTGTAGTGACACCGCCACGCTAACAAAGACAGCTGCATCAAGAGGGCAGAGGCACATGGTGCTACACTCTCGTGGTGTGCATAGGAGACACAGGCATCTCCGGAGAGAAAGCGAAAGACAGACCTATACAGTTCTGAGGGGACTATGTAGGGCTGTCATCACTGAAGCCAGAGTCGCAGAAGATGCGAGAGGTGCGCTTGCCAGAGCGAGCCGTGAAGGGCACAGCCTTCAGAGCTGAAAACCCCAGAGAGAGAGAGAGAGAGAGAGAGAGAGAGAGAGAGAGATAAAGGGAGAAGAGGGCGACGGTAAAGACATAACCAAGGGGGAGGAGAGATATGCACAGGGGAATGAGTGGGAATGACATGAAAAAAGGATTGAAGGGAGAAGAGGAATGTGGATGTGACAGATGCAACAGGATAATGTAGGTGGCGGTGGATATTGCATGGCGACAGTTAGTTATGATGTATTTGTGGAAATGGGAAAAGGCTACAGAAAAGCAAGCGTTATCAGGAACCATCCCTCCTATGTTCCAATGGCACGTTGTGTTAGCTAATCCAAGTTTATCATTTTAAAAGGCTAATTGATCATTAGAAAACCCTTTTGCAATTATGTTAGCACAGCTGAAAACTGGACGGAAACTGGAACGGAAACTGGAAAACTCACTGTTGACGTTGAGACTGGTGTTTCGCGGGTACTATTTAATGAAGCTGCCAGTTGAGGACTTGTGAGGTGTCTGTTTCTCAAACTAAACACTCTGATGTACTTGTCCTCTTGCTCAATTGTGAATCTCAGTTGTGCTCAGTTGTGCATCCTCCCACTACTCTTTCTATTCTGGTTAGAGCCAGTTTGTGCTGTTCTGTGAAGGGAGTAGTACACAGTGTTGTACGAGATCTTCAGTTTCTTGGCAATTTCTAGCATGGAATAGCCTTCATTTCTCAGAACAAGAATAGACTGACGAGTTTCAGAAGAAAGTTCTTTGTTTCTGGCCATTTTGAGCCAATCGAACCCACAAATGCTGATGCTCCAGATACTCAACTTGTCTAAAGAAGGCCAGTTTTATTGCTTCTTTAATCAGAACAACAGTTTTCAGCTGTGCTAACATAATTGCAAAAGGGTTTTCTAATGATCAATTAGCCTTTTAAAATTATAAACTTGGATTAGCTAACACAATGTGCCATTGGAACACAGGAGTGATGGTTGCTGACAATGTGCCTCTATATGCCTATGTAGATATTCCATAAAAAATCTGCAGTTTCCTACAATAGTCATTTACAACATTAACAATGTCTACACTGTTTTTCTGATCAATTTGCACTTTTCTTTCAAAAACAAGGACATTTCCAAGTGAGCCCAAACTTTTGAACGGTAGTGTGTGTGTATACATATACACACACACACACACACACACACACACACACACACACACACACACACACACAAATGAGTGTACTGGAGACCTCGACCCAATATCCCTGACTCCACCAGGCCCACCTGTGATGATGTCCTCGATGGCTCCATCCTTGCCCTCCCGAACCAGGGGGGTCACCTGCCGCCTCTTCAGCTCCGCTATCAGATCCATCTGGGGCATCATGGGTACCTGCTGTGGGGTGGTCGGGGGGGTCAATGGGCAGGCAAAAAATGTTGGGGTCTAAATTATACACGTGTTGAAGGTAAGTGGAGTGAGTCAACTCTCCCTGTGTCTTATCACTCCTATGTGGTTGGTAATGTGTCACGGACTACCTTCTGGGATGTTTCAGGCTTAGGCGAGGTTGACAGTGGCCCAGTTTTCCATTCACTGGACAACACATCCTGCTTTTTCCTCTGCTCATTCTCCTGCTCTGCTTGCTGCCGGGGGGAGGGGGGGGGTGTTATAAAGACATTTGTAATCATTTATGTATGGAACACTGTCACATTAATGCAACAGTTACTGTTTGATGTGTGGCAAAGAGCTCAGCTCGTCTCTGTTGATACATTAACGTACTTACGTTTTAATAGTCGGCGGGTATAAGTACTGTATGAATGATCGAATGAATCAATGAACAACGTAATCAGTCAACGTGGTGACTAACCTTATAGGCCTTGATGAACCTAACAAAGACGGGGAAGAACATGGAGGGAGGTGTGGTTTTAGGGTTCTCTCCAAAGTACTCCACCGCTGATTCATACACATCCTAAAATGAGAGGGGGAAAAATGATCATACCTCCATTACACTGTACCTCATTGCTTTCTGTAGCAGTACTGTTTTACAAATATTATTAGCCTCTCCTAAATTGATTTAGTATAGTGCAATAAAACTGTTACTAGGTTAGCCACTGTGATTATTATTATTTGACCCTGCTGGTCATCTATGAACGTTTGAACATCTTGGCCATGTTCTGTTATAATCTCCACCCAGCACAGCCAGAAGAGGACTGGCCATCCCTCAGAGCCTGGTTCCCCCCATAGGTTTCTTCCTAAGTTCCTGCCTCTCTCAAGAGTTTTTCCTAGCCACTGTGCTTCTACATCTGCATGGCTTGCTGTCTGGGATTTTAGACTGGGTTTCTGTATAGCACTTTGTGACATCGGCTGATGTAAAAAAGGACTTTATAAATACATTTGATTGATATATTAGGCTGCACATTTTGCCACACTGATTGTCAATTTTATATATATATATATATATACATTTAGTAGGGAGATTTGACCTGGGCTGTCTTGCCATCTCCTACTACAGAGTCCAGCATGTCATTGTTGCTGGTGAGGAACTCCTGCAACACAGAGTTGTCTTCGTGTATGGCAAACTCCTTCCGGGTCACCTCCATGCCCCTCTCCAAGGCACGCACGTCCTGCAGAATGCTGTCCAGGGACACCAGAGCAGCCTTGTCCAAGAAGTACAGCTCACTGTGGAAGGTTTGGAGCTCGGGGTATTTCTCCTGGATGATGTTCACTATGAAGTGAAGCAGAGTCTGTCTCCGGTCTGTGGACTTGGTGTCTAATAGCTAGATTGAATAAAAAGAAAGAAAGTTGCACACGCTATACAGTATATGCTCCAAACTATTTCATGGATAAACCTAATAACCAAGAAGGTACCACATTGCCAAAACTTTGAAGGTCAAATGCAGCTGTTTTTATATGAATATCAAATCATTTCTGGGTAACACTTAAGTACCTTACTGTGCTTGTCTTCAATTAAAATGGTCAAAAAGAAACAAAAATGGCTTCTTAGCAAAGAGCAATTTCTCAAGCAAGAATTTAGTTAGGACTGCCTGGGAGTGGTCTGAGTGGGGAGGGGGAAAACTGAAAACTAGCTGTTATTGGCAGAGAGTGACATCACCAGGCAGGCCAAATCTCCATCCCACCAAAACAGGCTGAAATTTCAGGTGCTCTTTTCAAACAGCTCTTAAACTTAAAGGGTATTATAATCATTTCCACAACTTCACAGTATTATTCCAACCTCTTAGTAGAAATATATATAAAACACAGGAAAATCACGTTTTTGAGCCACTGTTTTCTGCCCCTGAACAAGGCAGTTAACCCACTGTTCCTAGGCCGTCAATTGAAAATAATTTGTTCTTGCCTAGTTAAATAAAGGTTAAAAAAAGGATACAAAGTCAAAAGGTTAGCCTGATCCCAGATCTGTATTCGCTTTAGGACAGTGGTAGTCAGAGGGGTCAGTGATAGCACATACAAAACTGAGATCAGATAATCAAGGGATACAGCACCCCATCAAAATGAGAAATACAGTGTGATCAAGAGCAAATGTGTCCAATCCTGATGATCAAGTTGTTACTCGTCTCCAATTAAATCCATTTTGACGTTAATTGATGGTTTGTGTAACTCTGCCTGTCATTGATTATCATCAGCAATCATTGTTAGTTGAGACATCCTCCACAGCTCCAACTTAGTGTCCTATTCATTCAGTCACTGTGGCTAATTCAGAGCAGGCCTGTCACAATCGGTTATCTCTGGATCTCTCACTGAGGTGGAGCCCCATTTGAGTCTATTACCGTAGATAATCAATTAGATGCTGTGCTAAAATGACATTCTGCTAACCCAAGTGAATCTTCCGGACTAAGGTTGGAGTACAAAACCGACGTGCCTCATGGTAGGAAAAGGAACACAAAATGAGCCTCTAACATTTGGCTGATAAGTAGAGTACGCTTTATGTTCGAAGTATTTCCCACCAAGTCGAGACTCTGCAGGCGGAACCCATAGGCTGCTCCTCTCTTGCTGCTGTTCATGTAGTTTCCAAAGGCTAGGATGATCTTAGGAACAGAAGAGGCATACCAAAGTTAGACACCAACGTTGTGCCATCATACAAACCGAAACAATTTAGCCGCGTACCATCCATGCAGCGTATCAAAAGAGCAGTCTCCTAACGGTACCTCAAGGATCTTCTTCAGCTTGCTAGAGGACTTGATTGACATTGAGGCAGCGATGATTGCATTGAGTTGCTGTTGGAGAGATGGGAACATATTATGGTGATTTCTGGTATTTTGGGGAAGCTTTGCGCATCCGACTAGATGATAAAGCATTGAAACAATCTCGAAATAACATTGTTTTCAGTATTTCTACTGACCGGCTGGATGAGCTGGATGCTCTCTGGGAAGTTGCCCATGAAGGTGAGTGTACTGATTCGCTGGGGCAGGCGGGGGATCTTGCCAAAGCGTACCATAAAGCGGTCCTCCTCGGGGAGCTCGTCCAGGGGCCTCCCGTCTCGCTCGTAGTTCTGGATGAGCTTGACTTCGTACTCTGAGGGGATGAAACGCTCCAGCAGCTCCAGGAAGTCCAGGCTCAGAGCTTCCTGGTTATACCTTTAGGGGAGGGGAAAGAGAAAGTGGAGAGAGCCAGGGTTATGTACAACTACTACTTCATACTACTTGTACAACTACTACGCTGTTCATACACTCCGATTATTGTAAACTGACAATAGAAGTGGGTTATGAGTGTCGTGATCCTTCACACACTTCACATCGGTTACAAGCTTAATCAGTTACTATCACATGCTTAGTAAAACCATAGCTAACTATATATTCCTCTCTCTGGCTGTGCATAGACACACTACAAAAAGGTATACATTTAACATTTCGGTCATCCAACCGCTCTTATCCAGAGCGACTTACAGTCAATGCATTCAACTATATATAGTAGTACTACTTCTAGTCTTACACACAATTTACATGTAGTATCATTTTCTTATTACTTGATAACAGACACATACGTCTCTATGGAAGTACAGATGTCTGAGGCGGCCATGCCTCCCTTGCGCAGGGTGATGGCGAGGTTCTTGGCTCTGTTGGGCTCCAGTAGGGACACTTTGCTGGGGGTCTTCTGGGCCACCTTCGCTCTCAGGGGCCCCACGTCAGCCGGGGCAGTCTGGGCCTTGGTCTTAAACTGCTCCTCAAAGGCGTCCATGTTTAGCACCTAGGACATGGAGTGGAGAGGTGGATGACTAATGCAGGAGCTGTTGGTAATGTCCAAACTGTGCGATTTACAGTTTAAACAAGTCGTTGATTCGGCAGGAAATGTTGTCATATGACGGGAGACAGATCAGATAGAGGGAGAAATACAAAAGGATTTCAGGATGACAGAAGAAAGAGAAATGAGAGAGCGGCTGAGACAGAGAAAGAGGGATGGAAAGACTGGAAGGAGAAGAAAGAGAATCACATACAGACGAGGACAGATTGAGATGGACAAGAATTCAGATTGTAAGCAGATAGCTAGTAGACTACTGTGGTCTCACCCCCAGCACGAGCTCATCATCCAGCTCATTGAAGACGGTTCCAGACACCTGGTTGGGTTTAAGGGCCTGCCAGTTGAGTGAAGGCATACGGTACTTAGTCTGAATGGGCTTCTTGTTTCTGTTACCTGTCCAGAAGAGGAACACGTTGTGTTTCATTGTGTAAAACCATTTCTAAAACGGCCAGTCCTTGTTTAGTGGGATCCACTTAACTGAACGTTTTGTCATTAGAAACACGACTAACAGAACTATCTTGACCTATCGCGTGTTAGCTTACCAGTGTGTCCATCAGGCATACCCCCAAATGGTGGGGGCATTCCACCGCCCGGAGGTGGTGGGGGCATACCACCCCCTGGAGGAGGTGGGGGCGGAGGAGGTGGTGCAGTCGAGCATGTAGGGGGAGGAGGAGGAGGAGGAGGAGGAGGGGGGGGAGGAGGAGGGGCTTGTGCTGTGGCCTCTGTTGTACCAGGTAATTGTGGAGGAGGGGGAGGGACTACTGATGTGGGAGGGCCCTCGACATCTGTGGATGCAGGGAAAATGAAACAATGTCATTTTGTTATGATGAATTTGATTCCATAAACCAAACTAAATTAATATTTGAAGAATTTATTTCCAAAGCACAATATCTACCAATTTTTCACATTTGTGTTTTTCATCAGAAATGATTGCTGATGGGTATCTTTCATTTGTGTGTAAATATGACTGTTCTCAGATTTTTTATTCATAGATTTGAGAACGCTATATATTCATTGTTTAGCTGGAATGGAATGTTCGTATCCAATATGTGGTTGTCTAACCTATCCATCTTATAGGCCGAGTGCAGTCAAAAACATGATTTCCTGTGTTTTATATACAAAATAATGGAAACACTTGAGTAAAAGAGATAAAGTATATTGAAAGTAGGTGCTTCCACCACGGTGCGGTTCATGATTTAATTAAGCAATTGACATCCCATCATACTTAGGGTCATGTATAAAAAATACTGGGCAGGCTATTATTTTGGCTACCATGGCTCTGCCCCCATAGGACAACAATGCCCCCATACACAGGGCAAGAGTGGTCACTGAATGGTTTGATAAGCATGAAAACGATGTAAACCATATGCCATGGCCGTCTCAGTCTGTCGTGCTCTAGATGGCACGGTATAATTCAATTGGCAATGGGGACTGAAGTACACTATAACTTTTACCTTTATATCTGAAGCATGGTAAGAACTAACTCTGTGCATGCAGGCACTCGTCAAACTGCAAGACAGCTCATTTACATATTCCCTTGACCTTCAACCTCAAGAGTGATACTGATTGGCTGTTACGCACAAGAGAGTTATGGACTATCATTAAAAGGTGTATAACTCCATATATTACATCCCCCCCCCCCCCCCCTCGTAGTTAGAGGTGGTAACCTTTTAACAAAACTTTTTTTAAACAAGAATATAGTAATGTTAATACTGCTGTAGAGTCAATGGTAGATGGTGGTCTAGTTCCACTTGCATTACCAGGTTTTCCATCTGACTCACTCAAGCACATAGTCCTGTAGCCTCGCTGGTAGTTTAGTACACCTGGCTGCTCTGGTGCACTAACTGGTGTGAGTCTCTATGACAGAGGGTTCCGGTGCATTGACTGGTGTGAGTCTCTATGACAGAGGGTTCCGATGCACTGACTGGTGTGAGTCTCTATGACAGAGGGTTCCAGTGCACTGACTGGTGTGAGTCTCTATGACAGAGGGTTCCAGTGCACTGACTGGTGTGAGTCTCTATGACAGAGGGTTCCAGTGCACTGACTGGTGTGAGTCTCTATGACAGAGGGTTCCGGTGCACTGACTGGTGTGAGTCTCTATGACAGAGGGTTCCGGTGCACTAACTGGTGTGAGTCTCTATGACAGAGGGTTCCGGTGCACTAACTGGTGTGAGTCTCTATGACAGAGAGTTCCGGTGCACTGACTGGTGTGAGTCTCTATGACAGAGGGTTCCGGTGCACTGACTGGTGTGAATCTCTATGACAGAGGGTTTTGGTTCTCTGTCATTTGTCATGTTCAGTCTGTGTTCATTTGTGTCTCTTTGTGTCGCCTCTACGACCTCCTGGTCTGAATCAGAGCTGCCATCTCTGTACCTGGCTGTTCTGTCAGGTCTGAGATGCTTTCTGTTTCTGCGGTAGCGACCTCCTCCGGGTGTGACGATATCACATGATCTCGGTTCATCTCTGATTCTCACCACTGTTGCTGGCTGCCATCCTTTTGCCGTCTCCATGCACTCTCTCTCTCCGTCCCGAAACGAAGGAAGCGGTGACGCCATTTTGTCATAGCTCGTCTTCTGCTGCAGCTGTCTGCATTTCAAGCCATGCTGGCCATTTTTGGGAGATACTGGCTGAAGGGCGGCTTTACTTCCAGGTAGGTTGGAGCATAGGACACGTCCCATGAGTAGCTGAGCAGGGGAGTACTGCAGACCCCGGGGCAGGTGTGTTTCTCAGGTTCGGGAGAGCTGCGTGAGGGTCAACACCTGTCTATGATGCCGACTTCAGCACGTTTTTCACTGACTGAATGGCCCTCTCAGCCATTCCGTTTGACTGGGGAAAACCCTGGACTGGAATGAGTGATTTTGAAACCCCACTCTTTTGCACCAACTGAGCCATCTCAGCACTTGAAAAGGGTACATGATCTGCAATCAGTTCAGCTGCAACACCATGTCTAGCAAACACAGCTTTGAACTTTGCTACGACAGTACCTGATGTCTTGTCCGACAGCCTCAGCACCTCTGGATATTTGGAGTAGTAGTCCACTATCAGAAGCAATGAGCGTCCTTGGAACTTAAACATATCAACGGCGTTGTTTTGCCATGGAGTGTCAGGCACTGTGTGTGGTAGGAGTGGTTCCCTTTGGTTGCTGGGCGGTTTTTCTTGACAGGAAGTGCACGATTCGACCGTCATTCATCAGCGAAGCCTGGCCAATACATGCGAGCTCTGGCATGCGCTAAGGAGCGTTGAATGCCCTGATTCGCAATGGGGAGCCTCTTAAGTACCTCAGGTCTAAAAGTCTTTGGGAATGATAATACGTTTGTTTACCGGGAGTAGTCCATCTTCAATGTAAAGAGAGTCTCTGATGTGCCAGTAGGTTTGCGCTTTCAGTGGTGCACTTTTCTTCACCCATCTCTGTGCAGGTTCCTCAGCAGCTACATCTCACTGTGTGCCTCTGTGACTGCTCTCAGCTGCTGCATAACAGCACCCTCCAGTGGCTGATGTGTGGAGACCGCTTAAATGACTTTCTCGTCACTGAGGTCACAATCTTCATGTGTGGCAGTCTGGGGTACAGCCCTGGATAGGGTGTCTGCTTTTAACATGTCTTTACCTGGGGTGTAGACGATGTGAATGTCATATTTCGGAGCATCCTTCAGAGAACGGATTGGCAGGCGCCTTTCCAATGGACTTGGTGGTTATAGCCTCAAGTGGTTTGTGGTCAGATTGAACTCTGACCGGGACACCATAGACATACTGGTGAAACGTCGTCAGTGCAAACAAGATTACCGGGAGTTCTTTTCCTATCTGGGCATAATTTTGTTCTGCCCCAGACAGAGCTCTGGATGCAAAGGCTATAGGCTGTTCACCTGGCATCAGAACAGCTCCAAGTCCCTCTTTGGATGCATCAGCTTGTATTTCAATCTCTTCCTGTGGATTGAAGAGTTTCAGCAGCGGCGTAAGGGCTTTCTTCAGTCTCTCCAGTGCTGCTTGTTGTTCTGGGTGCCACTGCCATGCCATGTCCTTCCCGAGAAACATTCTGAGTGGTGCAGTGAGCGTGGCTTCATCTTGGATGTACTGTCGACCTTTTCTGTCTTCTGGTTGGGGCGTCTGTGTGACTGCTGTCACCTTGATGGCGGGCCCCATGTACTTCCCTTCACTCACCATGTCATGTATCTTGTCAGCATTGAACCTCACATTCAGACGGATGGCTCTGTCCATCACCTGCTGTAGAATGCGGTCATGCTCTTCTTTGGTGGCTGCTGCAATTGTCAGGTCATCTCCAATTACACAGACACCATCAGTGTCACCAAAACTCTCCGAGTGGATCTGCTGAAATACCTTCGCTGGCACTTTTTACACCAAAAGGTAAGCGATTAAACCGGCACCTCCTCCATGGCGTATTGAATGTCCAAAGATCAGCTGATTCTTGCCAATACACCTCCTTCTCATCTAGGATAGTGAATCTCTTCTTGCCCGCTAGTTGGCATTGCACATCCTATGAGGTAGGAAAGGAGAAGTGTTGGCGCTGTATGGCCTTGTTCAGGTCCTTAGGATCCAAAACACACACAGAGAGACATTTTTATTTTGTGTTATGACCTGGCTGTTCGCCCACGCTGATGGTTTTGTTACTTTGCTGACCACACCCCTCTGTTCTTGAATGTCCAATGTCTCTTTCAGCCAGTCGAGCACAGCATATGGGACTGAACAGGAGGGACTTTTGGATCAATGTAGATGTGGTGCTGGCCTGGAAACTCACCGAGTTCTTCAAACCCAGATGCATAGCGCTTGAGTAGCTCTTCCTTGGAGCATGGCGGTAGTGGTGTGTCAGATGCACTAATGCCTCTCTGCCTAGTAGTGGTGTGTCAGATGCACTAATGCCTCTCTGCCTAGTAGTGGTGTGTCAGATGCACTAATGCCTCTCTGCCTAGTAGTGGTGTGTCAGATGCACACAGGCCTCTCTGCCTCATAGTGGTGTGTCAGATGCACTAATGCCTCTCTGCCTAGTAGTGGTGCGTCAGATGCACTAATGCCTCTCTGCCTAGTAGTGGTGTGTCAGATGCACACAGGCCTCTCTGCCTAGTAGTGGTGTGTCAGATGCACACAGGCCTCTCTGCCTAGTAGTGGTGTGTCAGATGCACTAATGCCTCTCTGCCTAGTAGTGGTGTGTCAGATGCACTAATGCCTCTCTGTCTAGTGGTGGTGTGTCAGATGCACTAATGCCTCTCTGTCTAGTAGTGGTGTGTCAGATGCACACAGGCCTTTCTGCCTAGTAGTGGTGTGTCAGATGCACACAGGCCTTTCTGCCTAGTAGTGGTGTGTCAGATGCACTAATGCCTCTCTGCCTAGTAGTGGTGTGTCAGATGCACACAGGCCTTTCTGCCTAGTAGTGGTGTGTCAAATGCACACAGGCCTTTCTGCCTCGTAGTGGTGTGTCAGATACACACAGGCTACTTTGCCTAGTAGTAGTGTGTCAGATGCACACAGGCCTCTCTGCCTCGTAGTGGTGTGTCAGATACACACAGGCCTCTTTGCCTAGTAGGGGAGTGTCAGATGCACACAGGCCTCTCTGCCTCGTAGTGGTGTGTCAGATACACACGGGCCTCTCTGCCTCGTAGTGGTGTGTCAGATACACACAGGCCTCTTTGCCTAGTAGTGGTATGTCAGATGCACACAGGCCTCTCTGCCTCGTAGTGGTGTGTCAGATACACACAGGCCTCTTTGCCTAGTAGGGGTGTGTCAGATGCACACAGGCTACTTTGCCTCGTAGTGGTGTGTCAAATACACACAGGCCTCTTTGCCTAGTAGTGGTGTGTCAGATGCACACAGGCCTCTCTGTCTAGTAGTGGTGTGTCAGATGCACACAGGCCTCTCTGTCTAGTAGTGGTGTGTCAGATGCACACAGGCCTCTCTGTCTAGTAGTGGTGTGTCAGATGCACACAGGCCTCTCTGTCTAGTAGTGGTGTGTCAGATGCACACAGGCCTCTCTGTCTAGTAGTGGTGTGTCAGATGCACACAGGCCTCTCTGCCTAGTAGTGGTGTGTCAGATGCACTAATGCCTCTCTGCCTAGTAGTGGTGTGTCAGATGCACTAATGCCTCTCTGTCTAGTGGTGGTGTGTCAGATGCACTAATGGCTCTCTGTCTAGTAGTGGTGTGTCAGATGCACACAGGCCTTTCTGCCTAGTAGTGGTGTGTCAGATGCACTCAGGCCTCTCTGCCTAGTAGTGGTGTGTCAGATGCACTAATGCCTCTCTGCCTAGTAGTGGTGTGTCAGATGCACACAGGCCTCTCTGCCTAGTAGTGGTGTGTCAGATGCACACAGGCCTCTCTGCCTAGTAGTGGTGTGTCAGATGCACTAATGCCTCTCTGCCTAGTAGTGGTGTGTCAGATGCACTAATGCCTCTCTGTCTAGTGGTGGTGTGTCAGATGCACTAATGCCTCTCTGTCTAGTAGTGGTGTGTCAGATGCACACAGGCCTCTCTGCCTAGTAGTGGTGTGTCAGATGCACTAATGCCTCTCTGCCTAGTAGTGGTGTGTCAGATGCACTAATGCCTCTCTGTCTAGTGGTGGTGTGTCAGATGCACTAATGCCTCTCTGTCTAGTAGTGGTGTGTCAGATGCAAACAGGCCTTTCTGCCTAGTAGTGGTGTGTCAGATGCACACAGGCCTTTCTGCCTAGTAGTGGTGTGTCAGATGCACTAATGCCTCTCTGCCTAGTAGTGGTGTGTCAGATGCACACAGGCCTTTCTGCCTAGTAGTGGTGTGTCAAATGCACACAGGCCTTTCTGCCTCGTAGTGGTGTGTCAGATACACACAGGCTACTTTGCCTAGCAGTAGTGTGTCAGATGCACACAGGCCTCTCTGCCTCGTAGTGGTGTGTCAGATACACAAAGGCCTCTTTGCCTAGTAGGGGAGTGTCAGATGCACACAGGCCTCTCTGCCTCGTAGTGGTGTGTCAGATACACACAGGCCTCTCTGCCTCGTAGTGGTGTGTCAGATACACACAGGCCTCTTTGCCTAGTAGTGGTATGTCAGATGCACACAGGCCTCTCTGCCTCGTAGTGGTGTGTCAGATACACACAGGCCTCTTTGCCTAGTAGGGGTGTGTCAGATGCACACAGGCTACTTTGCCTCGTAGTGGTGTGTCAAATACACACAGGCCTCTTTGCCTAGTAGTGGTGTGTCAGATGCACACAGGCCTCTCTGTCTAGTAGTGGTGTGTCAGATGCACACAGGCCTCTCTGTCTAGTAGTGGTGTGTCAGATGCACACAGGCCTCTCTGTCTAGTAGTGGTGTGTCAGATGCACACAGGCCTCTCTGTCTAGTAGTGGTGTGTCAGATGCACACAGGCCTCTCTGTCTAGTAGTGGTGTGTCAGATGCACACAGGCCTCTCTGCCTAGTAGTGGTGTGTCAGATGCACTAATGCCTCTCTGCCTAGTAGTGGTGTGTCAGATGCACTAATGCCTCTCTGTCTAGTGGTGGTGTGTCAGATGCACTAATGGCTCTCTGTCTAGTAGTGGTGTGTCAGATGCACACAGGCCTTTCTGCCTAGTAGTGGTGTGTCAGATGCACTCAGGCCTCTCTGCCTAGTAGTGGTGCGTCAGATGCACTAATGCCTCTCTGCCTAGTAGTGGTGTGTCAGATGCACACAGGCCTCTCTGCCTAGTAGTGGTGTGTCAGATGCACACAGGCCTCTCTGCCTAGTAGTGGTGTGTCAGATGCACTAATGCCTCTCTGCCTAGTAGTGGTGTGTCAGATGCACTAATGCCTCTCTGTCTAGTGGTGGTGTGTCAGATGCACTAATGCCTCTCTGTCTAGTAGTGGTGTGTCAGATGCACACAGGCCTCTCTGCCTAGTAGTGGTGTGTCAGATGCACTAATGCCTCTCTGCCTAGTAGTGGTGTGTCAGATGCACTAATGCCTCTCTGTCTAGTGGTGGTGTGTCAGATGCACTAATGCCTCTCTGTCTAGTAGTGGTGTGTCAGATGCAAACAGGCCTTTCTGCCTAGTAGTGGTGTGTCAGATGCACACAGGCCTTTCTGCCTAGTAGTGGTGTGTCAGATGCACTAATGCCTCTCTGCCTAGTAGTGGTGTGTCAGATGCACACAGGCCTTTCTGCCTAGTAGTGGTGTGTCAAATGCACACAGGCCTTTCTGCCTCGTAGTGGTGTGTCAGATACACACAGGCTACTTTGCCTAGTAGTAGTGTGTCAGATGCACACAGGCCTCTCTGCCTCGTAGTGGTGTGTCAGATACACACAGGCCTCTTTGCCTAGTAGGGGTGTGTCAGATGCACACAGGCCTCTCTGCCTCGTAGTGGTGTGTCAGATACACACAGGCCTCTCTGCCTCGTAGTGGTGTGTCAGATACACACAGGCCTCTTTGCCTAGTAGTGGTATGTCAGATGCACACAGGCCTCTCTGCCTCGTAGTGGTGTGTCAGATACACACAGGCCTCTTTGCCTAGTAGGGGTGTGTCAGATGCACACAGGCTACTTTGCCTCGTAGTGGTGTGTCAAATACACACAGGCCTCTTTGCCTAGTAGTGGTGTGTCAGATGCACACAGGCCTCTCTGTCTAGTAGTGGTGTGTCAGATGCACACAGGCCTCTCTGTCTAGTAGTGGTGTGTCAGATGCACACAGGCCTCTCTGTCTAGTAGTGGTGTGTCAGATGCACACAGGCCTCTCTGTCTAGTAGTGGTGTGTCAGATGCACACAGGCCTCTCTGCCTAGTAGTGGTGTGTCAGATGCACTAATGCCTCTCTGCCTAGTAGTGGTGTGTCAGATGCACTAATGCCTCTCTGTCTAGTGGTGGTGTGTCAGATGCACTAATGGCTCTCTGTCTAGTAGTGGTGTGTCAGATGCACACAGGCCTTTCTGCCTAGTAGTGGTGTGTCAGATGCACTCAGGCCTCTCTGCCTAGTAGTGGTGCGTCAGATGCACTAATGCCTCTCTGCCTAGTAGTGGTGTGTCAGATGCACACAGGCCTCTCTGCCTAGTAGTGGTGTGTCAGATGCACTAATGCCTCTCTGCCTAGTAGTGGTGTGTCAGATGCACTAATGCCTCTCTGTCTAGTGGTGGTGTGTCAGATGCACTAATGCCTCTCTGTCTAGTAGTGGTGTGTCAGATGCACACAGGCCTTTCTGCCTAGTAGTGGTGTGTCAGATGCACACAGGCCTTTCTGCCTAGTAGTGGTGTGTCAAATGCATACAGGCCTTTCTGCCTCGTAGTGGTGTGTCAGATACACACAGGTTACTTTGCCTAGTAGTAGTGTGTCAGGTGCACACAGGCCTCTCTGCCTCGTAGTGGTGTGTCAGATACACACAGGCCTCTTTGCCTAGTAGGGGTGTGTCAGATGCACACAGGCCTCTCTGCCTCGTAGTGGTGTGTCAGATACACACAGGCCTCTCTGCCTCGTAGTGGTGTGTCAGATACACACAGGCCTCTTTGACTAGTAGTGGTATGTAAGATGCACACAGGCCTCTCTGCCTCGTAGTGGTGTGTCAGATACACACAGGCCTCTTTGCCTAGTAGGGGTGTGTCAGATGCACACAGGCTACTTTGCCTCGTAGTGGTGTGTCAAATACACACAGGCCTCTTTGCCTAGTAGTGGTGTGTCAGATGCACACAGGCCTCTCTGTCTAGTAGTGGTGTGTCAGATGCACACAGGCCTCTCTGTCTAGTAGTGGTGTGTCAGATGCACACAGGCCTCTCTGTCTAGTAGTGGTGTGTCAGATGCACACAGGCCTCTCTGTCTAGTAGTGGTGTGTCAGATGCACACAGGCCTCTCTGCCTAGTAGTGGTGTGTCAGATGCACTAATGCCTCTCTGCCTAGTAGTGGTGTGTCAGATGCACTAATGCCTCTCTGCCTAGTAGTGGTGTGTCAGATGCACACAGGCCTCTCTGTCTAGTAGTGGTGTGTCAGATGCACACAGGCCTCTCTGTCTAGTAGTGGTGTGTCAGATGCACACAGGCCTCTCTGTCTAGTAGTGGTGTGTCAGATGCACACAGGCCTCTCTGTCTAGTAGTGGTGTGTCAGATGCACTCAGGCCTCTCTGTCTAGTAGTGGTGTGTCAGATGTACTCAGGCCTCTCTGTCTAGTAGTGGTGTGTCAGATGCACTCAGGCCTCTCTGCCTCAAAGTGGTGTGTCAGATACACACAGGCCTCTCTGCCTCAAAGTGGTGTGTCAGATGCACACAGGCCTCTCTGTCTAGTAGTGGTGTGTCAGCTGTACGCAGGCCTCTCTGCCTTGCAGTGGTGTGTCAGATGCATCTGTAACACAGAACTGTAGATGGGCTTGTTTGTGCACTTGCTATGTCATTATGCCCTTTGGTTTAATGCGGGTGCCTCCATAGGCTATGAGTACAGTCTCAGCCTCTTTCACTTTGAATTGCTATGGCAATTTTGCTGCACTGCATCGGCGAAGACGCGCTGGAGATATACGCTCGGTTATACACTTGTCCTAGCCTCTGGCTTGTCATTTAGACCACTGGCTAAGTAGTACAAGTTCAGTATTTGTTCCCATTTCTGCCAGTTTTCTGCAAGGTTTCCAGTCAGCAACAGCGGATATGGTGGTGTAATTGACTGCATTGCTGCTAATCTCAAACTTGATAGCTAACAATAGCAAAGTATGTTGTTTCACTCAAGTTAGCATTAGCCTGCTAACTAGCCACTCATTCTAGTAGTCTGCTGGTGAAGTCATCATTCTCACTCATGCAGTTCAATCTTCTGCCACTTCTGACACCACATCGTTCTCTAGATGGCACGATATAATTACATTGACAATGGCGACTGAAGTCCTATAACCTTTACCTTTATATCTGAAGCATGGTAAGAACTAACTCTGTGCATGCAGGCACACATCAAACTGCAAGACAGACCATTTACATATCCCCTTTGACCTTCAACCTCATGAGTGATACTGATTGGCTGTTAAACACAAGTTAGTTATGGCCTATCATTGAAAAAAAATGTATTTAACCTTTATTTAACTAGGCCCCTGTCCCCGCAGGAGGCCTTTTGCGTTTTGGTAGACAGTCATTGTAAATAAGAATTTGTTCTTAACTAAC
The DNA here is from genome assembly GCF_013265735.2 of Oncorhynchus mykiss. Classification (NCBI taxonomy): domain Eukaryota; kingdom Metazoa; phylum Chordata; class Actinopteri; order Salmoniformes; family Salmonidae; genus Oncorhynchus; species Oncorhynchus mykiss. Next base: position 16,724,226 of record NC_048584.1, read on the forward strand.
TAGTTAAGAACAAATTCTTATTTACAATGACTGTCTACCAAAACGCAAAAGGCCTCCTGCGGGGACAGGGGCTGGGATTAAAAATACAGAAATATAGGACAAAACACACATCACGGCCAGAGACACACCACAACACTACATAAAGAGAGACCTAAGACAACAACATAGCATGGCAGCAACACAACATGACAACAACATGATAGCAACAACATGGCAGCAGCACAACATGGTAGCAGCACAAAACATGTAACAAACATTATTGGGCACAGACAACAGCACAAAGGGCAAGAAGGTAGAGACAACAATACATCATGCAAAGCAGCCACAACTGTCAGTAGGAATGTCCATGATGGAGTCTTTGAATGAAGAGATGGAGATAAAACTGTCCAGTTTGAGTGTTTGTTGCAGCTCGTTCCAGTCTCTAGCTTCAGCGAACTGAAAAGAGGAGCGACTGTGTGCTTTGGGGACCTTTAACAGAATGTGACTGGCAGAACGGGTGTTGTATGCGGAGGATAAGGGCTGCAGTAGGTATCTCAGATAGGGGGAGTGAGGCCTAAGAGGGTTTTATAAATAGGCATCAACCTGTGGGTCTTGAGACAGGTATACAGAGATGACCAGTTTACAGAGGAGTAATGCAGTAGTAGCTCTAGCTCTAAACCATTCTTCTTACCAAACCACTTTACCTTTGTTTTGGAGGTGTTCCGAACAAGGTTAAGGGCAGAGAAAGCTGGTTGGACACCAAGAAAGCTTTATTGTAGAGCGTTTAACACAAAATCCAGGGAGGGGCCAGCTGAGTATAAAACTGTATCAGCTGCATGTACATGGATAAAAGAGCTTCCTACTGCCTGAGCTATGTTGTTGATGTAAATTGAGAAGAGCGTGGGGCCTAGGATCGAGCCTTGGGGTACTCCCTTGTGACAGGCACACTGCACTTCATACACTGTACTCTTTGAGAGAGGTAGTTAGCAAACCAGGCCAAATACCCTTCAGAGACACCAATGCTCCTTAGCCGACCCACAAGAATGGTATGGTCTACCCTATCAAAAGCTTTGGCCAAGTCAATAAAAATAGCAGCACAAAATTGCTTAGAATCAAGGGCAATTGTGACATCATTTAGGACCTTTAAGGTTACAGTGACACATTCATAACTTGAGCAGAAACCAGAATGCATACCAGAGAGAATACTATTGACATCAAGAAAGCCAGTCAGTTGATTATTGAGAAGTTTTTCCAACACTTTTGATAAACGAGGCAAAATCGAAATAGGCCTATAACAGTTAGGATCAGCTTGATCTCCCTGTTTAAATGAAGGACGCACAGTGGCTGCCTTCCAAGCAATGGGAAGTTCCCCAGAGAGAAGACACAGGTTAAAAAGGTCAGAGATAGGCTTGGCGATGATAGGGGCTGCAACTTTAAAGCAGAAAGGATCTAAACCATCTGACCCAGATGTTTTTTTTTGGGGGGGGGGGTAAAGTGTAAGGAGCTCCTTCAGCACCTCAGAATCAGTGACTGCCTATAGGGAGAAACTTATTAGAAGGGGCAGGGGGAAAAGAGGGAGGAGCATCGGGGCTAGTGGTATTAGAAGGGGTGGGGGATGAGGAAATGTTGGACGGGCAATGAGGCATGGCTGAGTCGAATAGGAATCCTGACTTAATGAAGTGGTGATTAAAGAGCTTAGATGTGTGCTCCTAGTCATTAACAGCCACATCATCAACATTAAGGGACATGGGCAGCTGTGAGGAGAAGGGCTTATTCTCCAGGTCTTTAATCATTTTCCAGAACTTCTTGGAGTTAGACCCACTTAGAGAGAACTGCTCCTTAAAATAACTAACTTTGGCCCTCCGGATAGCCTGAGTGCAGTTATTTCTCATGAGAATGAGAGCCAGTCAGCCTGAGTATGCGTGTGCTGAGCTTTTCTCCAAATTGAATTCTTGAGGTGGAGTAACTCATCATTAAAGGTGTATAGCTCCATATATTACACAGTCACCAGATCTCAACCAAAGAGAACACATATGGGTATTCTGGACCAACGCCTGAGATGGCATTTTCCACCACCATCAACAAAACGCCAAATGACAGAATGTCTCATGGAAGAATGGTGTCACATCCCTCCAATAGAGTTCCAGACACTTGTAGACTATGCCAAGGTGCATTGATGCTGTTCTGGCCAACACCCTATTAAGAAACTTTATGTTGGTGTTTCCTTTATTTTGTCAGTTACCTGTATATTCCATACTATGAGGTCGGAATAATACTGTGAAATTGTGAAAATTATAATAATGTAAGAGTTGTTTGAAAAGACCACTGAAATTAACTCAGTTGCCGGAGACGAAGGAAATCTCTCAGCGATTTCACCATGAGGCCAATGGTGTGTGACTTTAAAACAGTTACAGTGTTTAATGGCTGTGATAGTGAAAAACTGAGGATGGAGCAACAACATTGTAGTGACTCCACAATACTAACCTAATTGGCAGAGTGAAATGAAGGAAGCCTGCACAGAATACAAATATTCCAAAACATGCATCCTGTTTGCAACAAGGCACTAAAGTAGTACTGCAAAAAATGTGGCTAAGAAACTAACTTGTTGTCCTGAATACAGTATGTGTTACAGTATGTTTGGGGCAAATCCAAAACAACACATTACCGAGTACCACTCTCCAGATTTTCAAGCATAGTGGTGGCTGCATTATGTATTATGTGTATGTTTGTAATTGTTAAGGACTGGGGAGTTTTTCAGGATAAAAAAAGAAATGGAATGGAGCTAAGCACAGGCAAAATCCTAGAGGAAAACTTGGTTCATTCTGCTTTCCACCAGACACTGGGAAATTAATTAACCTTTCAGAAGGAAAATAACATTAAACACAAGGCCATAGCTACACTGAAGTTGCTTACCAAGAAGATAGTGAATGTTCCTGAGTGGTTGAGTTACAGTTTTGACTTAAATTTACTTGAAATTTATTTGAATTTGAATTTAATCTATGGCAAGACCTGAAAATTGTTGTCTAGCAATGATCAACAACCAATTTGACAGAGCTTGAATCATTTTTTAAAGAATAAATGGGCAAATGTTGCACAATCCAGGTGAGGAAAGCTATTTGAGACTTAGAGACCCAGAAAGACTCACAGCTGTGCATCTACAAAGTATTGACTCAGGTGTGTGAATACTTATGTAAATGAGATATTTATGTATTTCAGTTTCAATAAATGTGCAAACATTTTCACTTTGTCATTATGAGGTTGTGTGTGTAGATTTCATTTTTTTTTTCTTCCCAAACCTCTCTGTCAATAATAGCTATAGTTTTCTGTTTTCCCCTCCCCACTCTACTCCCAGACAGTCCTAGCTAAATTATGGCTTGAGAAATTGCTCTTTTTCTTTATTTTTTGACCATTTTAATTTAAATCAATCACAGTGAGGTACTTAATTGTTACCAAGAAATGATTTGACATTGAGATAAAAACGGCTGCATTGGACCTTTAAGTCGCCTTGGATCAGATATATATATAAATGTACTTATATGCTACATTTTATTGTGAAAAACCTAGCAATACTATTTATTTTTCTGATTGTGAGTCTGGTACATAGCATTGATAATATGATAATTTGTCTCTCTGAAAATAAACCAGTAATAGCTGTCTTTCATTAAACAATCCCATGCCATGACTAGATAGTGAAAAAAAAAACACACCAATCTCTTTCATCATTACTTTAAACAATAAAAGCACATTTTTCCAACATTTCAGAAAATGGATATCTAGCGTTTTGCAATGAAACTCTTGATTTCTGACATGGTTTCTGAGCCCATGTGTGTGGCTTGTAGCTCACCTGTTTTTGCAGGGATGGAAACAGGAGGGATGACAGGGACCACATGGAGGTCCAGGTGTCCCGAGGACGTGCGCTCCATTCGAATTAGCCCCTGGCACACAAGCCCCTGAACTTTCTCCTCCAGCTCCGCTAAGGCCTGGGCCGAACGATCTCTATCCCTCGCCCGCTCTTTTTCCCTCTCTCGTTCTATCTCTCGCTCTATCTCCCGCTGTTGTAGAATGGTCCCCTGGGCACAGGACTCACGCAGACTCTCCTGTTACACAGACAAAAATGTCAGTGTGTTAGCCCTCTGAGCTATAGCCTAGGCATTAGCTCGGGATCTAACGCAAGTCTTCTTCGTGAATGTAATGGACTGTGGTTAGATGATAGGTCTACCTTTAGGAGCTCCACCTCTTTGGTGGTCTGGATGAGTTGCTTCTCCAGCTCAGACACTTTCTCCAACGCCTCCCTCTCGCTCTCTTCCAGTCTGCTGCTTATCTAAAACACACACATGTACATACACTTATATAGCCGCACAGACACATGTAGAAACGCACAGCACATCTGCTTACTCTAAACCTTCAACGTGTGTACAAGCAAAGCGTCAAGTTCACCCGGGTGCAACACATCAGAATAAGGATGTGTGTCCTTTTATGGTATGGTCACCTGTGCATTGTGCTCCTGCAGCTCCTCCATGTGTTCCAACAGGGCGTTCTTGGTCTCTGCATCCTCCAGCAGAGCCCCCACATCAAACACGTTGTCCAGGTAGGCCTGGATCTGCACCAGCAGCCGGTCACTCTCCGTGAACTTTAACCTCTGTGCATGACAGAGGGACACATACACACATACAGTGCATTCGGAAAGTATTGAGACTCCTTCACTTTTTCAAAACGTTGTCACGTTACAGCCTTGTTCTCAATTTGATTAAATAAAAAAAGGAAATATCACATTTGCATAAGTATTCAGACCCTTTACCTGGCACTTTGTTGAAGCACCTTTGGCAGCGATTACAGCCTCGAGTCTTCTTGGATATGACGCTACAAGCTTGGCACACCTGTATTTGGGGAGTTTCTCCCATTTGGGGAGCGTTACTGCACAGCTATTTTCAGTTCTCTCCAAAGATGTACGATCGGGTTGAAATCAAGGCTCTGCCTGGGCCACTCAAGAACATTCAGAGACTTGTCCCGAAGCCACTCCTGCATTGTCTTGGCTGTGTGCTTAGGGTTGTTGTCCTGTTGGAAGGTGAATCTTTTCCCCAGTCTGAGGTCCTGAGCACTCTGGAGCAGGTTTTCATTAAGGATCGCTCTGTACTTTGCTAATAATACCAGATAATCGTGTTTCTCATGGTCTGAGTCCATAAGGTGCCTTTTGGCAAACTCCAAGTGGGCTGTCATGTGCCTTACTGAGGAGTGGCTTCCATTTGGCCACTCTACCATAAATGCCTGATTGGTGGTGTAGCAGAGAGGGTTGTCCTTCTGGAAAGTTCTCCCATCTTCACAGAAGAAATCTGGAGCTCTGTCAGAGTGACCATTGGGTTATTGGTTACCTCCCTGACCAATGCCCTTCTCCCCCGAATGCTCAGTTTAGCCTGGCGGCCAGCTCTAGGAAGAGCCTTGGTGGTTCCAAACGTCTTCCATTTAAGAATGGTGGAGATCACTGTGTACTTGGGGACCTTCAGTGCTGCAGACATTTTGGGGTACACTTCCCTAGACCTGTGCCTCGACACAATCCTGTCTTGGAGCTCTACGGACAATTCCTTCAACCTCATGGCTTGGTTTTTGATCTGACATGCACTGTCAACTGTGGGACCTTATATAGACAGGTGTGTGCTTTTCCAAATAATTTCCAATCAATTGAATTTACCACAGGTGGAAACAGGATGCACCTGAGCTCAATTTCGAGTCTCATAGGGTCTGAATGGTCTGAATATTTATGTAAATAAGGTATTTCATTTAAAAAAATGTTTTTATACATATGCAAACATTTCTTAAAACCTGTTACCGCTTTGTCGTTATGGGGTATTGTGTGTAGATTGATGAGGATTGTTATTTGTTTAATCCATTTTAGAATAAGGCTGTAACGTAACAAAATGTGGAAGAAGTGAAGGGGTCTGAATACTTTCCGAATGCACTGTATATATAGACAAACATAGAGATACATTACTATTGTTATATTTAATGATGTGCCCACAAATGCATAATTGGTTTACCTTCAAATTAAGTCTCCTATGACAACAAAAACATACTCATTGGAATTATGCGTCCTTGGGTTTTTTGGTAATGTTAAGGAAAGACAGCTGTACTAATGTAATCTCATAAGGTATTATAAGTCATATTATTAAAAAAAGAAACTGGGGGTATATTTGGATATTTTCTGAAAATATCAGACCACGTGTCAGTGGTTAAGGGGCAACTCCTCTCTGTGATTCTGTATCACTCACCTCTAGATAGTCATCCAGGCCATGGTGGGTAAACTCATACTGCAGATGGACCCTACAGTTCATGTTCTCCACTGAGTGGACCACAATGTTGATGAACTGCATGCACGCCACCTGGTGGACATAAACAGTAGGAGATGGCATGGTACACTGTGGGAAGACTATGCTCGCGTAATTTCAATGGTTTACATCAATGGAGACAAGTTGACATCTACGAAAACTTGATTCTCAAGTCTGAGCAATATCTCTTCTGTGTACAGATGGAGATGGACATAAGGAACACCTAATGAACACGAATTGCGCACTTTGGAGCCAGACTCACCATAAAGTCAATGTTGCTTTCTTCATTGCAGAAATACTCCATGAGCTTCTCAAAGCGGCTCTTCTCTCCACATACCTTACGAACGACATAGATGGAAGGCGAAAAGTTTTTCGATTGGGCACATAATTCTGCACTGCAACACTACAAATATGCACGGGGGGAGGGGTATCCTTAAATACAGCCAGCTGTACCCCACGCGGTCTATCTTTCACTTGTTATGCCTCTCCTCTCTCCCACTCTCTCTCCACCCCTAGGCCATCACAAATTACTTCAATAATAGAAGTAAACTGACTGTAATAATGGAAGATAAAACATCAGCATTACTCCTACATACAGAAGTGGGTTCAGAACACTCTGCACTCTAGGAGTAAGTAGTGTGTTTGAAACTGAAATATATCGGTTGGACAACTCTTATTGTGTGATATCCATTATCACATGTGTGATATGTCTTTAAGGACTAACGCCGCCTTCCCCTCTACCCGCTCATGTCCACTAAATAATGCAGGCCTGCACTTCAACCTGCCAGCCTGTACCCCAACAATGCCCACGCTCTGCCATTGTGGGCAACAGGAGCCAGCCTGGCCCGCAAGCACTTCCGCCTCCGCTACTTCACTCCTCTACAATGTGCTATCTGTCATCTCTCGCTCTCTCCCTCCATTAGTCTCTCACCCACACAGTCTCTCTGCGCTGTAACAGATGCTAGGATACTACTCTAAGGTATTGCTTAAACAACGTGTGCGATTGGATATAAGAAGGCGAGAGCTCTGGATACCGCAATTATTGATGACTTTTATCGAGCTGATTTGAAAGAGGGTAGAAAAACTCAATCCCTCTTTAAATATTTCACAACTTTGTGTGTGTTGTTTAACCGATGCCTATCTCTGAGTGTCATATTATAGGTCTTTAAAAATGCGGACTGTAAGTAACCAACACTGATATATCATGTGTTCTGATACTTCCTCAAGCCACCAGACATACGTCATAGGAAACGAGCGAATGTGAGACCTTTTGATAGAGAGTTGTCTGCTCTGGTCAATGTCCATGTAATTATCCGCACTAGGGAGAGGTTTCACATAACTATTGGTCTAGGATCAGCTTCACTCACCCCATTCCTACTTATGCCAATCAGGACTTAAAATACAAAACTGACCACAGATCAGTGCTTAGGGGCAACTATCCCTAGGTTGCAGTGGGGCCTCAAGTACGAAGATCTGCCCACTGCTAATAATACCCAGGTCTACATCACAATGTCTGGGTAACCCTATTCATGGAGGTCTTTTTCTGTTGGCAACAGTTGCTCCCTTGACAGACACTGATGAAAGGTCCACAGAAAAGTTCAACTGTCATGTTGCCAACAAATGTTACGAATGTTTGTGCTCCCACCCCCTCCCGCCCTTTCTTTACTTTGTGTCTGCTTATAGGGGACAACTGCCCCGACAGCTGCCATGGGGTTCGATGTGTGAAGGGGGTGGTGGGGTTTCAAACTTTGGATGGGGGTTGAGAGTTTGACTTGGAGTGAGCCGTGTTCACACTGCTAGTGTGAGTCAAGGAAAGCACGCAGGCGACTGATGGCCACGTCCTAATTTTTGGAGAGATCTCTGCATGTAACTAATGTAAGCGTTGCGTAAAATTGTGCACTGACGTCAATGGGAGATTTGGGAAACTGGGAGCCTCTATGACATGTAATATGATATTGAGAGAGGGGTGTAGGGCTTGTTGGCGAAGAGACTGTCGTCTTGGATAACCCTCGAACCTCTTTGAAGTTGTCGAAGGCGGAGAGGATGATGTCATGACCCCCCCTCACTAGACACACGGCAGCCAGCAGCTCCAGCACCAGGGCCTTGGTCCTGATGGGTAGAAGTGTACATTATAATACCCTCATACACACACAAACACATACGCACGCACACACGTTTGTTTTACTATCCTTGTGGGGGCCAAACAATTGGTTCCCATTCAAAATCCTATTTTACATAGCCCTTAACCTTAACCTAACCTTAACCCCAAACCCATAAGCCTAACTCCTTACTCTAAACCCGAACCCTATTGTAACCCTGACACTAAACCTAACCGCTAAGCCTAACATAGCCTTTTTCCTTCTGTGGACTGGCGAAATGTCCCCACTTCTGGTCCCCACAAAGATAGTAAAACTAAAAACACACGCACGCACGCACACACCCACACCCACACCCACACCCACACACACACACACTCAACAACAATGTTATTTTACACAACAGACAGAAATACAAACTCCACACACACACACTAATAATACAGGTCTTCACCTGGGGTTCCTGTTGTTGAGGCTGAGCGTGATCTCGTTCACACAGCATGGGTGGGTCATCACCAGGTTAAACCCAGACTAAACACACATACACACAGTTGTCCGTCATCACCATTGTCAGTCATATGACATATAATGCAGGGTAGACTTGATTCCTACTGACACAAAGCCTCGTCAACTGTCTTTTTTTCAATGGAAATCGTCTCCCAGCACAGGAGGGAGGCATCAAGTTACGGTGTGAAAAACCACAAACCGTGAGGCTAAAATAAATGTTATTCCTAGCTAACTCTATTGAGTCACTCTGTTCTAACAGTAGACATAGAGGTTAATAGGCCTACTTGGCAAAATATTATAGGTTGAATAAAGGTTAAATAAGGTTTCCATGGGGAGGTATGTACCTGGTAGTTCATGATGGCACGTAGACACATGATGCAGAGGTGAACGTCGTCTTTCTGACTGACAAGGCGGGACTTCCTCAGTGCTTTCCTGTTGTGGAGAGAGTTGAATCTGCCAGGTGAGAAACGTAGCTGTTATTAACATGTTATTACTCATGCATAGCGCTATGCATTGCGCAAATGTGGGGTTATTACATAACACCAAAGCCGCAGTAACACATTTTCATTCAAAGCCCTTGGTATGTTTAAATTGCTACACAATGTAAACTCTCTGTGTTTAGAATGATTACATACTTCAAAATTGTTCATAGATTAAGAATTACTAACCTAGCCTACATGTTCAGTGCTAGTCATTCTTGTTAAGGATGAACTAAGAAATGTGCCTTTATTCACATTCTCAACACCACAACGAGAGGCAGAATGGTGGTGTGCATGTTAATAGACCCTTCAAAATGACATCTGAGTTAGTCAAAAGTGAGAGAGGGACAGAGAAATATTAGAGAAACAAAGACAATCCAAAATGAGAGAGAGGAAGCGATGGTTCTTACACAGAACCCAAACCGGCTGCGCGCATGCGCCATCGTGCATAAATGTATTTTGCCCCCCCACACCAAACGCGATCACGACTTGCAGGTTAAAATATGAAAACAAACTCTGAACCAATGACATTAATTTGGGGACAGGTCGAAAAGCATTAAACGTGTAAGGCAATGTAGCTAGTTAGCTTGCACCTGATAGCTAATGTTAATTTGTCCTATTTAGCTAGCTTGCTGTTGCGAGCTAATTTGTCCAGGGATATAAACATTGAGTTGTTATTTAACCTGAAATGCACAAGGACCTCCGACAATTAATCCACACATAAAACGGCCAACCGAATCGTTTCTAGTGATCTCTCCTCCTTCCAGGCTTTTTCATCATTTAATTTATATGGTGATCGCAACTTTCATTGTATTACCACGACTACAGGCAAAACAGTTTTTCATTCACCCACGTGGGTATAACCAATGAGGAGATGGCGCGTGGGTACCTGCTTCTATAAACCAATCAGGAGATGGGAGAGGCAGGACTTGCAGCGCGATCTGCGTCAGAAATAGGAATGAGTTCTGTTTTAGCCCTTGGCGTCGCAGACGCTCGTTGGCGGGCGCGTGCAGTGTGGGTGCAATAATTGAATAACATGGATTTCTAAATTTATTTTGCGACGCTCACGCACACTCCTCTTGGAAGTATCAATGACAGACAGTGCCCCAAAATTGACTTCAAGATGTCTGTTGATGGGTGGAATGTCTGATGGTTTGCCCCTAGTCAGATATTGCAAGTCAGATATTGCTCACATTTACATTTAGACAGACTACATTGTTGAGAGGGAGGCATGCTGCATCCAACATTTACCCTACAAAACAGTTAGTGTGACAGCAATGTGGTTCCTCCAGATGAAAAGGATTATAGAGGTGTGTGTGTGTGTGTGTGTGTGGAGACAGCTTGGGACAGATTGGGATGGCTTGACGCCACAGGTTACTCTACAGTATGTGCTCACTGTGTCTCAGCTGTACCAGTTGCACCCAAGGTTCTCATAATGTTATGACCAATCAAAAACGTTCTAAGACATTTTGAAAAAACTGAGATCACACTGTTCCAGGAATTCGAAACACAGTGCAAAGGATTTATGTTACATAAGAAGAAACATTGTGGAAGGTTTGCTTATGGAATAAGCTTTGTTCCATGGCAAGAAATGTTACACTGACCACGTTTACTTGCACACCAATATCGCGTTATTATTCGGATACTCAAGTATTCTGTTTTTGAGCTGACACATATAAACATCACATCCCGTTTACAATAACCCGAAAAAGCTTGTATGCCGGTTAGGAGAAACCTGGATAAGATGCCTGGGATATGCTGAGCTAAGATGGTATACTGTGGCATGTAAACATCTTATCCCGTTTAGCATTGTTTTTGCGGTCTGCGCAGGGTCAGTTTCGCATACCATGGGTCTTGTGTGATGTTATCCGATTGTCAAAAGAATCACTTCAAAAAGTAGGCTACTTGCAAAATTCAACCCACCATAATAATTCCAGAATAATTTAGCTTACTTTAATTAATATACTATAATTTAAATTAAGTTTCTGCTTATAATTTCCAACATTTGGTAGGCCTTATTAGAATTTTGACATTTGTTAGGCCATTTGTTTTTCAACTCTAGTTTGATGGCAGGGGAAATGGTGTGTGTGTATGTCACAATGTGTGTGGGATGAGTGGGAGTCATTGTTCTTTCCTCACAATTAATGGCCATTAATCTAGGATGCAAGAACTACAAGTGTAGTCCAACCTCTGTCCCATCTAACAGACAGAAGCTCATGTCCATTCTTCTCACCAATTCCTGGTAACACTCACCTCACAGTAAGGGCACGAGCAGCTTTAGAACCGCCATGGGTTGGAGAGTTACTGGCACTCCTCGTCAAGTCCTCCACCGATTTTTCTGGTGTGGAAGTCCCATTGTCCAAACTTTCCATGTCATAGCTGAGAGTCCAAAGTAGCAGGAATTTGGACATGAATGGGAGAGTCGACCCAATATTATCAATTTGGAATATTAAAGTTATGTTAAATCTAAAGCCCTCAGATATGTTTCATTACTAAAGTGTCCCAAAAAGAAGGAAAGACCCAGAACTACCATAAATACCTATGTCATGTTGAAGCCTAAAAATCTAAACATTTTCCTCTCAGATTGTCCCATTCACGTACAAGTGCCTTCAGAAAGTATTTATAGCCCTTGACTTATTCCACATTTTGTTGTGTTACAGCCTCAATTCAAAATTGATTAAATATATGTTTTTGTCTCTCCAATCTACACACAATACCCCATAATGACAAGGTTATTTATTTTTTGGACATGTTTGCACATTTATTGGAAATAAAATACAGCAATATCTCATTTACATAAGTATTCAAACCCCTTTGCTATGGCACTCCAAATTGAGCTCAGGTGCATCCAATTTCCTTTGATCCTCCTTGACATGTCATTACAATTTCATTGGAGTCCATCTGTGGCTAATTCAATTGTTTGGACATGTTTTTAGAAAGAAACACACTTGTCTGTATAAGGTCCCACAGTTGACAGTGCATGTCAGAGCAGAAACTATAACCTGAAGTCCAAAGAACTGTCTGTAAATCTCAGAGATTATGATGAGGCATATATCTGGGGAAGGGTATGAATGTCACGCCCTGATCTGTTTCACCTGTCTTTGTGATTGTCTCCACCCACCTCCAGGTGTCACCTGTTTTCCTCATTAGTCCCTGGATACTTATTCCTGTGTTCCCTGCTTGTCTGTTGCCAGTTTGTCTTTTTTTTTTGTCAAGTCAACTAGCTTGTTTTTCCCGTTCTCCTGCTGTTTCCATCACTCTGTTTTTGCTAGTCCTGCCGGTTGTGACCCTTGCCTGTCTGGACTCTGAACCCGCCTACCTGACCATTCTGCCTGCCTTGACCTTGAGCCTGCCTGCAACTTTGTACCTCCTGGACTCTGACCTGGTTTTGATCTTTTGCCTGTCCACGACCATTCTCTTGCCTACCCTTTAGGAATATAATAAATGTCAGAGACTCAAACCATCTGCCTCCCGTGTCTGCATCTGGGTCTCGCCTTGTGCCCTTATAATGAATCATTTTCTAGAGTGTTGAAAGTTTCCAAGCGCAACGTGGTCTCCATCGTTGGTACGTACAGTGCCTTGCGAAAGTATTCGGCCCCCTTGAACTTTGCGACCTTTTGCCACATTTCAGGCTTCAAACATAAAGATATAAAACTGTATTTTTTGTGAAGAATCAACAACAAGTGGGACACAATCATGAAGTGGAACGACATTTATTGGATATTTCAAACTTTTTTAACAAATCAAAAACTGAAAAATTGGGCGTGCAAAATTATTCAGCCCCTTTACTTTCAGTGCAGCAAACTCTCTCCAGAAGTTCAGTGAGGATCTCTGAATGATCCAATGTTGACCTAAATGACTAATGATGATAAATACAATCCACCTGTGTGTAATCAAGTCTCCGTATAAATGCACCTGCATTGTGATAGTCTCAGAGGTCCGTTAAAAGCGCAGAGAGCATCATGAAGAACAAGGAACACACCAGGCAGGTCCGAGATACTGTTGTGAAGAAGTTTAAAGCCGGATTTGGATACAAAAAGATTTCCCAAGCTTTAAACATCCCAAGGAGCACTGTGTAAGCGATAATATTGAAATGGAAGGAGTATCGGACCACTGCAAATCTACCAAGGGGGCCGTCCCTCTAAACTTTCAGCTCATACAAGGAGAAGACTGATCAGAGATGCAGCCAAGAGGCCCATGATCACTCTGGATGAACTGCAGAGATCTACAGCTGAGGTGGGAGACTCTGTCCATAGGACAACAATCAGTCGTATATTGCACAAATCTGGCCTTTATGGAAGAGTGGCAAGAAGAAAGCCATTTCTTAAAGATATCCATAAAAAGTGTCGTTTAAAGTTTGCCACAAGCCACCTGGGAGACACACCAAACATGTGGAAGAAGGTGCTCTGGTCAGATGAAACCAAAATTGAACTTTTTGGTAACAATGCAAAACGTTATGTTTGGCGTAAAAGCAACACAGCTGAACACACCATCCCCACTGTCAAACATGGTGGTGGCAGCATCATGGTTTGGCCCTGCTTTTCTTCAGCAGGGACAGGGAAGATGGTTAAAATTGATGGGAAGATGGATGGAGCCAAATACAGGACCATTCTGGAAGAAAACCTGATGGAGTCTGCAAAAGACCTGAGACTGGGACGGAGATTTGTCTTCCAACAAGACAATGATCCAAAACATAAAGCAAAATCTACAATGGAATGGTTCAAAAATAAACATATCCAGGTGTTAGAATGGCCAAGTCAAAGTCCAGACCTGAATCCAATCAAGAATCTGTGGAAAGAACTGAAAACTGCTGTTCACAAATGCTCTCCATCCAACCTCACTGAGCTCGAGCTGTTTTGCAAGGAGGAATGGGAAAAAATGTCAGTCTCTCGATGTGCAAAACTGATAGAGACATACCCCAAGCGACTTACAGCTGTAATCGCAGCAAAAGGTGGCGCTACAAAGTATTAACTTAAGGGGGCTGAATAATTTTGCACGCCCAATTTTTCAGTTTTTGATTTGTTAAAAAAGTTTGAAATATCGTTCCACTTCATGATTGTGTCCCACTTGTTGTTGATTCTTCACAAAAAAATACAGTTTTATATCTTTATGTTTGAAGCCTGAAATGTGGCAAAAGGTCGCAAAGTTCAAGGGGGCCGAATACTTTCGCAAGGCACTGTATATTGAAACTGAACAACCGGAGAATAAGGACCTTGCTGAGGGTGACAAAGCACCCAATGACCACTCTGACAGAACTAGTTCCTTGGCTGAAATGGGAGAACCTGCATGAAGGACAACAGTCTCCAGGCGGTTTTAGAGGAAGGTCCTAAAAAAGGCTCCTTAACAAGTTCTACCCCCAAGCCATAAGACTGCTAAACATTTAATCAAATGGCTAACCGGACTATTTTCATTGAATCTCTTTTTTACTCTGCTTTTACTCTCGGTTTATTATCTATGCACAGTCACTTTATCCCTACATGTACATTTTACCTCAACTACCTCGACTAACCTGAACCCCGAACATTAACTAGGTACCGGTACCCCATGCATATAGCCTCGTTATTGTTATTTTGTGTCACTTTTTTTCATTTGACATTTTGATAGTATATATATTTTTTTTTAAAATATTTTGTTACTTACTTTAAAAACAAATCTGCATTGTTGGTTAAGGGCTTGTAAGTAAGCATTTCACGATAAGGTCTACACATGTTGTATTCCGCACATGTGACAAAGAAAATGTAATTTGATTCTACAAAGTATTGACTCAGGGGTGTGAATACCTATGTAAGTTAGAGATTTCTGTATTTTATTTTCAATTAATACAACAACAAAAAATCTAAAAACATGATTTAACTTTGTCACTATGGGGTATTGTGTGCAGGTGAGTGAAAAAAAAACAATGATTAATCCATGTTGAATTCAGGCTGTAACACAACAAAATGTGGAATAAGTCAAGGGGTAGGAATACTTTCTGAAGGCACTGTAGATGTGAAGGACTGGTACTTACGTGACGGCACATTGGGCGAAGGACAGGTAGTCAACCAGGACGTCCAGACCTCTGTTCTCCTCACCGAGAAACTCCTGAGCCCAGCTGGAGAGGAGGGGAAACAGGATATTATAATAAGACACAACGGGCACACCCTACAAGAATCGGATTTTTCAACGGTCAGACGTAACTACAACCCCAATCAGACACACATTACAGACATCCAGACATAATAATACTCAGATTGGACAACGACTAGACGTTACAATAGCTGCACATACGGTGACACTTTAAAGCAACATACATTTACAACAATCAAACATAACAGTATTAATAAGGTTACAACTGGATTGTTGGTCTAAGATTTTGTAACCGCAAGTAAAATAACAATCTCACTCAACCGAACGGTGAAAGAATCTCACAAGCACGACGCTCACAAGCGCGACAACAACAAAAATACTTACATCTGACTGTAGCTACACAATGCTTCAGTGTCTTTAGATATTTTTGTCAGATGTTACTATGGAATACTGAAGTATAATTACAAGCATTGCATAAGTGTCAAAGGCTTTTATTGACAATTACATGAAGTTGATGCAAAGAGTCAATATTTGCAGTGGTGACCCTTCTTTTTCAAGACCTCTGCAATCCGCCCTGGCATGCTGTCAATTAACTTCTGGGCCACATCCTGACTGATGGCAGCCCATTATTGCATAATCAATGCTTCGAGTTTGTCAGATTTTCTGGGGTTTTGTTTGTTCACCTGCCTTTTGAGGATTGACCACAAGTTCTCAATGGGATTAAGGTCTGGGGAGTTACAAGTTCTCAATGGGATTAAGGTCTGGGGAGTTTCCTGGCCATAGACCCAAAATATAGATTTTTTTTGTTCCCCGAGCCAATGAGTTATCACTTTTTACTCATGACAAGGTGCTCCATCATGTTGGAAAAGGCATTGTTCATCACCAAACTGTTCCTGGATGGTTGGGAGATGTTGCTCTCGGAGGATGTGTTGGTACCATTATTTATTCATGGCTGTGTTCTTTGACAAAATTGTGAGTGAACCCACTCCCTTGGCTGAGAAGCAACCCCACATATAAAAGGTCTCAGGATGCTTTACTGTTTGTGTGACACAGGACTGATGGTAGCACTCACCTTGTCTTCTCCAGACAAGGTTTTTCCGGATGCCCCAAACAATCGGAAAGGGGATTCATCAGAGAAAATGACTTTACCCCAGTCCTCAGCAGTCCAATCCCTGTACCCTTTGCAGAATATCAGTCTGTCCCTGATGTTTTTCCTGGAGAGAAGTGGCTTCTTTGCTGCCCTTCTTGACACCAGGTCATCCTCCAAAAGTCTTCACCTCACTATGCATGCAGATGCACTCACACCTGCCTGCTGCCATTCCTGAGCAAGCTCTGTACTGGTGGTTTCCTGATCCCGCAGCTGAATCAACTTTAGGAGACGGTCCTGGCGCTTGCTGGACTTTCTTGGGCGCCCTGAAGCCTTCTTCACAACAACTGAACCGCTCACCTTGAAGTTCTTGATGATCCGATAAATGGTTGATTTAGGCGCAATCTTACCCCTCCTGTCTCAGCCTCCAGTATTTATGCTGCAGTAGTTTATGTGTCGGGGGGCTGCGTCAGTTTGTTATATCTGGAGTACTTCTCCTGTCCTATCCGGTGTCCTGTGTGCATTTAAGTATGCTCTCTCTAATTCTCTCTTTCTTTCTCTCTTTCTTTCTCTCTCTCGGAGGACCTGAGCCCAAGGACCATGCCTCAGGACTACCTGACATGATGACTCCTTGCTGTCCCCAGTCCACCTGGCCGTGCTGCTGCTCCAGTTTCAACTGTTCTGCCTGTGATTATTATTATTTGACCATGCTGGTCATTTATGAACATTTGAACATCTTGGCCATGTTCTGTTATAATCTCCACCCGGCACAGCCAGAAGAGGACTGGCCACCCCACATAGCCTGGTTCCTCTCTAGGTTTCTTCCTAGGTTTTAGCCTTTCTAGGGAGTTTTTCCTAGCCACCGTGCTTCTACACCTGCATTGCTTGCTGTTTGGTGTTTTAGAATGGGTTTCTGTACAGCACTTTGAGATATCAGCTGATGTACGAAGGGCTATATAAATAAATTTGATTTGATTTGATTTTATTACTGGCAACAATATCCTTGCCTGTGAAGCCCTTTTTGGGCAAAGCAATGACGTGTTTCCTTGCAGATAACCATAGATGACAGAGGAAGAACAGTGATTCCAAGCACAACCTTCCTTTTGAATCTTCCAGTCTGTTATTCGAACTCAATCAGCATGACAGAGTGATCTCCAGCCATGTCCTCATCAACACTCACACCTGTGTTAACGAGAGAATTACTGACATGATGTCAGCTGGTCCTTTTGTGGCAGGGCTGAAATGCAGTGGAAATGTTTTTGGGGGATTCAGTTCATGTGCATGGCAAAGAGGGACTTTGCAATTAATTGCAATTCATCTGATCACTCTTCATAACATTCTGGAGTATATGCAAATTGCCATCATACATTCTGAGGCAGCAGACTTTGAAAATTCACAATTGTGTCATTCTCAAAACTTTTGGCCACGACCGTACTCTCAATCCTCCTCTTGATATGAAATCAAGCCTGGGCCAAGGCTAGACACACTGGCTTGTTAGCTGATTAGCAGCTATTTAGGGAATTAAGAAATGAGTGCACTGCCTCCGATAAACAGGCCACATCAAACTACTTCCTTTAGCAATATGACAGACTCTGTTAGCGATCCCTCTAAATTCTGGAAAAACAATAATTCGCTGAAGCAGGGCAATTCCCTTTCCTCTATTTCCCTGCCTAAGCAAGCAGTTTTAGACCGCTGCATCATTACTGAAAAGGTTCAGATTTGCTTTAATGATGCTTTAATGAGCATTTTATCTCAGCTTGGTGGTCATACTGGTCCTGGCCTGTCAGTTGATTGTTCTTTCCACATACAGCCTGATTTTCAAGCATTGCAGAGGTCACTGTTGGATCTAAAAGTAGTGCTAAATGCAAACAAAACAAAAGGCATGTTTTTTTTCTAGGTCCCATAAACCTAGATTTGCATGAATTTGTAATGACTAGTTTGAACGGTACAGAAATTGCGTGAGTTCCTTCCTACAAATATGTTGGTATCTGTCTTGATGACAAACTGTTATTTAAAAAACAAGTTCAAGTTCAAAGTTTGCTTATTTTACAGAAACAAAGCATGTCTGACTTTTGTTAATAGGAAGGAAATTGTCCAGGCCACTTATGTCGATTTTAGATTATGGGGATATTATCTATGTGCATGCAGCAGAATCTACAATTAAACACCTAGATGCTGTTTTCCATTGTGCACTTAGGTTTATTACTGGTGATGGTTATAGAACTCATCATTGTGTTTTGTATCAAAAAGTGGGTTGGGTGAAGCTGATTTGAGTTTTTTTGAGCCCTTCATGTGGAACAACTCACCGAGATCTCTGAAATTAGATGTTCTGGTCCCCCTATGTCAGTTCAGTGAAATGATCAGAGACCAATATGTTGATAAATGTGTCTGTTTTTCTTAATATGTTTTGTAATGTTGTATGTTGTACATACACTCAACAAAAATATAAAAGCAACGTGTAAAGTGTTGGTTTCATGCGATGAGATTTTCACAAAACATTTTTTAGCTCAAATGTTATGCACAAATTTGTTTACGTCCCTGTTAGTGAGCATTTCCTCTTTGCCAAAATAATCTATCTACCTGACAGGTGTGGCATATCAAAAAGCTGATGAAACAACATGATCATTACATGGGTGCACCTTGTACTGGGGACAATAAAAGGCCACTCTAAAATGTGCAGTTTTGTCATAGATGGCTCAAGTTTGGAGGGAGCGTGCAATTGGCATGGTGAATGCAGGAATGTCCACCAGAGCTGTTGCCAGAGAATTGAATGTTAATTTCTCTACCATAAGCCATCTCCAACGTCGTTTTAGAGAATTTGTCAGTGCATCCAACTGGCCTCACAACCGCAGACCATGTATGGCGTCGTGTGAGCAAGCAGTTTGCTGATGTCAATGTTGTGAACAGAGAGCCCCATGGTGATGGTGGGGTTATGGTATGGGCAGGCATAAGCTAATGACCACAATTGCATTTTATCAATGGCAATTTGAATGCACAGAGATACCGTGACGAGATCCTGAGGCCCATTGTCATGACATTCATCATTGTGAATCAAAAAGTGGGTTGGGCCTCTTTGTATGTAAAGAGAGAGCAGCATTTTCTTGTGTTTATCTAACAAAGCACTCATGCAAACTTCCTATCATCATTAATTCAATTTAGTCTTACAAATGACCAAACCCGGTATTAGGCTTGGATAACACTGGAGGGACCCTAGGGTCTCCACAGAGTTGGGGAAAGATGTTTTTTGGTTATTTTTTGCGGAACAACTTACAGAGCTTTCTGAAAATATATGTTCTGGTCCCCCTATGTCAGTTCAGTGTAATGATCAGAGACCTCTATGATGATTAAAGTAATTTTTTCTTAATGTTTAGTAATTCTGTATAGTGTTTGATTGGATTTATCTGTAAAAGAGACCCTGTCAAAATAAATGTTAAATATATATATGTATATATATATATATATATATATATATTTTTTTTTTAAAAGCCATTTTACAGTATTAGTATTTTGTTGGTCGAGTTCATAGCTGTTTTATCATCATAAGTTATTTATGCTGTCTATTACTGAACGCTTTAGTGACGGTTTTACTGCCTGTGTATTTTTTATTGTTTTTTGTATTATATTTTTTAACCTGTGTTATACTTGCTGCACCCTGTCAAGTTATTGTAAATAAGAATTTGTTCTTAAAGGGCAATTCCATCCCTTTTCAACCTCATTTTCATTATCTACAGCACAATACCAGTGTGAAAACTGTGCATTTCTATGTTTTGTAGAAGAAAAAAAATTATGTTAAAAAGTTCTACCCGATGACATGTGGGGAACAAGAAAATATCCTCCCTTTGGCAAGAATTTTGTTGCAGGTTTTGAAAAATGTTTTTTCTTGCTTTTAATTCTAAATTATGCATTTTTTTTTAGGACCTTTCGTGTTATCTTTTCAAACACAGATCATAGAATGTAGACAATGGTATGGTGCTAGAGATAATGAATATGAGGTTGAAAAGTGGCGGAAGTGCCATTTAATTGACCTACCTGTATAAATAAATCAAATAAATGTAGCTTGTGTAAGGATCAATAGATGGAGTGCTGATGAAAGCAGAAAAGTTGGGTAAGGGGCGGGTCTCACCCGATATGATTGGTCCTCAGGGAAATCTCCAGCTCTCTTAAGACCTGTGTGGACTCCTGGACACGCCTCTTGAACTGTCATAACACGCATAACAAGGTCATTATCGTTGTGGAGAAATGTTTGATGGTGTATAGCAAACAAAACAAGTGGTAACTTAGCTATGGACCAAACCAGTGTTTTTTTAAACATAGCTTTTGCAAATTCTGTTATATAAGTGATTACTTCAAGAAATTATGTTTTTGAAAGTATCTGAAAATATCTTACAGGACTGTATTGGTACAGTACCTTGCGACTGACCCCTCCCTGGTCAAGATAACTTTTGAGCTTCAGCAAGTAAGCAGAGGGAGGATTCTTCACTTGGAATCGTTCCTGTAGGAAGGAGGACGGACAGACAGACAGACAGACAGACAGACAGACAGACAGACAGACAGACAGACAGACAGAGAGACAGAGAGACAGAGAAACAGAGAGACAGAGAGACAGAGAGAGATGTTAGAGCGTATCTAAGTATGTTGATTACATGGGTGCACTGTGGGAGAAGGGGACCAGAGGGCAGAACACAGCAGGGACTTCACGGCCTTGATGATTTTTATTTTAACCCTTATTTTACCAGGTAAGTTGACTGAGAACACATTCTCATTTACAGCAACGATAGCTACAGGGGAGAGGAGATACAGGGGAGAGGAGGAGGGAGGGGGGGAAGGTGTATGAGTCAATTGGGGTGATTACGCTGCTTATTTATACAAGTATAACCAATTATATATCTGTTGGTGAGGCAGAGCTTTGCATGTCAGAATATCAATCTATCATTCAATGCCAGGTCAGAGTAGAGATAGACAGCCTTTGTTAACAATGGCTTTAGCTGTGCTAGATAATGGAAGGGACAACATTGAATCACTGCAGGTCTGTGCGACAGTGACAGTGACAGGTGTCCTGTGTGTCACTCCCCCCTGAGCCACAGGAAGTTATCTGCCTCGTCAATGTTGCCACAGCAACGTACAATTTTGATGAGGTTCCCAGCAGGATGCAAAGTGTGTGCGTGTGTGCACATGTGTGGTGGCGGGTGGTTGTTTCTTGCGTGCGCAAGTGTGTGTATGAACAACCACTCTCACTGCAATGGTGTGTCAATGGGGTGCTTTCCTAGAAACCAGGACACCACAACAACAACAAAATTGACACCTCAACGCCTCTATACGAAGTTCCGCCAAGCTTAAAGGATGCAGTGCATATCACCAGGGCTTGATTCATCACAACGTAGAATTCTCTAAAGAAGTTTCACATGGTTATCATGTTGCCTGAAGTTCCCCTAAGAACTATGATTACATCCTGTTACTGTAACGTTATCCACTAGGTGTTATTGAAACGTTAACGGTACAGTAGACTGTTGTTTTGTGCAGAGGAGTTGGAGTCCCACCTGATCACAGACCAGTTCCCACTTCTTCTCGTTGTCATACTGACACAGGATCTTCACCTTGTCTGGAGGCAGATTCATGGAGTTCTAATCACAGAGAGAGAGAGAGAGAGAGAGAGAGCGAGAGCGAGATGGAAGAGATGTACAAATAGAGAAACATTATCAATATGTCTGAAAACAGTTCGATTCCATGTGGTGCTGATGAGAACATTAGGCCGTCATGATTTTGACTGGAGTTTGATAAGCTATGTTGGCAAATTATGTTATGTTGCAATGAGTTGACTTGATGTGCAAACTTTAGATCCACTTCAAAACATAATGTATGAGTTTATCTTAAAACCTTTTCTTACTGCAACTGAAAACTATAAACACAAATTGCTGGGTGACATTTAGCCTGCAGATATACTGTACACTGTGTGTACAAAACATTACCTTCCTAATATTGAGTTGCACCCCCTTTTTCCCTCAGAACAGCCTCAATTTGTCCGAGCATTGACTCTATAAGGTGTCGAAAGCATTCCACAAGCATGCTGGCCCATGTTGACTCCAATGCTTCCCACAGTTTTGCCAAGTTTGCTGGATGTCCTTTGGGTAGTGGACCTACTGGCACCTACTACCATAGCCGGTTCAAAGGCACTTCAATCTTTTGTCAACCTTTGAATCGCACACACACACACACATTCCATGTCTCAATTGTCTCAAGACTTAAAAATCCTTCTTTAACCTGTCTCCTCCCCTTCCTCTACACTGATTGAAGTGGATTGAACATCAACAAGGGATCAGAGCTTTCACTGGGATTCACCTGGTCAGTCTATGTCATGAAAAGAGCAGGTGTTCCTAATGTTTTGTACACTCAGTGAAACTCCTAACTATATGAATAGGCCACGTGAATAGACCACGTGAATAGGCCATGTGAACAGACAGGCACACAATGTCCCTTGAATGCACAGTGCAGCCAGTTGCTATGACAAACTCGTCAATAATGCATCAGTACCTCAATGATTTCATTAAGCGTCACTCAGCGACAGCAATCCTGTCCCTATACAGTCGCCTTCTTCATGGCCCCCATGACTCAGAGGTCAATTTCACTACCGACAGGCTGACAGACAGTATTCCTGTAACAGCTGGGCGCCTTGGGCTGTTGCCACAACACCAGAGAGTGTATTGCTAAAGAGACTTTGTTATTGGTCTGACTCCATGTTTCAAGAGGAAGGTAATGGAGAGACAGTGGAAGGGGAAAGAAAGAGAGAACAGGAAGAGAGAGACAGAGTATAGTGTAACGTAGGGGGACTAATCTGAAATACTCTGGTTCTTTGCATCAAGGAGTGGATCAATGGAATGATCGGGCCAGAAATGATGTGATTTGTTTTGGTATTTACTCAGCAACTCGTCCTTGGACACGTCTTTGTTTCAGCAACATCAAGCGCTCTCAGAAAAATATGGTTATTTCAATACAGATTTAAAGTGTTCATCTTCATGTAATATTCCACTCCTAATCCCCACCTATATGTACATATCTACCTCAAATACTCCAGTATCCCTGCACATTGTACGTTTGGTATTGGCACTGAGTAAGAGGATCCCCTAAATGAATGAAAAGGAAATACATTGTGCCACGCCCTTAATTACAATAAGGCACACCTGGAAACTAACAGGTGCGTTCGAGACAGTTCCACAGTTTTACCCTGATACAATAGTTTACATCATTCTGACATAATCTCGTAAATTCTTTCACTCACACACTCTCAAAAAAGTTGCTGGAAAGATTGGTAGAGGGCTACAAATCAAATCAAATCCAATTGTATTTGTCACATGTGCCGAATACAACAGTGAAATGCTAACTTAACCAACGATGCAGTTTTGAGTGTCCCTTTTGTCCAGGTAGGAAAGGGCAGTGTGGAGTGCAATAGAGGTTGCATCATCTGTGGATCATTTGCAGTATGCAAATTGGAGTGTATCCAGGGTTTCTGGGATAATGGTGTTGATGTGAGTCATGACCAGCCTTTCAATGCATTTCATGGCTACAGACGTACTAAGTGCTATGGGTCGGTAGTCATTTAGGTAGGTTACCTTAGTGTTCTTGGGCACAGGGACTATGGTGGTCTGCTTGAAACATGTTGGTATGACAGACTCAGACAGGGAGAAATTGAAAATGTCAGTGAAGACACTTGCCAGTTGGTCAACGCATGCTCGGAGTACACGTCCTGGTAATCCGTCTGGCCCTGCGGCCTTGTGAATGTTGACCTGTTGAAAGGTCTTACTCACATCGGCTGCGGAGAGCGTGATCACACAGTCATCCAGAACAGTTGGTGCTCTCATGCATGTTTCAGTGTTACTTGCCTTGAAGCGAGCATAGAAGTTATTTATGTCGTCTGGTAGGCTCGTGTCACTCTGGGCAGCTCTCGGCTGTGCTTCCCTTTGTAGTCTGTAATAGTTTGCAAGCCCTGCCACATCTGACGAGCGTCGGAGCCGGTGTAGTACAATTCGATCTTAGTCTGTATTGAAGCTTTGCCTGTTTGATGGTTCGTCGGGGGGCATAGCGGGATTTCTTAAAAGCTTCCGGGTTAGAGTCCCGCTCCTTGAAAGCGGCAGCTCTACCCTTTAGCTCAGTGTGAATGTTGCCTGTAATCCGTGGCTTCTGGTTGGGGTATGTACGTACAGTCACTGTGGTGACGACGTCCTCGATGCAGTTATTGATATAGCCAGTGACTGATGTGGTGTACTGTACTCTTCAATGCCATCGGAAGAATCGCGGAACATATTCCAGTCTGTGCTAGCAAAATGGGCCTGTAGTTTAGCATCTGCTTCATCTGACCACTTTTTTATAGACCAAGTCACTGGTGCTTCCTGCTTTAGTTTTTGCTTGTAAGCAGGAATCAGGTTATGGTCAGATTTATCAAATGGAGGGCGAGGGAGAGCTTTGTACGCGTCTCTGTGTGTGGATTAAAGGTGGTCTTGAGTTTCTTTTCCCTCTGGTTGCACATTTAACATCTTGATAGAAATTTGGTGCAGGACATCCTTCTGTACACATGCAGGACATCCTTCTGTACTAATTATAGCCCAACACAGCCCTGCCACCCGGTGAAACTGGGCTAGACAACAGGAGACTCCCACTCAAGGACAAAACATATTTATCTTTTTACCTCGCCAACCCACTCCTCCTCCTTCCCCTCCTCTTCCTCCCCCTCTTCTCCTCCTTCCCCTCTTCTTCCTCCACCACTCCTCCTCCTTCCCCTCCTCTTCCTCCCCCACTCCTCCTCCTTCCCCTCTTCTTCCTCCCCCTCTTCTCCTCCTCCTGTTGTCTCTGTACGTTTCTGTAACTCTGTACAAACGTTGGCCCACCAGTAGAGAGGTATTGTTCTTCACAAGGTCACTCACAGTTAACTTTTTGGGTAAGCCTCCAAAGCAACACATTTTTCTCTCTCAGAATTGCTACTTGTTTTGTTTAGATACAGCGAATTGCTAGATACGCCCAGACAAGGGCTTCTCAGGATAGTCTATGATCTGTGGATACTTTGTAAATGCAATCTTAGTGGAAAAACTCACATGACCAGTCAGACATAAGTTAATGCTGAAGGAGGCTAATGGCCTTTTGGTTTTGATGCATCCCAACAAATATTTTTTGTAACCACGTCAGGTCAGTCAGTTAAAAGTTACTTGTGTCACACACAGGGGTGTGAAAACTGATGCACAACTAATAGCGAACAGCATCCTAAATCAATGGTACAGCCAGTGCTCTGATATATCAGACTTGATAAATTATGTTGGATCAATAAACTGGGATTAGAGTTGGTTGGTGGCTAGTCCTGTACAGATACACGCAGATGAGAAACCTCCTGGAGTTTTAGGCTAGTGTACATGCACAGAGGAGAAACCTATTGGAGTTTGATGGTAGTGTACATGCACAGAGGAGAAACCTATTGGAGTTTAATGGTAGTGTACATGCACAGAGGAGAAACCTGCTGGAGTTTAATGGTAGTGTACATGCACAGAGGAGAAATCTACTGGAGTTTAATGGTAGGAGAAACCTATTAGAGTTTGATGGTAGTGTACATGCACAGAGGAGAAACCTACTGGAGTTTAATGGTAGTGTACATGCACAGAGGAGAAACCTGTTGAAGTTTTACGGTAGTGTACATGCACAGAGAAGAAACCTACTGGAGTTTAATGGTAGTGTACATGCACAGAGGAGAAACCTCCTGGAGTTTAATGGTAGTGTACATGCACAGAGGAGAAACCTACTGGAGTTTAATGGTAGTGTACATGCACAGAGGAGAAACCTCCTGGAGTTTAATGGTAGTGTACATGCACAGAGAAGAAATCTACTGGAGTTTAATGGTAGTGTACATGCACAGAGGAGAAACCCTACTGGAGTTTTATGCTAGTGTACATGCACAGAGAAGAAACCTACTGGAGTTTAATGGTAGTGTACATGCACAGAGGAGAAACCCTACTGGAGTTTTATGCTAGTGTACATGCACAGAGAAGAAACCTACTGGAGTTTAATGGTAGTGTACATGCACAGAGGAGAAACCCTACTGGAGTTTTATGCTAGTGTACATGCACAGAGAAGAAACCTACTGGAGTTTTATGCTAGTGTACATGAATAGAGGAGAAACCTATTGGAGTTGTACGGTAGTGTACATGCACAGAGAAGAAACCTACTGGAGTTTTATGCTAGTGTACATGAATAGAGGAGAAACCTATTGGAGTTGTACGGTAGTGTACATGCACAGAGAAGAAACCTACTGGAGTTTTATGCTAGTGTACATGAATAGAGGAGAAACCTATTGGAGTTGTACGGTAGTGTACATGCACAGAGGAGAAACCTACTTGAGTTTTATGCTAGTGTACATGAATAGAGGAGAAACCTACTGGAGTTTTATGCTAGTGTACATGAATAGAGGAGAAACCTACTGGAGTTTTATGCTAGTGTACATGCACAGAGGAGAAACCTACTGGAGTTTTATGCTAGTGTACATGAATAGAGGAGAAACCTACTGGAGTTTTATGCTAGTGTACATGAATAGAGGAGAAACCTATTGGAGTTGTACGGTAGTGTACATGCACAGAGGAGAAACCTACTTGAGTTTTATGCTAGTGTACATGAATAGAGGAGAAACCTATTGGAGTTTTATGCTAGTGTACATGAATAGAGGAGAAACCTATTGGAGTTGTACGGTAGTGTACATGCACAGAGGAGAAACCTACTGCAGTTTTACAGCAGTGTACATGAATAGAGGAGAAACCTATTGGAGTTGTACGGTAGTGTACATGCACAGAGGAGAAACCTACTGGAGTTTTACGGTAGTGTATATGCACAGAGGAGAAACCTACTGGAGTTTTGCAGTAGTGTACATTCACAGAGGAGAAACCTACTGGAGTTGTACGGTCATGTATTCGCACAGTAGGGGAAATATGGCGTCAAAGTCACCTGTTTTCTTCTCATTGATATCATGAAGCTAGAGTTACATATGAGAGATGTGCATTTCAAAATCTGGAAAATACCCTGTTAATTCTCTGTAAAAAAAAATTACAAAGTTTTAAATGGTGCATACCGGTACTTAATACTGAAGGTCCATTTGTTACCGTTAAATTGGGCCACCTGTCTCTTTAGGAGCTCTATTTTCAAAGACAGTGGCGACGAGACAAACTGCACATCCCATTTCAGATTAGCCCTCCCCCTTGAGGTCTATTGATTAGACCTCCCCCTTGCTCTCTTCCCTCACATATACAGGACACATACTCCTACACAAGGATACACAGAAACATACACAGCCATGCCTCATAAGGTACCACCGCCAGTGACACACCCTCTTTGCTGTGTGATAAAGCAGATTGAATGTTACAGGGGAACAAGCGCAGCCTGCATTCATGCAGACTTGTGGGACAGCATACAGCATAGTATCAAACTGCTCTCATTGTCATAACAAAGTAAATGTGGCACTCCGACATTAGGCTTCACTTCCAATCCCGTCATTCACTTTAAAAAGGCTTCTCAGCTCTAGATCCGTAACTCTCCAGGGACAATGTCTGTCTCGGCTACCAGGAGGCCTCAAGAAGTGTGGTTGAGGCTGCCATGTCAAGTAGCCTGGGAGCATGTCGCTTCCTTCTGTTTTAATTAAGCTGCCATGTTTAACAGAGGCCCACTCAGGAGGTAGGGCAGTTAGCTCCTATCCGTCTCTGATTAACTTTGGGAGTTGGGGAAATTCATTTTGTGAGTTGGGGAAAGGCTAACAGTCAGTATGTGAGAGGCTAAATTCCGCCAAATGGGTAAACAGTACCACAAAGAGGGTGGAAAAGGTGACAGTGAGAATACCTGCATTGCGTGCTATTTGCTAAACTAATAGAAAATTATTTTGACATACAGTATGTACAGTCTTTAGGGCATGGAAATGAATAAGCTGTCAAAATATTTCAGAGGGTTAATTCGGGTGGAGTTGAGACATTGTCATCATTACGGTCTCTACTCAGTCTTGTTGTGCTGTACCTGGCTACCAAACAACCTTTAAGGGCTTTAGTGACAAAGGTCCTTTGTATGAGGTTCTGTAATTGATACCTGGGTTGGCTCCCACCAATGTGGGGTCTGTGGAGCCACCTTGGCTCTCCGGCCTCAGTGGAGCAGAAAACAACATGGCCGTCAGTTTCACAGAGGTACTCTATAATTTCATGCAAGCATGTGTACACAAACATGTTCAAAGTAAACTCACACCCTTTTGATCAAATCCAAACCCACATGTAAGCTGCATCCTAATGTTTTTATGCTCTCATACAAAGACTGGCATGCATATACAGGAGCACACGTAGACACGCGTATCAACAGTACGCAAATCCTAGGAACGCGAAGCGAGGCGGCCATCTCTGTCGGCGCCGGAAGTCAATAATAATAATAATAATAATAAATCCCCAGATGCACATTTACACAGCCAACCGCATTGCACAGTGGGAAATATGCATAGTGGTATGCAAAGTACAGAGGAAAGACGCTCAATGTAAATGTGAATAGGGAGAGGGAGGAGGGTTGAGCCAAGGCCTCTCTTTGAGCACCTTGTTATTATCACCACCTACATCATGTCTGCGGTATAGATGCTAATCTGATTCAGCACTTAACACCATCAGCCCGTCATTATGTGACAAACGGATTGTTCATGGAATATGAACCCAGAAGAAGCATAGCGGGTCAGACACGGCGTGCATACACACACACACACACACACACACATATCCACAGTGCCACCCTTGTGGGGGATTGACATCTGACACTCTGGTATAATTTAGTAGTATGAGTCTCTAGTCTATTAACATTGGGGCAGTCTGGCCCCTGGTGCAGGGTTTTTACAGCTGTACTTAAAGGGAAACTTCAGCGCTAGACACTATTTGGGGTGTTTTTCCAGTCTCCCTCTGTACCCTTACAAAAAAATATTTCAGTTTTAAAACTACTGTAAAAGTGCAGTGACTACAGTGGACTGTGGTATTTTGGATGCAGTAATTGTAGAATAGCTGCAGCGTGGGCCTCCCGAGTGTCGCAGCAGTCTAAGGTACTGCATCGCAGTGCTAGATACAATTCTACAGACCCGAGTTCGATCCCGGGCTGTGTCACAACTGGCAGTGACTGGGAGTCCCATAGGGCGGCGCACAATTGGCCCAACATCGTCATGGTTAGGGGAGGGTTTGGCAGAGGGGGGCTTTACTTGGCTTATTGTGCTCTAGCGACTTCTTGTTGCAAGCCGGGCACCTGCAGGCTGACCTCGGTCATCAGTTGAACAGTGTTTCCTCTGACCCATTGGTACGGCTGGCTTCCGGGTTAAGCGGGCAGGCAGGTGTTAAGAAGTGTGGTCTGGAGGGTCATGTTTCGGAGGACGCATGCCTAGAGGAAAATAATTGCGGGACCAGCAAGCTGTGGTGGCATCCTAGACCAGGAAGACCAGGACTCGGGAAGGCAAATGACAAACGAGTAAAATAAGCTATCTTTTAACACAAGGCGGTGCTGTTTAGTACAGTACAATTTTGTTAACCTAGCTGTGTTTGCAATACCTAAAATGTACTGTAGTCTTAACATTTTAGCTAACTAGCCTAGCTAACCTCAGTCCATGTCATCAGGAGCAAAACTGTTGAAATGTTTAGATGATGATAAAGAGTAAAGGAAGGACTTTGGCTTTATGACTCATATTAGTCTTGGAGTAACTATACCCATGTGTTGTAGCTAGCTAACATGTGACTGTTAATGTCTCATATTATACATCATCACGATTGTCCATGAATGTCTAATAGCATTTTGTATCTTTCTCTCACAGACAAAACTACTTGGATACAAACAAAAAAAATAGATATGAAGGGTCCCATAACAACAACCTCCACTTATATTAACGTGACTGCGAACACGTCACTGCACCACCCAAACACACCACATGCAAGTATTTCCTTAAAAAAAAAACTGTAGTATTTATCATCGGCGGTAGTAGTATGTATATATGTCATACATTGCCATGACTGTTCCTGCATACTGCTGTGTAAACTCACCTTGGTCTCCAGAGCAAATAAAAGTTGTTTTGAACACAAGCCATGTCTACTTAGTTGCTATAGTGACAGACTAATCTACTGTTTTTATTGAAACATGTCTACTTGCCAACAAATTCAAGTTTAAATGATACACCCAACTCCCTGTATTGTTTTGGCAGTAGGATTGTAGCTAGTTTATCAACATGCAAAGGCATGAATATCACAATGAAATGATCCAGAGGTTGAAGTCGACACTGTATTGGTTTCTGATGCAGCTGGAATCATTTGGTCACTTGTAAAACATATTATATAAAACACCATTGGAACTAGCCATATCTATACCACAATGCAGTTGTGAGCATACTAGGTATTCTATATTATTCTACAACAACTCAGACTGAATATTCCAGGCAGGTTCCAGAATGCTCTTCAGCTGGTGCACCTCTTCTTGTGTTGGATAATGGCAGCTGGTTTAGCAGGCTTTGGTGCTGTGGTGATGTTGGCAGAAATGTTAGGTTTAGGGCGCTGTGACTCTGGCTCCTTGTAAGACAACTGTCTGGTCCTTTCTGCACGCCACAGCCAGGTGGACAAGCCTCTCCCTGAATGAAGAGGTGGGTTCTAGGCTTGTACACCTTCTTCACCACCCACTGTTTTGACCTCTTGCAGAATATTTGTTTGTACTGCAAGTCTCCTGGAAAGACATAAAGACGTTAAACAAAAAAAAGGTCCTGTGTACTGGTATGTGTTTTGTTACTACACTCAGAGTCAATTTGGGTCATTGAGATGGACAGTTAACAAAGATGTGAAAAGTTCGAGAGGGCTTGACTTGTAGACTTCTAGTCATGTATTGTTGTGTATGAGCACCTACAGTTGTGCTGTTGAGTAGACAAGCACTGCCAACAATAGAGTGAATAGGCTAGAAAAGTATACAAACAGCCCTTATTCCCCATGCTAAAGAACTGTCTGCAAGGATCACTTGACTTGTAGACAGTTTAGTGTGTTTGTGATTCTGTTTTATCAAGAGGGTATTGTGCTTTTAGAAATACCTTTTGGCTGTCCTGGCTTGTTTCAGAGTCAGATGACGTTGAGCTTGAGCTTGTTCCCGGCTGAAAGCTTTCATCCAAATAGTGCAGGCTCTGTACTACCAAAGCTGGTGTCATGGTGTCCTTGTTATCAGCAGCAAGATTAGTCTGTAGGACACACGGTAGTCCATGATTGGCCAAATTTGACTGCTTTGTCACCATTAATACACACTCAACGAGGTACGACATCCACCCAGCCTCCTCATGTCAATAGATCATGCATACTAATCTTCATACACACACACACAATACCCATCCCTAACAGACACCAGTCAGCCACCCATACCTAACAGCCCCTTTTCTCCAATTTACACTTCAACTAAGCCTCCACAATACAGCGAAAACTACAGTACAAGTTGAAGCATAACGTTACTTGTAAACACACCAACTATGACAACAAGACACAGACCATATGTATGCCTAGCTCCAGTATATTTATTTGCGCATCATGGAGTTATGGAAATATTTAGCAAAGGTGAGTTCCTGGTGCTGAGCCTGATGCCGATGCCGCTGCAGATGTTGATGGGATTGGACTCTAAATAGAGCACGTTAGCCTCTGTGGTAGTTGGTTAGCTAGCTAGCGTTTAGATACAGGCTGTAGGCTGTAGATAACAAAACCTAATGAAGCTAACATTAGCTTGCAAAGTTGCAAATCAAATCACATAGCAGCTGGCTAATTGCATTGATTTGCTTTCGAATGTCTAGACAGCGTATTATGAAAGCTAGCTAGCTAGATTTTGATTTAGATAAACAAATGTAGTTCTCTACCTAGTTAGCTAGGTAACCTTAGCCACGTTACCTCAGCTTGATTGGCTGATTGGATGCCTTCCTCTTGGAAGTGAAGTGGAAAATGTATGGAATAGCATCACTTTAACATTCGTTGACCTGGCAACCAGTTTCAAAATCCTCTGGCTGGAAGTGCTGGCTACAAACACAGACATTTTGATATTTCCCCACATCAACTGATGCGGTACTACGTCCTGAAATCGTTATGAATTCTGGATATCGTGGTAAATGTAGATGTCCCGTGGAAATGTAGATGGCCCGTTTCTAAAGGCGAGATGCAGAAACACTTGTATTTGCATGTGGTGAGAAAATTCTGTATTTTTATGACACATACACTACTACTGTTCAAAAGTTTGGGGTCACTTTGAAATGTCCTTGTTTTTGAAAGAACTTCTTTTTTTTTTTTTATTGTCCATTAAAATAACATAAAATACAGTGTAGACATTAATGTTGTAAATTACTATTGTAGCTGGAAACAGCAGATTTTTAATGGAATATCTACATAGGCGTAAAGAGGCCCATTATCAGCAACCATCACACCCGTGTTCCAATGGCACGATGTGTTAGCTAATCCAAGTTTATCATTTTAATTGGCTAATTGATCATTAGAAAACCCTTTTGCAATTATGTTAGTAGAGCTGAAACCTTTTTCTGATTAAAGAAGCAATAAAACTGGCCTTCTTTAGACTAGTTGAGTATCTGGAGCATCACAAAGACCTTTCTTCTGAAACTCATCAGTCTATTCTTGTTCTGAGAAATGAAGGCTATTCCATGAGAGCAACTGCCAAGAAACTGAAGATCTGGTACAAAGCTGTGTACTACTCCCTTCACAGCACAGCACAAACTGGCTCTAACCAGAATAGAAAGAGGAGTGGGAGGCCCAGGTGCACAACTGAGCAAGAGAACAAGTACGTTAGAGTGTCTAGTTTGAGAAACAGACACATCACAAGTCCTCAACTGGCAACTTCATTAAATAGTACCCGCGAAACACCAGTCTCAACGTCAACAGTGAAGAGGCGACTCCAGGATGTTGGCCTTCTAGGCAGAGTTGCAAAGAAAAAGCCATATCTCAAACTGGCCAATACAAATAAAATATTAAGATGGGCAAAAGAACACAGACACTGGGCAGAGGAACTCTGCTTAGAAGGCTGGTTAGAGCCAGTTTGCGCTGTTCTGTGAAGGAAGTAGTACACAGCTTTGTACGAGATCTTTAGTTTCTTGGCAATTTCTCACATGGAATAGCCTTTATTTCTCAGAACAATAATAGACTGACGAGTGTCAAAAGAAAGTATTTGTTTCTGGACATTTTGAGCCTGTAATCGAACCCACAACTGCTGATGCTCCAGATACACAACTAGTCTTAAGGCCAGTTTAATTGCTTCTTTAATCAGAAAAACAGTTTCCAGCTGTGCTAAGATAATTGCAAAAGGGTTTTCTAATGATCAATTAGCCTTTTAAAATTATAAACTTGGATTAGCTAACGTGCCATTAGAACACAGGAGTGATGGTTGCTGATAATGGGCCTCTGTAGATATTCCATTAAGAATCAGCCATTTCCAGCTACAATGGTCATTTACAACATAAAAAATGTCTACACTATATTTCTGATCAATTTGATGTTATTTTAATGGACAAAAAGTGTTTTTCTTTCAAAAACAAGGACATTTCTAAGTGACCCCAAACTTTTGAACAGTAGTGTATGATAAATTAATAACATATTAATGGGCATATGCAGTGAAATCGAGCGGCGGTGGCATTTCCCTTTAATGTTTTTCTCTGTAGCAGAGATCGCCCACTGTAGAGGGATCCCTGCACACCAACCAGCCTGCTCGCTAGACAGTCGGAGTAGGACGTCTGGCCCATCTGAGATTTGCTATGCACACTGAGCATTAGATTGAAGATGGGGGTGGGTCCGGGGGCGTTTGGTAAGGGTGTGTGTGGCAGGGATGATCTATCTTTACTGCTCCCTACGATAGAGTGATGTAGCAAAAAAAGGAACAGTCCCATACCACAGCAGAATGTGCTCATGTGCACCTTATGTACAAACATGAATTTACAAACACAAGCAGGCATGTTGATACATGTACAGTGCCTTGCGAAAGTATTCGGCCCCCTTGAACTTTGCGACCTTTTGCCACATTTCAGGCTTCAAACATAAAGATATAAAACTGTATTTGTTTGTAAAGAATCAACAACAAGTGGGACACAATCATGAAGTGGAACGACATTTATTGGATATTTCAAACTTTTTTAACAAATCAAAAACTGAAAAATTGGGCGTGCAAAATTATTCAGCCCCTTTACTTTCAGTGCAGCAAACTCTCTCCAGAAGTTCAGTGAGGATCTCTGAATGATCCAATGTTGACCTAAATGACTAATGATGATAAATACAATCCACCTGTGTGTAATCAAGTCTCCGTATAAATGCACCTGCACTGTGATAGTCTCAGAGGTCCGTTAAAAGCGCAGAGAGCATCATGAAGAACAAGGAACACACCAGGCAGGTCCGAGATACTGTTGTGAAGAAGTTTAAAGCCGGATTTGGATACAAAAAGATTTCCCAAGCTTTAAACATCCCAAGGAGCACTGTGCAAGCGATAATATTGAAATGGAAGGAGTATCAGACCACTGCAAATCTACCAAGACCTGGCCGTCCCTCTAAACTTTCAGCTCATACAAGGAGAAGACTGATCAGAGATGCAGCCAAGAGGCCCATGATCACTCTGGATGAACTGCAGAGATCTACAGCTGAGGTGGGAGACTCTGTCCATAGGACAACAATCAGTCGTATATTGCACAAATCTGGCCTTTATGGAAGAGTGGCTAGAAGAAAGCCATTTCTTAAAGATATCCATAAAAAGTGTCGTTTAAAGTTTGCCACAAGCCACCTGGGAGACACACCAAACATGTGGAAGAAGGTGCTCTGGTCAGATGAAACCAAAATTGAACTTTTTGGCAACAATGCAAAACGTTATGTTTGGCATAAAAGCAACACAGCTGAACACACCATCCCCACTGTCAAACATGGTGGTGGCAGTATCATGGTTTGGGCCTGCTTTTCTTCAGCAGGGACAGGGAAGATGGTTAAAATTGATGGGAAGATGGATGGAGCCAAATACATGACCATTCTGGAAGAAAACCTGATGAAGTCTGCAAAAGACCTGAGACTGGGACGGAGATTTGTCTTCCAACAAGACAATGATCCAAAACATAAAGCAAAATCTACAATGAAATGGTTCAAAAATAAACATATCCAGGTGTTAGAATGGCCAAGTCAAAGTCCAGACCTGAATCCAATCGAGAATCTGTGGAAAGAACTGAAAACTGCTGTTCACAAATGCTCTCCATCCAACCTCACTGAGCTCGAGCTGTTTTGCAAGGAGGAATGAGAAAAAATGTCAGTCTCTCGATGTGCAAAACTGAGAGACATACCCCAAGCGACTTACAGCTGTAATCGCAGCAAAAGGTGGCGCTACAAAGTATTAACTTAAGTGGGCTGAATAATTTTGCACGCCCAATTTTTCAGTTTTTGATTTGTTAAAAAAGTTTGAAATACTCAATAAATGTCGTTCCACTTCATGATTGTGTCCCACTTGTTGTTGATTCTTTACAAAAAAATACAGTTTTATATCTTTATGTTTGAAGCCTGAAATGTGGCAAAAGGTCGCAAAGTTCAAGGGGGCCGAATACTTTCGCAAGGCACTGTATGTTAGATGCAAAACATACCGTATACTTAGTACTCACATTTTCTGTACACACACAAACACAGACACATACAAAGACAGAGACACAGGGAGGTCCAGCGTGATTTGACAGCACCACAGCTGGCACCGGATGTATGCCCAAGCCCTTAAGCCTTGACCACTGCCAAATTGATTCATTACAACAACAAGTCTGATCTCCAGATCTCACTCCAGACCCGTGTTTGATTTCTCAAGAACACGCACGCGTCCTGCTATTGCCCTACAGTAGCTGGCCCCCCTATTCCTCCCTGTTCCTGAACCATGGAAACACATTCATTAGACATGAAGTGTAGGGATAGAGTACACTGTCCAAAAATCATATACAGTAGCAATTCAATCATGTATGGAGCGATAACATTGACTATACTCACCACATGATTCAAACTTTAGTAGAAATCTGTTTATATCTAAGGTATGAGTTATGGAGCAATACAATGCATTTATTCAACTGCCTATGTAGCAACTTATGTAAATGATGGACTTTTATTAATGACCAGACAACGGTGTTCTATAACCTTGACTCTTTCATTTGATTGGAGTCATATTCAATTACAGAGCAAAGTGGGGTTGGGAGTTGTCTGTGCACGAGCTAGGTTTATGGATGAGTTCTCAGTGTAGCCTACAAATAGTCTTCATTGGAACTGAGTATAGAAGATTAGTGTTAGGCATGCATGTAAATGAATCCAAATGAGCGCTCAAATAGCTTTACCCTAGCAAATCAAACAAGGTTGACAGAGACCAATGGGCAAGAACCACATACGATCAGTGGTGGAAAAAGTACCAAATTGTCATACTTGAGTAAATGTATACAGTAGATACCTTAATAGAAAGTTACTCAAGTAAAAATAAAAGTCACCTAGTAAAATACTACTGAGTAAAAGTCTAAAAGTATTTGGTTTTAAATATACTTAAGTATCAAAAGTAAATGTAATTGCTAAAATATACTTAGGTATCAAAAGTTAAAGTATAAATAATTTTTAATTCCTTATTTTAAGTACTTTACTGTTATGGTGAGTGAATGAGGACCCAAAAGCGAACTAACTTAAACAGAGCTTCTTTAATAACCAAACATAGGTAGGCTCAGATAGACCGGCAGATTCCGACAGGACAGGACAAGGTTACAGCAAACATGACGATAGTCTGGCTCAGGCATGAAACACAACAAACAAGAATCCGACAAGGACAGGAACAGAAACAGAGAGAGATATAGGGACCTAATCAGAGGGAAAAAGGGAACAGGTGGGAAACGGGGTGAATGGGTAGTCAGAGGAGACAAGGAACAGCTGGGGGAAAGCGGGGGAGAAAAGGTAACCTAACAACGACCAGCAGAGGGAGACAGGGTGAAGGGAAAGGACAGAGACAAGACACAACATGACAGTACATGACAGTACCCCCCCACTCACCGAGCGCCTCCTGGCGCACTCGAGGAGGAAACCTGGCGGCAACGGAGGAAATCCTCGATCAGCGCACGGTCCAGCACGTCCCGAGAGGGAACCCAACTCCTCTCCTCAGGACCGTACCCCTCCCAATCTACGAGGTACTGGTGACCACGGCCCCGAGGACGCATGTCCAAAATTCTACGGACCCTGTAGATGGGTGCGCCCTCGACAAGGATGGGGGGGGGGGGGAAAGACGAGCGGGGGCGCGAAGGACGGGCTTGATGCAGGAGACATGGAAGACCGGGTGGACGCGACGAAGGTATCGCGGAAGAAGAAGTCGAACTGCGACAGGATTAATGACCCGAGAAATACGGAACGGACCAATGAACCGCGGGGTCAACTTGCGAGAAGCCGTCTTAAGGGGAAGGTTCTGAGTGGAGAGCCAAACTCTCTGACCGCGACAATATCTAGGACTCTTAGTTCTACGCTTATTAGCAGCCCTCACAGTCTGCGTCCTATAACGGCAAAGTGCAGACCTGACCCTCTTCCAGGTGCGCTCGCAACGTTGGACAAAAGCCTGAGCGGAGGGGATGCTGGACTCGGCGAACTGAGATGAGAACAGCGGAGGCTGGTACCCGAGGCTACTCTGAAAAGGAGATAGCCCGGTCGCAGACGAAGGAAGTGAGTTGTGGGCGTATTCTGCCCAGGGGAGCTGTTCTGACCAAGACGCAGGGTTACGAAAAGAAAGACTGCGTAAGATGCGACCAATAGTCTGATTGGCCCGTTCTGCTTGACCGTTAGACTGGGGGTGAAAGCCGGAAGAGAGACTGACGGAAGCCCCAATCAAACGGCAAAACTCCCTCCAAAATTGAGACGTGAATTGCGGACCTCTGTCCGAAACGACGTCTGACGGAAGGCCATGAATTCTGAAAACATTCTCGATGATGATTTGTGCCGTCTCTTTAGCAGAAGGAAACTTAGCAAGGGGAATGAAATGAGCCGCCTTAGAGAACCTATCGACAACCGTAAGAATAACAGTCTTCCCCGCTGACGAAGGCAGTCCGGTGACAAAATCTAAGGCGATGTGAGACCACGGTCGAGAGGGAATAGGAAGCGGCCTGAGACGGCCGGCAGGAGGAGAGTTACCGGACTTAGTCTGCGCGCAGACCGAACAAGCAGCCACGAAACGACGCGTGTCATGCTCCCGGGTGGGCCACCAAAAACGCTGGCGAATGGAAGCAAGCGTACCCCGAACGCCAGGGTGGCCGGCTAACTTGGCAGAGTGAGCCCACTGAAGAACGGCCAGACGAGTAGGAACGGGAACGAAAAGAAGGTTCCTAGGACAAGCGCGCGGCGACGGAGTGTGAGTGAGCGCTTGTTTTACCTGCCTCTCAATTCCCCAGACAGTCAACCCGACAACACGCCCCTCAGGGAGAATCCCCTCGGGGTCAGTGGAGGCTACTGAAGAACTGAAGAGACGAGACAAAGCATCAGGCTTGGTGTTCTTAGAGCCCGGACGATAAGAAATCACGAACTCGAAACGAGCGAAAAACAGCGCCCAACGCGCCTGACGCGCATTAAGTCGTTTGGCAGAACGGATGTACTCAAGGTTCCTATGGTCAGTCCAAACGACAAAAGGAACGGTCGCCCCCTCCAACCACTGTCGCCATTCGCCTAGGGCTAACCGGATGGCGAGCAGTTCGCGGTTACCCACATCATAGTTACGTTCCGACGGCGACAGGCGATGAGAAAAATACGCGCATGGGTGGACCTTGTCGTCAGAGAGGGAGCGCTGAGAAAGGATGGCTCCCACGCCCACCTCTGACGCGTCAACCTCGACAACGAACTGTCTAGAGACGTCAGGTGTAACAAGGATAGGAGCGGATGTAAAACGATTCTTGAGGAGATCAAAAGCTCCCTGGGCGGAAACGGGCCACTTAAAGCACGTCTTGACAGAAGTAAGGGCTGTGAGAGGAGCTGCCACCTGACCGACGCGTGACTTAGGGACGGGCCAATCAATGACAGCTTGGACCTTAGCGGGATCCATCTTAATGCCTTCAGCGGAAATAACAGAACCGAGAAATGTGACGGAGGAGGCATGAAAAGTGCACTTCTCAGCCTTCACAAAAAGACAATTCTCTAAAAGGCGCTGGAGGACACGTCGAACGTGCTGAACATGAATCTGGAGTGACGGTGAAAAAAATCAGGATATCGTCAAGGTAAACGAAAACAAAGATGTTCAGCATGTCTCTCAGGACATCATTGACTAATGCCTGAAAGACAGCTGGAGCGTTAGCGAGGCCGAAAGGAAGAACCCGGTATTCAAAGTGCCCTAACGGAGTGTTAAACGCCGTCTTCCACTCGTCCCCCTCCCTGATGCGCACGAGATGGTAAGCGTTACGAAGGTCCAACTTAGTGAAAAACCTGGCTCCCTGCAGGATCTCGAAGGCTGAAGACATAAGAGGAAGCGGATAATGATTCTTCACTGTTATGTCATTCAGCCCTCGATAATCTATGCAGGGGCGCAGAGACCCGTCCTTCTTCTTGACAAAAAAAAACCCCGCTCCGGCGGGAGAGGAGGAGGGGACTATGGTACCGGCGTCAAGAGCTACAGACAAATAATCTTCGAGAGCCTTACGTTCGGGAGCCGACAGAGAGTATAGTCTACCCCGGGGGGGGGTGGTTCCCGGAAGGAGATCAATACTACAATCATACGACCGGTGTGGAGGAAGAGAGGTGGCCCTGGACCGACTGAACACCGTGCGCAGATCGTGATATTCCTCCGGCACCCCTGTCAAATCACCAGGCTCCTCCTGTGAAGAAGAGACAGAGGAAACAGGAGGGATAGCAGACATTAAACATTTCACATGACAAGAGACGTTCCAGGAGAGGATAGAATTACTAGACCAATTAATGGAAGGATTATGACAAACTAGCCAGGGATGGCCCAAAACAACAGGTGTAAAAGGTGAACGAAAAATTAAAAAAGAAATGGTTTCACTATGATTACCAGAAACAGTGAGGGTTAAAGGTAGCGTCTCACGCTGAATCCTGGGGAGAGGACTACCATCCAGGGCGAACAAGGCCGTGGGCTCTTTTAACTGTCTGAGAGGAATGTCATGTTCCCGAGCCCAGGTCTCGTCCATAAAACAGCCCTCCGCCCCAGAGTCTATTAAGGCACTGCAGGAAGCTGACGAACCGGTCCAGCGTAGATGGACCGACAAGGTAGTGCAGGATCTTGAAGGAGAGACAGGAGTAGTAGCGCTCACCAGTAGCCCTCCGCTTACTGACGAGCTCTGGCCTTTTACTGGACATGAAGTGACAAAATGACCAGCGGAACCGCAATAGAGACAGAGGCGGTTGGTGATTCTCCGTTCCCTCTCCTTAGTCGAGATGCGGATACCTCCCAGCTGCATGGGCTCAGCACCCGAGCCGGCAGAGGAAGATGGTAGTGATGCGGAGAGGGAGGCGACGGAGAGCGCGAGCTCCTTTCCACGAGCTCGGTGACGAAGATCAACCCGTCGCTCAATGCGAATAGCGAGTTCAATCAAGGAATCCACGCTGGAAGGAACCTCCCGGGAGAGAATCTCATCCTTTACCTCTGCGCGGAACCCCTCCAGAAGACGAGCGAGCAAGGCCGGCTCGTTCCAGCCACTGGAGACAGCAAGAGTGCGAAACTCAATAGAGTAGTCTGTTATGGATCGATTGCCTTGACATAGGGAAGACAGGGCCCTGGAAGCCTCCTCCCCAAAAACAGATCGATCAAAAACCCGTATCATCTCCTCCTTAAAGTCCTGATACTGGTTAGTACACTCAGCCCTTGCCTCCCAGATTGCCGTGCCCCACTCACGAGCCCGTCCAATAAGGAGAGATATGACGTAGGCGACACGAGCAGTGCTCCTGGAGTAAGTGTTGGGCTGGAGAGAAAACACAATATCACACTGGGTGAGGAACGAGCGGCATTCAGTGGGCTCCCCAGAGTAACACGGCGGGTTATTGATTCTGGGCTCCGGAGATTCGAAAGCCCTGGAAGTGGCCGGTGGATCGAGGCGGAGATGGTGAACCTGTTCTGTGAGGTTGGAGACTTGGGTGGCCAGGGTCTCAACGGCATGTCGAGCAGCAGACACTTCCTGCTCGTGTCTGCCTAGCATCGCTCCCTGGATCCCGACGGCTGAGTGGAGAGGATCCGAAGTCGCTGGGTCCATTCTTGGTCGGATTCTTCTGTTATGGTGAGTGAATGAGGACCCAAAAGCGAACTAACTTAAACAGAGCTTCTTTAATAACCAAACATAGGTAGGCTCAGATAGACCGGCAGATTCCGACAGGACAGGACAAGGTTACAGCAAACATGACGATAGTCTGGCTCAGGCATGAAACACAACAAACAAGAATCCGACAAGGACAGGAACAGAAACAGAGAGAGATATAGGGACCTAATCAGAGGGAAAAAGGGAACAGGTGGGAAACGGGGTGAATGGGTAGTCAGAGGAGACAAGGAACAGCTGGGGGAAAGCGGGGGAGAAAAGGTAACCTAACAACGACCAGCAGAGGGAGACAGGGTGAAGGGAAAGGACAGAGACAAGACACAACATGACAGTACATGACACTTTACACCACTGCATTTGATTTTCATTTGATCACCCTGTTTTAAGGAGAACTTTCCTGCAATGGAAACATGTGTATTTGAGGTTAAAAAGGCTTCTGAAATTTAATTTCCACTGTGAAATTTGACTTGATTTTCTCTTTGTAAAAATGTATAAATCCTTACAAAAATGTTCATTAATTATAATCCACATAATTCACATTTCCTGTTGCTGCAGGATTATTTCATGCTGTAGCAAACTGGCTCAAAGTAAGATTCTACATCTGTAGTTAAGAGTATAGTCTAGTTCCACCTACATAGTTCTGATCTTCTGTCAAGGTGTCTACAGTGGGGTGAACAAGTATTTGATACACTGCCGATTTTGCAGGTTTTCCTACTTACAAAGCATGTAGAGGTCTGTAATGTTTATCATATGTACACTTCAACTGTGAGAGACGGAATCTAAAAACAAAAACAAAAATCCAGAAAATCACATTGTATGATTTGTAAGTAATTAATTAGCATTTTATTGCATGACATAAGTATTTGATATATCAGAAAAGCAGAACTTAATATTTGGTACAGAAACCTTTGTTTGCAATTACAGAGATCATACGTTTCCTGTAGTTCTTGACCAGGTTTACACACACTGCAGCAGGGATTTTAGCTCACTCCTCCATACAGACCTTCTCCAGATCCTTCAGGTTTTGGGGCTGTCGCTGGGCAATACGGACTTTCAGCTCCCTCCAAAGATTTTCTATTGGGTTCAGGTCTGGAGACTGGCTAGGCCACTCCAGGACCTTGAGATGCTTCTTACAGAGCCACTCCTTAGTTGCCCTGGCTGTGTGTTTTGGGTCGTTGTCATGCTGGAAGACCCAGCCACGACCCATCTTCAATGCTCTTACTGAGGGAAGGAGGTTGTTGGCCAAGATCTTGCGATACATGGCCCCATCCATCCTCCCCTCAATACGGTGCAGTCGTCCTGTCCCCTTTGCAGAAAAGTATCCCCAAAGAGTGATGTTTCCACCTCCGTGCTTCACGGTTGGGATGGTGTTCTTGGGATTGTACTCATCCTTCTTCTTCCTCCAAACACGGCCAGTGGAGTTTAGACCAAAAAGCTCTATGTTTGTCTCATCAGACCACATGACCTTCTCCCATTCCTCCTCTGGATCATCCAGATGGTCATTGGCAAACTTCAGACGGGCCTGGACATGTGCTGGCTTGAGCAGTGGGACCTTGCGTGCGCTGCAGGATTTTAATCCATGACGGCGTAGTGTCTGACGACCCTATAGTATAGCTATAGTATAGGTCATGTGGAAACTGTTGGCCTTGACACTTGTGTCTAATAAGCACAAATAAGATAGCGAGCATACTGGCTGCTATTCCCAACTAATCAGACCTGACACAAGGATAAAGTGACTACGGGGGCAGTTGAAATCGGGGAGGGGGCCCAATTTTGGCGGTTTCTTGTTTTGGAATTATATTGAATTCTGCTTATATCACACTATACCCCCTTATAGTTCAAATTCTGAGACTCCGAGATCACTGAGTACATTTGAAGTGACAGTCCGGTTGGTGAAAAGTCTGTAGCCCATCTCCACTGCATCAGCACAATGGACAGCGCCTTACACTAAAGCAAGTTTTGGTAATGAATATAGGCTACAAGAATGATAGGCTGTTTAATTGATGAATTACCCTATGTGAATGCAGCCGTACACACAGATGTCAACACCAAAATAATGCAAACTAAATGCTGAAAATATTAGCCTAGTTATTCATGCATGCAGACAAAAATACTGAATAGCAATTTGTCTTAGAATACCGACAAAACCTCAAATGCGAACAAGTGAATGCAAACAGAACAAAATAGAGGTATCAAGTAGACGGCCTAGTAAACAAAATATCAGATCAATAAAGACATAATCTAAATATTTGTATATATACACCTTTATTTAACTAGGAAAGTCAGTTAAGAACAAATTCTTATTTTCAATGACGGCCTGGGAACAGTGGGTTAACTGCCTTGTTCAGGGGCAGAACTACAGATTTTTACCTTGTCAGCTCGGGGATTCGATCTTGCAACCGTTCGGTTACAAGTCCAACACTCTAACCACTAGGTTACTTACATGTAAGCTAGTTCCATTAACAGTAAACCAACGCAGTGAAGAAAAGGGGAATGGATATCCAAACAACCACAGCATAGCCTACAGCCTACTACAGTTAGATACAGCTGTCTTGCCAAATCATGAGTTCCACAACACGTTGTTATATGGCACAATCT
This sequence comes from Oncorhynchus mykiss, assembly GCF_013265735.2. Lineage (NCBI taxonomy): Eukaryota > Metazoa > Chordata > Actinopteri > Salmoniformes > Salmonidae > Oncorhynchus > Oncorhynchus mykiss. The sequence goes on from NC_048584.1 coordinate 16,768,646, forward strand.
ACTTCTGGGAATAAAAGTCGACCCACGTAATCATTTAAGCAATGCCAGCCTAGCATTAACAGATTTCCAATACATAGAGTTCCATTTACAACCACGAAAACCAATAGGCTTCCAACAGAACCATAATAGAATGTATCTACAGTCAGTCTAAATGTAAATGTAATGATGAAACATACCGAGCTATTGTCACATCTACTCCAGCTCCTCCCCTCCTGCGTTCAACATGCTGGTTTACTAACCACCGGTCCTGGCATTCATCATTACGCGCACCTGGCATTCATCATCACGCGCACCTGAGCTTCATCATTAGGCACACCTGGACTCCATCACTTCACTGATTACCTCCCCTATTTATGTCACTCCCTTAGTTCCATTCCCCAGGCAGAATTGACTATGTGTTTCATGTATATGTGCTACGTGTGGTTGGTATAGTGGGCTTTGGTCTGTTTCTTATTAAACTCACCACTTGCTTTCTGACTCCCAGTGTGTACGTTACAGAATTCAGCCTCAACAAATGGAAGCAGCAGGTAATCGGGCCCCAGATGGGTGATGACCAGGGATAGCTACTTTGTCAATACCATGACCAGCTGGCGCAACTGGGAAAGGCAATGGAAGAGGTTCTTCGCAGTCTTCAACGTCTTGAACATGCCCAAGAGGCGTTGCCTTGATCTAGCGGAGGATACCCTGCCACCAGTCTACTCAGCAGTCCATCCAGGTCAGTGTTGCCTGTCCCTCCTGGATAAATATGATGCAACCCCATCTAAATTCTGTGGTTTCCTAATCCAGTGGTCCCTCTTTTGTGCACCAGATCGGTGCTCCCACCACTGAGAGGTCCAAGGTTGCCACGCTTATTTCTCTGCTGACTGGGCAGGATTGGAGTGGGCTACGGCCATCTGGGAAAGAGGAGGAGCTGTATGTGAATGAGGGGTTCATGGCTCTGATCAGAGCCATTTTCGATCATCCACTGGAGGGCAGAGGGGGAGGTTATAGCGCATATTGAGGGCACGACAAAGCCTATTTCCCCCTCAGGAAACTAAAAAGATTTGGCATGGGTCCTGAAATCCTCAAAAGTTCTAAAGCTGCAACCAGAGCACTGGTTGCGTCACTGCCTGATATGGCAATTGCTCGGCCTCTGACTGCAAGGCACTACAGAGGGTAGTGCGTACGGCCCAGTACATCACTGGGGTTAAGCTGCCTTCCATCCAGGACCTCTACACCAGGCAGTGTCGGAAGGCCCTAAAAGTTGACAAAGACCCCAGCCACCCCAGTCATAGACTGTTCTCTCTACTACCGCATGGCAAGTGGTACCGGAGTGCCAAGTCTAGGACAAAAAGGGTTCTCAACAGTTTTTATTCCCAAGCCATAAGACTCCTGAACAGGTAATCAAATGGCTTCCCGGACTATTTGCATTCTGTGCCTCCCCCCCAAAACCCTCTTATGCTGCTGCTACTCTGTTTATCATATATGCATAGTCACTTTAACTATACATTCATGTACATACGACCAACCAGTTCTCTTGCACATTGGCTGACCGGGCTATCTGCATTGTGTCCCGCCAACCCCTCTTTTGCGCTACTTTAACCATATGTACATACTACCTCAATCAGCTGGACTAACCAGTGCCTGTATGTGGCCTCGCTACTGTATATCGCCTGTCTTTTTACGGTTTTATTTCTTTACTTGCCTATTGTTCACCTAACATCATTTTTTGCAATATAGGTTAGAGCCTGTAGGTAAGCATTTCACTTTACTACACCTGTTGTATTTGGCTCACGTGACAAACTTTAATTTGATTTATTCCAATTACAGCAGGATGACCAGACCGTTACCCACTACCTCTCCTCCTGAACGGATCTACGTTCCCACAGGGATAAGGGAGCGGCTGTTGACCTGTGCACACACAGCTGTTGTCACTGGACATCCTGGGATCACCCGTACCATTCAATCCCTCTGAGAATTATTGGTGGCCCACCTTGGCGCAGGATGTTATTCGTTACATCAACTGTTCTGTGTGTGCTTAAACTAAGTCCCCCTTCACGCTCCAGCAGGGAAGCTCCTTCCCCTTCCCGTGCCTCAGCATCCCTACCGATCTCCCCTCTGACAGTTTCACCACTATTGGTTGTGGACAGATTTTCTAAATCATGCTGGTTTATTCCTCTCTGGTCTCCCCACAGCTCTCCAGGTCGCTGAGGCACTATACCAGCAGGTCTTCCGGGACTATGGCCTTCCGAGGATCTGGAAAGCCTTTATGGAAAAGCTAGGGGTCACGGTCAGCCTCACCTTCGGGTACCAGCCTCGGACCAACCAGGAGCTGGGGAGGTTCCTAAGAAGTCACTGCCAGGACCGGAAAGGTGAGTGGGCCTTGTTCTTCCCTGGGTGGAATATGACCAGAACTCACTTCGACACTCCACCAGGCTGACTCCCAGTGCGTCCTGGGATATCAACCGGCCCTGGCTCCATGGACTCCGAGCCAGACCGAGGCCCCTGCAGTGGATGAGTGGTTCCAGTGCGCAGTGGCGGTGTGGCACACCGTCCACGTGAGGCTCCAGTGTGTCGTCCACCGTCAGAAGGATCTGGCGGACTGCCACCGCAGTGAGGCCCCAGTGTTCCATCCTGGTGATCGCGTATGGCTCCCCACCAGGAACCTCCCGCTCCGCCTGTCCTGCCGGAAGCTGAGCCCCCGGTTTGTGGGGCCCTTCAAGGTCCTCCACAGGGTCAATGAGGTAACCTATCGTCTCAAACTCCTGCTCCCTCCTTCCGGTGCTCTTAGTCACCAATCTACTAAACAGTGGTCCTGGCTTCATTATTACGCACACCTGTTCCCCATCATTACGCATACCTGGTTGTCATTCCCTCTTTGATTACTCCCCCTTTATTTAGCCCTCAGTTTTCAGTCACTAGGTGTTACTGTTTTTCTCTCAGGTTCTGTACGCTCATGTTTGTTCATCTGTATCTGTTCTTTATTAATCTGCACCTGATTCCTGACTTCCTGTGTGTATGTAACACCTTCCTCACAATAACACCATTTTCAGATATCATTTTTGTTCAAGTCCACATTCTACATTCCTTTCAGTTACAGGAGTACACATTGATTTTGACTGAGTAAAATGAGCCATGAGACTGACATTAATTAACATCATAGTATGCATATAAGTGTCATCTGGCAGCTGCAATTGCACATTAACACAGCAGAGTAGTTTGTTTGTGCACATCTCACTAATGTAATTTCTATGGAAAAAGTCAAGTTAGCCTATAAGTGTTTTAAAGTGACATAGAAAGCTTCTCGAAGGACACATAGTCAGGTAGCTCTCTTCTCTTTCACCATCTATTTGTTTCTATATCTATGATGCAACTCTACAGGGCAAAACAAATAGGTATGGACCAAGGAGATAAAGAGAGATGTGTGAGACTAAAAACAAGAATGCATTTAATGGTATACCATGGCACTGATACCCCTGAGCAACATCAAATGTAGCTGAGCCACTGTTTCTCAATTGGTTTTTGGCTGTCAACATGACCACGAGTTGTTTAGCCTATAATAGGTTTTCGCAGACCGAGGACAAATGGGCCCAGTAAAGGGAGTCACAGGAACATTAAGTTATGGAGTCGAGGAATTCCCAACTTGCGATCGGTTCTGTTGAGGATTTGTCATCGAGTACAAGGAAATATTTGTGTTTAGGAAGTGAATGGATGGGTTTTCTGTTAATGTTACTACAGTGAATGCCGTCTGTTAAAATGTGCCTAATGTTTTAACACTACTGTAGATCAAACAACTGAAGTTATAAAAGTGAAATTGTACAAGTCATTGGGATTAGGGGAATCATGAATATCTTTGATCTACAAACTTGAACAAAAAAAAAATGAACCGTGTGTCACAGGCTCACAGTCCAGGTGGGGTTATATTTGTTTCATGTTTAACTTTTATTATGCCTTACCCACTGCAAATATGGATCAGCACTTCCCCTTTTCCATCCCCAAATGACCATAACCTGAACTCTATTATCTGGTTTACAGTAGTATTAAGGACTTATTGTCCTTCCACAGTCACATTATGTACCCTGCTCTTTGATACGCCTGTCCTGGGGATGTGCACTTTTTCAAAATGTTTAGTGTTCTTTGTTTCTTTGTATTGTTTTGCTTGCTTCTGTATGGGAGTGTACGTGTGCCATCACAGGCTCCTTATTCTGGGCCCTGTGTGTGTCATCAGCAATCAGACTCACCAGCACTGCATTGAAGTGCTCCTCTAACTCCTCCTCGGCAGGCATGGGGAGTTTGGGGCTTGCCGCCTTTTTCTGGGGGGGCCCTGAGCCTGGGGGGGCCGACACCGTCTTCACCTCCTTCCCCGGTGGCACATCCATGCTCCCAGCGGCATTGCCCATGATTATCTGTCCCAGATGCACAGACCCAGGTACTCCACAGCTACTTCCACGGGCTAAGACAGCACTGGAACTCAAATGTTGTGGTGAACCAAACGTATTCTTCCACTACTTCTCCCGTTGAGTTGAGGCTCTATGTGGCATTGAGTGGCGACCATTGACAATTTCCTTAACCCCAGGGGAGCAGGCCAGCCCAAAGAATCATCTTCTCCAATGTTCCTGCTCCTTCATCCTCTCAGACAGGGGAAGTGATGATACAAAATGACTCTAAAGCAACAACGAAAAAGTGTCAGACCTGTAAGCAAGGTCCCTGTGCGACATGAACAACCCCCGAGAGATGGAGAGAGAAATAGGGAGGCGACAGGAGAGTATGAGCGTGAGACAGAGAAGACTCAAATTCAAAAGGTAGAGCTCCTGTGTCGTCCTGTGAAGGAGAGGTGCAAAAACTCCTACTATGCAGAGAGTAGCCTAGTTCCTTAGTGACAGCAGTAGCTGGCCAAGAGAGATGGGGGACTTAAAGATAGGAGGTGGGGGCCACTCTCTTCTGACTGGTGTCCACACACAATGCTGGGGCTAACCGGTCTCCTGGCAGCCATATCGGACGAGGAGAGAGGAGGCATAGGTCCACAGCCAACTTCTCTATAATCTGAAACAGGGACAGACAGAGAGGGGAGGCAACATCAGCATATGCAGCTCTCCAGAGAGAGGGAAGGAGTGGAGAAGTGATGGGGTTTCCTGGGTCCTAGTGCCTTTCTGTTCAGGTACAGTCAACTTCTCAAAACCAGACTACCCACTGGGCACACACTGGTTGAATCAATGTTGTTTCCACGTCATTTCAATGAAATTATGTTGAATCAACATTGAATGGACATCTGTGCCCAGTGGGTAGTGTGTTTTATGACAAAGACAGAGGGAAGGAGGCCAGAATGAGGAAGAGATGGAGAAAAACCATTGTTCAATTGGATGACAAACAGTTGTCTTCAATGCAGATGTCTAACAGTGGGTGCCACAAGTCCATCATTGATTGTTTAACATTACCAAACGGTTACAGTCCTGTATAAACTTCTATTAAATTGCACATGAAATGTTTGTTTACGTGCGAGCTGAATAACATGGCAATATGGGAATGTTCTGTCGCAGTAATAAATTGAAGCCTTCCCTTGCCAGAGGTAGAGTGGAGGTACGGCATAACTTCTACAGCTTGTTGAACCACATCTAACGTGGATCAAAGTCTTATTCAAACTAGCTCATTACATCATTGGAAATCTCATAATGCCCAAAGTCTACAAAAACAACCCCACGTTGAGAGGTGAACTAAAGCGGGCTGCAAAACAGGATCAGGGATTTAATCAGACTCAAAAGTTCTATAGCAGTGACATAACTGTACTAGGCACTGCTCAGAGTAGGGCATAGGGCAGTTAATCATCCAGGCATTTGGACCTGACTTACCAATATAGCGAATGGTGTTTTCCTGAAAGGTGCATTACCTGGAAGCAAGGCTTTAATAAGTAATGAGGGTAATGTTGATACCTGTAGGCCTTACCACACCGGATCAGCACAGGAGATCTACATAAAACCAAGGCCATATAATGTAGTATTGCACCCTAGTACATAAGGAAACAATTATATTATGAATAGTAAGTTATAGAATAATTTTGGGCAACAGGATGAATTATAAAAAATAATTCCTTGTTAAGAGTTTTCAGACTGCTTTAAAGTGCAAAACCGCTGGTTGCCCATGTATTGTTACTTACTTATGAACAATACAACCATGTCTGGCTAATACCAATAAGCCATGGTGGTGTTATAAGCCGTTGATGGGTTGTGCTTGTATATGAAAAGGGCCATAAAAAAAACAAAAACACTTTAGCATTCACACCGTAAGGGTGCCACCTACTGGTATTGGCAAGACACTACATTGTAATGGGATACATCGTCACATGATCAAACCAACCATAGAATGGTGATGTCAAAGACAAGTGTTCTAATTTGCACTCGTACTTTCTAAACATTTTCAAGTAGATCATTTAAACCGTTTACATCACGCTGCTACTTAACGGTCCTATATTTTCTTGCAATTACACTGACATCTGGGTCTGAAAATGTGACTGAGTTTCTGTTTTTACTGTAAATGTGTAGATATCTGTATGATTTGAACCTCAATACGAGGATGCAAACAGAAAAAAAGAGTATCCCAAACATGCTCAATGGGTGACAGGTCTGGTGAGTATGTAGGCCATGGAAGAATTGGGTCATTTTGAGCTTCCAGGAATTGTGTACAGTTCCTTGCAACATGGGGCCATGCATTATCATGCTGAAACATGAGGTGATGGCCGTAGAAGAATGGCACGACAATGGGCCTCAGGATCTCATCACAGTATATCTGTGCATTCAAATTGCCATCGATAAAATGCAATTGTGTTCATACCATAACCCCACCGCCACCATGGGGCACTCTGTTCACAACGTTGACATCAGCAAACCGCTCAACCACACGACGCAGTTGAAACCAGGATTCATCTGTGAAGAGCACACTTCTTTAGCGTGCCAGTGGCCATCAAATGGTGAACATTTGCACACTGAAGTCGATTACGACCCTGGTGAGGACAACGAGCACGCAGATGAGCTTCCCTGAGACGGTTTCTGACAGTTGGTGCCGAAATTCTTCTGTTGTGCTGACCCACAGTTTCATCAGCTGTCCGGATGGGTTGTCACAGACCATCTTGCATGTGTGGGATGGCGTGGTTACACATGGTCTGCAGTTGTGAGGCCGGTTGAATGTACTGCCAAATTCTCTAAAACGACATTGGCTTATGGTTGAGAAATTAACATGAAATTCTCTGGAAACAGCTCTGGTGGATATTCCTGTAGTCAGCATGTCAATTGCAAGCTCCCTCAAAACTTGAGAAATCTATGGTATTGTGTTGTGTGACACAACTGCACATTTTAGAGTTGCCTTTTATTGTCCCCGGCACAAGGTGCACCTGTGTAGTGATCATGCTGTTTAATCAGCTTCTTGATATGCCATACCTGTGAGGTGGCTGGATTATCTTGGTAAAGGAGAAATGCTCACTAACAGGGATTTAAACAAATTTTTGCACATTTGAGAGAAATTCGCTTTTTGTGTTTATGGAACATTTCTGGGATCTTTTATTTCAGCTCATGAAACATGGTCCCAACATTTTACATGTTGAGTTTATATTTTTATTCAGTATATTTAAGAGGTTACGTATCAGAAAAGTAGAAACAAGATTTCAGTTGATTTAATAAATAACATTCAATAGATAGTAATACAAATTACACAGACAACAGTACCAGTACCACATCGCATTCACAGCAATCATCAACAAATACACAAATCCATCAACATGGCATGATCTTTGATGAGTCTTCATCAGCGATTTTCAATGCACATCAAGCTTTCCAATGCAGAGGAAAGCTCTCTTCAGAAAAGTATTCAATCACTCTGTGGAGAGAGAAAACAACTCATTCGATAAACTTCCTCCACTTGCTTTACATGCTGACAAGTCAGGGGTAATATGTCTCTAATGATTGTTGTGAAATGCGAATTGGAGGTGGATTCTTGCTGTACTAACCAGATCATCCAGATCATCCATCGCAGGTGGCCCTTCTTTCTTGTTCCCCATATCCTGAATCATCTAAAAATGGAAAACCATTCATTAAATGCCACACTGATGTGCCAACCTTCAAACATAGACATTGGATAAGCCCATTTCGCAGTTACACGTACGTCAAAATATTGCTCATACTCCGCCATTCCCTCATCCTCTTCATTCTCCCAGTCTCTCCAGTTATCAAAGTCTACAGCCATCCAATTTGGCTACAAGGGACAGAATAATGTTGGGAGAGAGAGCATGTTGATGCGCATATTGTCAGTTAGAAGGTAGACCCTGCTATATGACTACCACAGTGTAGCATGGTGACTTTCTGCTTTCAGTAGTCAACAATAACAACCTTCGAATCAACCAAGTCTATTGGCTCTTTCCAGTGTGAGCATGGCCCTAGGGGAGGGCACAAATTGCCTTCGTCGCCCCACTGTTCTTGATGACGTCATATTGCTGAGTCTACCTTTAACACATGAAGCATTAGTCTACCCTTACACTGCTCTTCACTTCTTCTAAGTGGAAGATCAAATGCTCCAGTACCTTGAGATCGGCATCTTTCTGAAGACGAGGCCATGCTACATTTTCTTTAGCCTTCCTAATCAAGATGTGGATGCTGCGGTCATGGACCTTCACTTGGGAGTCCTGTTAGATAAATATACAAAGCTTACTTTTAGCAGGATGTACTGCAGTATCCATAATGCTCTGTAACGTGGATCCATTTTTTTAATACATTACCGTGCTGAACATTCAAGCATGCTGCATATTTATACATCTTTACAGCTGTTATCTATGTTAATTGTGAGAATCAAATTAACTTTGATATGACGGAGAAATGTGAATACTTGCAAATTTGATGACTTTGTCATAGAAATAAATGTGATTGTAGACGCTGTTGTCATCGACATCTTTACAACTGTCATGGACACAAATCCAGAGACAAACAACGTTATAAAACGTAGGTTATAATGAAACATTTGGCAATAACAACATATCCTATGCGTCAGAGCAGTCATTATAGAGTCGTAATACAGGTCTGCTTAATAAATCAATGCACATTAGAATAGTTGCCCAACCCTCCCCCTCCCCCCCAACCTCACATACACAAATGCACTCTCTCTCTCTCTCTCTCTCTCTCTCTCTCTCTCTCTCTCTCTCTCTCTCTCTCTCTCTCGCACACACACTATTTGTACACTATTTATTTAGACTAAGAATTTTCTAGATCATGCACACTTCAGGGTTACAAATGAATCAAACTCACCTTAAAACTATAAAGGTATCCTGAATATCAACCTCAACATCCTTGGGGTTTTGCACCATGAAATTAATGATGACATATTTTTTCCGGTCATACCATAGAGCCTGTGCTCCTTGACTATTGTTAGAAGCAGAGAAAACATAATGAACATTTTGTTATATTGCATTTGTAGATGTAATCTGTCAAATGAGAAAAAAGCTTCACAGCAATACAGTACATACCAGTCCTCTGGCCTGGGAAGGTTTTTCGGTAGCATAGCCATCTTGTTGATTCTAGGGAGATAATATGCTCTTGGACATTTATAGTTCTTTTGTGGTTGACTGACAGAACAAGTAGCCTACTCAGAATAGTTAGCAGCCCATCTGTTAGGCCCTGCACTATTTTTAGATCAGTTGTTATCAGCTGCTCGGGCTACATATCTCTCCCCCCTTTCCCTATAGGCTGTAATGGAACTCTCTGGAAAGAAGGGGCATTTTCAGTTTTCACTCCAGGACCATCCCACCTTCTGTGAACTCATCTGCATTGCTTGCTGTTTGGGGTTTTAGACTGGGTTTCTGTATAGCACTTTGTGACATCTGCTGATGTAAAAAAAAAGGGCTTTATAAATACATGTGATTGATTGATGGGGGAGGGAGATGAAAAGCTTGCTATTAAAAAAGACAGAAACTGAAAGCTGTTCGTAGTTTTATCCTTTGAAAATAGACACGTGAAAAGATTGGGGATGAACATGCACATGCATCTTCAATATGTACCCGTTGTTCCTCTTCAGTGTATTTAACTACATGTAGAAAGTAAAAGCCCTGGGTGGAGAGTTGATACAACTCCAAGTCTGGAAGGTTAAAACCACCCTCAGACTTAGGAAGATGTAAAACCTTCCTGTGAGTTTCATTTGCCAATATAAAGTCTTATGAGTGAGTCTACTTTTTTAAATGATTTATTTGGTGGAGTAGTTGGTATGACTGAGAATAAGCATAACAACCTTCGGAGCCATGCCATTCTGAAGAGGTCTACTCTACCTGTCAAATGTATGGTACGATTGTTCCATTTAATTAGGTCTGCTTTCATAATGTTGAGTAATGGGCTAAAGTTATCTTTATATATTTGTTTGTTGTCACTTATCAAGCATCCTAAGTATTTGGTATTTTTTTGTGGTCCACTTAAAGGATTGCTGTAGATCATGAGTTGTTCTTTTTCAACGTTAATTTTACATCCTGAGATTGTAGAGTATTCTGAAACTATACTTTAGCGAGCGGGGGCATTGAGTTTTCAAAATTGGTCAGGTGTATCAGGAGATCATCTGCAAATAAGTTTAGTTTTGTATTCATGTATACCAATACCTGTTACATTCTAATGGCAAATAAACCTGGTAAACATCTCACAGCGCTCACAAAACATGCCAAACCAGTTAGAATCTTAAAAGATAAGGGTACAGATGTGTTCATTAGGAACAATGTGATTCATGGAAATGTTTAAAGCTTCTTTGAAAATCTACAGTGCCTTGCGAAAGTATTGTGACCTTTGCGACCTTTTGCCACATTTCAGGCTTCAAACATAAAGATATAAAACTGTATTTTTTTGTGAAGAATCAACAACAAGTGGGACACAATCATGAAGTGGAACGACATTTATTGGATATTTCAAACTTTTTTAACAAATCAAAAACTGAAAAATTGGGCGTGCAAAATTATTCAGCCCCTTTACTTTCAGTGCAGCAAACTCTCTCCAGAAGTTCAGTGAGGATCTCTGAATGATACAATGTTGACCTAAATGACTAATGATGATAAATACAATCCACCTGTGTGTAATCAAGTCTCCGTATAAATGCACCTGCATTGTGATAGTCTCAGAGGTCCGTTAAAAGCGCAGAGAGCATCATGAAGAACAAGGAACACACCAGGCAGGTCCGAGATACTGTTGTGAAGAAGTTTAAAGCCGGATTTGGATACAAAAAGATTTCCCAAGCTTTAAACATCCCAAGGAGCACTGTGCAAGCGATAATATTGAAATGGAAGGAGTATCAGACCACTGCAAATCTACCAAGACCTGGCCGTCCCTGTAAACTTTCAGCTCATACAAGGAGAAGACTGATCAGAGATGCAGCCAAGAGGCCCATGATCACTCTGGATGAACTGCAGAGATCTACAGCTGAGGTGGGAGACTCTGTCCATAGGACAACAATCAGTCGTATATTGCACAAATCTGGCCTTTTATGGAAGAGTGGCAAGAAGAAAGCCATTTCTTAAAGATATCCATAAAAAGTGTCGTTTAAAGTTTGCCACAAGCCACCTGGGAGACACACCAAACATGTGGAAGAAGGTGCTCTGGTCAGATGAAACCAAAATTGAACTTTTTGGCAACGATGCAAAACGTTATGTTTGGCGTAAAAGCAACACAGCTCATCACCCTGAACACACCATCCGCACTGTCAAACATGGTGGTGGCAGCATCATGGTTTGGGCCTGCTTTTCTTCAGCAGGGACAGGGAAGATGGTTAAAATTGAAGGGAAGATGGATGGAGCCAAATACAGGACCATTCTGGAAGAAAACCTGATGGAGTCTGCAAAAGACCTGAGACTGGGACGGAGATTTGTCTTCCAACAAGACAATGATCCAAAACATAAAGCAAAATCTACAATGGAATGGTTCAAAAATAAACATATCCAGGTGTTAGAATGGCCAAGTCAAAGTCCAGACCTGAATCCAATCGAGAATCTGTGGAAAGAACTGAAAACTGCTGTTCACAAATGCTCTCCATCCAACCTCACTGAGCTCGAGCTGTTTTGCAAGGAGGAATGGGAAAAAATGTCAGTCTCTCGATGTGCAAAACTGATAGAGACATACCCCAAGCGACTTACAGCTGTAATCGCAGCAAAAGGTGGCGCTACAAAGTATTAACTTAAGGGGGCTGAATAATTTTGTACGCCCAATTTTTCAGTTTATGATTTGTTAAAAAAGTTTGAAATATCCAATAAATGTCGTTCCACTTCATGATTGTGTCCCACTTGTTGTTGATTCTTCACAAAAAAAATACAGTTTTATATCTTTATGTTTGAAGCCTGAAATGTGGCAAAAGGTCGCAAAGTTCAAGGGGGCCGAATACTTTCGCAAGGCACTGTATATCAATCAGAATTAAACAGTGGGACTGATCCTATAGTCTTCTTAGACTCAACAACCATGCAGCAATTATCAGCAGACAGAAAAGTATCACTAAAAACAGAGACTGCCCCAAAATAAATATCAGGCACTAATACTAAATATTAGAAAGGCACCAGGACTGGACAGCTTTCTTATAGAATTCTATTTCATATTTTGGGAAAAAGTAGCACACCTATTTACACAAATGACAAATGACAACACACACTCAATTCAGTGGTTCCTAGGTCCATGTATCAGACAGCTATTTCAGTTATAATAAAACAAGTAAAAGCTGTAGAGTCCCCTACGTATTACAGACCCATACGTTTAATAAATTGTGACAATAAAATAACAAAGCTCCTAAGCAACAAAATGGCAAAAGTTTTACCAGACTTGATACATATCAATCAAACAGGGTGTATTACAAATATAAACTTACAAACGAATACAAGAACATGATTCAGTTGAATTCTAAAAAACAAGATATAGATTGAATGGCTGTTGTTGCTGAAAATACGTTGTCATAAATGGCCTTTTCTATTCAAAACTTTCCAGCTGAAATAATACATCTAATAAAAATATTATAAAATATCTTAAAGCAAAAATATACACATATAATACACTATTGAATTAAATTACTTTAGTACGGGACACAAGACAGGGATGTCCTCTCTCCCCCCTCCTGTTTGCAATGGCAATTGAACCGCTTGCAGAAAACATTAGATCGTATAGGTAGTATGCTTTATTTGAGTTTAACCTGTAGGTGTCGGCTATCTTCAAAAGTAAGATCTCATATTCCTGCTATAACCCATTCTTGTTTGAAAAGTATTTTCAAAGGCTTTTATTTAGAAGGCAGAACCTGAAATCGGAAATACTAGCTACTGTTGCTTTTGTTTCTTTGCTGCCGAAAGAACGCAGACAGTTCTGGCTATTGAGCTACTGCATAGACCATTTAATTTAATAAACACATCCATATTACAGGGATCTAAAATAGAGCTACTGAGTGTACCTTGGATTTATGACATTATGTTTCTTTAAAATCGCTCTGCCATTTCCATGTTGCTAAATTTCTAATAGTTCGCCTAATTTCAGTTTGTGACAAAACAATCAAGTATAGTGTAGAGAATCATTTTACCGTCTAAACTGCGGTGAAATATATTTTCCATAACAAAAAATATTGTATTTTCAGCTGTTTGAAGCTTGTGTACCAAACCGAAAGTAAAAATGCTGAAAATCTACTTAAGCGCAGGAAGAATAGAAATAGTGCACATAGCACAGATCTACCACTTCTTAGACTTGCTTTCAATGAGGATGGCAGATCTATAACTGACACTTCTATGCCAATTTATTCGGGTCGCCCAAAAAGTTACATATTGCAGCTTTAAATATGGCATTTCAGTGTCAAAAGGACTTTTACATGTACGAGGTTTGAGAGAGAGTAACATAATATTTGTTTGCCTTGTGCTTTTTTTAAGAATTGGCACAGTCAGGAGCTTTTTAGCTGAAAAGGTGCTAGCTGAAAAGTAACAAGCCAACATTAGACTACAGTTAGCATGAGCTAGCTAGCTAGCTAACATTCTTACAGTAACTTACAGTAACTTACAGTCCTCTTTTTGTGTGTGGCCTACTTTAGTTAGCTAGCTAGTTGTTGAGAGGCAGAGAGACATTTCTTACACAATGTCTAGTCTTCCAATGCCATGAAGAAACGTCAATCAAAAAGCATGTTAGCCACACAATAAATCAAGCCAGCCAGCCAGACCTAACAGACATGGGTCTAAGTTGTGTTTAACGTCCCAACGCACATGCTCATTCCAATGACTTTTTGTGAGTAGTGACTGCACATTGAAATTAAGAATATGTCTGATTTTTCATTGACAACTTTATACATGCAGTAGCCTAATCGCAGTTAGATGTGTGCATTTGCTATGTTTTTCTGCGTCAAGAAATGTAATGTAGCCTAGTCCTGGTATTGTTTTGTAGCCGAACAGCCACAAGTGGGCGCTGGTTAATTCATATCCGTCTTTTTGATGTATGAAACAGATGTAGGATCTTAATTTGAGACAGTTTGCTACAGCAGGAAAGTAATCCTGCAGCAACAAGAAATGTTCATTAATATGTGAATTATAATTAATGGACATTTTTGTAAGTGTTGACATATTTTTCATAAGGAAAATCAAGTCAGAAATTTCTAAGTGGAAATTACAAGCTTCAGAAACCTTTTTAGACCTCAAATACACTACAAGTTTGACATTTCCTTCATTGCAGTAAAGTTATCCTGCCACAGAGTGGTCAAATTAATATCCTACATCTGTAGCTACTACTGGTAGCTGAAGAATCTGAACGTATTGTCGGTTCTGTGGCTACCACTGCTAAATGTTTACAAAGGCGAGAGTCCTTGGCATAAATGAGGTGTTTTCAACTGACCGTCATCATAATTTTGATGTTGGCAAATTGTCTTTCTCTCTGCAGTTTGTCACATCAGTTTGTCCCCCTGCTCACCTGGTGAACTGAAAGAAGAAATCAGTAGGAAGAAAGAAACAGTTCAAGGCTTCAATGTCGAGCTCCAACACACCATATTGTTTCCAGAGGGAGGTGGTCAGGTAAATACAGGAAGGCCAGAATGCATCAACTCTATCATCTTTGAAGTCACTGAACTACCCCTCTCTTTCTGGTGAGATAAGGATGGGACCATTGTTGAGGTGGGCTGGAAGTGGTCGGACACAGGCTAACACCTAGTATCTTCCATCTCCAGCCAGATGACCGCGGGCTGATTGGGGATGTGCCGGTGCTGCAGGTGACATGGCAGGGGGCTGAGGCTTTGCGCTTTGTGGGTTCAGTCCTATAGGTGGGCCAGGAGGTGCAACTGAAGATGGACTGGGAGCGGAGGTTTGACCACATGCAGCAACACTTAGGTATGAGCAGGGACAGGCTTACCTTATGTGTAGTGCAAAACCATATAATTCAGCTTCTCAGAAACCATTGCATGTTGGCAGGGGCGCAACTTTCCCTGGGGACGGGGGGACATGTTCCACCACATTTTGAAATTGTGTTTTTGTCCCCCCCAGTTTTTTGCCAACTGTAAAGTTTGGTGGATGATGATGGTTTGGTTTAGTCCCTTTAGTTACAGTGAAGGGAAATCTTAATGCCACAGCATACAGTAACATTCTATGTGATTCTGTGCTTCCAACTTTGTGGCAACAGTTTGGGAAAGGCCCTTTCTTAATTCAGCATGACAAGTCCCCCGTGCACAAAGCGAGGTCCTTACAGAAATTAAATGCCAACTGCGAGCCAGTGTATTTAATGAAATACGTTTGGACATTCGTTTTTATTGTGTCTGCTTTGAGGCTAGCAAATACATAACCAAATGCATAACAAAAAGCAGGCCAGACTCTATCGATTAAAAACCCGGCAGTCAAATATTGATGGTTCAGCCATGGCTGTCAGTTCTAAGTACTTGCAGGGAGTGACGGCTGTGTGACGTGTGGACCTATGTCATCAGTGATTATCAGTGAGCATGAGGCTAAAGTCCAGGGCTCCATATAGGGTTGATGACCACTGGTTTGGCTCTGTTTATATGTACTGTACAAATAGTATATTTTTTTACAATGTGTACTTGTTTTGTAGACGCATGTCACTGATAGTGTGATGATTTTAGTTTTACCACTGCTGCAGTTTCAAAGTGTTGTGGACTTGCTGATAGTTTATCAGTAACGTGTCATTAATGATAGGAAACATTTAAAAACTGAATGTAGAACCATGCATACTAGTGTTAGCACATAGTCAGTGATATATTTGAAAGATTTTTATTATAAATATCTGACAGAATTTCTAAAAATATATTAAAACAGGAAAAATACAGTTACAAAACAAATATTAACAAAGTTATTAATGTATAACATATTCTTAGAACGCACTGTAAAGCAGGCCACTAAAGTCCCTGAGAGAGCTTTTGGGCTCATTTTCTCCTGGATTTAATTTGGCTTTATCTCGTTTCAAAACAGGAACATTAACTTTCTGGACTCCTGAGTTTGCACTGAACTACTTATAAATTATCAGTTTTGATACAATCAAACCACAGTGTCTAAAGTGCCACTGAGTAATTCACTGGATAATCCTTTCATCATAGTGTTCACACTGTGTGTAGATAAGAAAATAAGACCTTTACGGTGGGTGACTGGATGAAAGTAGGGTAGACAAAGACCACAATGGCTTGTTGATCGCTTGGGCAGTTTGGGAAGAAAGTCAATGCATGGAATGATTAAGGATTACAGCACGGTTCAATTCTGGAGTCATATCCGAATACACGAGACTATGTGCATGTCGGCCGCCAACGACCTCACAAATACTTCTTGCTCTGTACGCTGCTCAGAGCTCCAGACACGCAGTAGGGGATGATGCTGACGGTTGCCAGGGGGACAGTGGCGCTCTTACAAAAAGACAGCAGGTAGAAGACAGCGGCAGTGTGCGTGGGGGGCTTGAAGGAGTCAAAGAGGTGCAGCAGGAGCAGCGAGGTGACGATACATCCCGTCCTAAAGAGGGTCGTGCCGCTGATGTTCTTGCTCTCGGTGTAGAGGGGCGAGTGCAGGCCCAGGCCCAGGCCAAACAGGGTGCCCATGTTACGCAGGAGGCTGGCGAAGGGAGTGGAGTCCATGTGGACCCACTCGGCTCTCACACACCACTTCTGGGCTTTCTCCAGGGTCCATAGCAGGTCCACGCCTAGAGCCTTCAGCAGCACGTAGAAGCCCACAGCGATGGAGAGCAGAAAGAGGGTGGTGTAGAAGTACTTCTTCAGACTGGCTCCGTAGATCCACTGGGTTCTGTTGAACGCCTCGGCCACAACCATACCTGGAAATCACATAGAAAACGTAATATTAACATCATGTAGTTGAACAATCTGCACATTTTGTGCCATATTTGTGAGGGTTGTTATAAGGGCTGGTATAAGGGCTTCATACTGACCTGTGATTACTCCACAGATGACTTGGTGGGGGAAGTGGGCAGCAATGAAGACTCTGGAGAGACACACACAGACCTGGACCGCCCAGAAGAACGCCCACAGAGTGCCCCGTAGATACCTGCCCAGACAAGGGGAGAGGGAGAGGAACCATCAGCAAATGCATCTTTAGGCATTTTGAAATCTGTCTGGCTGTTAAGAGACTGTATAAGAAATCGTGAATACCAGTAAATGTGCAAATAAATATTATTCACAGCAGGGGAATTTGTTTTTCCTGTGTCACTAGAGGTGAATAGGCTTCTACTGATACATGTAATCATTTTAATCGACTGTTGCTTCCTTTGATTTTACAACAAAACCACTCGAATGGAATCTTTTGCACATCCCCTTCCCTTCGACTAACTAACTTCAGTTAGTTTTCAGGGTAAATCATCAACTACAGTGCTGCACAGACAAGTAGCATAAAACTGACAAGCACTGAACGAAAAATGGCAAACAAGAACAAGATCATTGAGGACAAGAGGGGTTGAATGTTCTGGAACTTACAGGCCCTTGGAGGAAGATCCCGTCTTATTCTTGGTCAGCATGATGGCTAGAATGGAAGTAACCAGTGTGTAGTAGACGCCTGCAGCTCCCATAGCGTGGCCAGAGGGACTGCCTACCAGGCATGCAGACAGAAAGGCATACTTCAGTCAATGGCCATAGCACTTTATTCAGGTAAAATGAAAATCCAACACAATACTGTACAATATCGTAAACCATGAATATTCTCAACATCATTACTTATAAAACGTTGGCTGTTTTCACTGAATCATAGCATATCACTCCCATAAACTTTTCTTTCGACAGTGAAGCGAAAACTTTTAATTTGGCTCTATACTCCAGCATTTTGGATTTTAGATCAAATGTTTTGAGGAAAATGAGGCGTCATATGAGGCAACAGCACAGAATGTGAACTTTAATATGAGGGTATTTTCATACATATTTGTTTTACCGTTTAGAAATGAAAGTGTTTTGTTGAGTGACTCCTAAATGACGCAATACATTAATTACCATTCATTTCTATTGGGCACAACATAATCTAAAACACAACCAAAAACTGCAAATGCATCCAAAGAAATTGCAGTCACAAGCTTGATGTAATACGGGACCAAATACAAAACTTTTGATTAGATACTTGTTGGAAGGATTTGCAGTTTGTTTTGGTTGCATTTCGGATTATGTTGTGCCCAATAGAAATGAATGGTAAATAATGTATTGTGTCATTTTGCGTAAAAATGTTTGTGAAGTGCTTTCAATAAAGTGGTTTCATTTCCAAATGCTAAAACAGCTATGTATGAACATACTCTCACAGTGAATTTGTCCAAATACTTATGACACTTTCAAATTGGGGGGGGGGGGGTTAGATACATAAAGTGCTTTCATTTCTAAATGGTAAAACAGATATGTATGAAAATACCCTCAAATAAAAGGTGACATTCTGTACTGTCACCTCATATGAAAAATCTGATCTCAAATCCAAAATGCTGGAGTATAAAGCCAAATGAAAAGTTGCTTCACTTTCCAAATAAATGCATAGGGGAGTGTATATTTCATGTCATAAAAGCACTACGGTAGAAGTATATGGAAGTAAAGTGATGCTTCTTACCTGGGCCAGTTTCACAGGTCATTGGGTACTGTTCAATGTGAGGTGCAGTGGTATTGCTGTAGTAAGGTGTTTCATGGACCCACCAATACGGCCTCTCGCCAAACAGAATCCTTAAGAAGGAAAGCACAAGCCACTTAGAATTAAGATGAATGTGGGGAATTTCAGTCGGTTGCATTTTATTTCAATTAAATTGACAGGGACTGTGCACATTTATCGACATGTCAATGTGCCAGATGTAGCCGAAGGGACACATTTGATCAAGTTCTGAATTGGTATCCCAGTAACCGTTTATTTGAAGGGTACCAATATAAATGACTTCATAACACATGCATAAACCCCACAGAACACATTCATAGGCAGTACGACTCACCACTTGAAGACCAGGTTGAGCCAGTCGCCGATCACTGCCACCCAGATGAGCTTGATGCCCACTGACTCCCGCAGGTGGAACCAGAGAGGGAAGAAGATGAAGAAGGTGTTCCTGAGGTCAGCAGCCCAGGACACCCACAGGAACAAACCCTGGGCGTCCTTATAGTTGGTCTGAAGGTAATTAGTGGTGCTCACCCCATAGCCCTGCATGGCATCCATGACTGCCTCCATTTTCGAACTGTCCCTAGGGAATTGTCAGTCTAGAAAGCCAATGTGAGATGTGATGGGGTATGAGAGCACTGTATGCATGAGTCTGCCTGTTGTTTTTATACCCGAGGGTCCCACCACCCACAGGCATGTACAGCCTGATCTTTGGACCTTGCACGTGTAATAAAACACAGCGGGGCAGGGGTGTTTGGGAGGGTTGTACTAAGGATAGAGGCCATACAAATAAGTACAAAGGACAGGTAAAAACAATTGTCAATCAGTGTCTCTGTGTCTCTCACCCTGAAATGGAGCCAAAAATACTTAATTTATGATTGACTGGTGGAATTCAAATTAAAAACCCAACAAATAGCCTCCACAATACAATTTGTGGCAAAACAAGCCAAGCAAGGGGATGCGTGGAAAACATGCATTGCATTCGCTTTTCTCTATTGAAATGAAAACCCAATGTTTTACTACACTACAGTCTGCTTTATGTGTAATACAGTAAGATGTCCTTGTAAGACCATGTAATGGATAAGATAGGGACTAAAAGAGTCACACAAATGCACAGACTTCCCTAAGCCCACTTTTTGGCCAGTTTTAAACAACACATTTAAAAAAATAAGAAATAAAAAAACATTTGAATTACAAAAAGGCAAATATATATACAATACGCTAAATACGTCCATCCTTCGACAACTTGCAGACCATAATCTGTCAGTTATATAATACATTTCTGACAACTTTGTAAAAATTGAGTCTGGCCAGAATCCTGCAGCTAGCCCACCTGGTCGGTTACATAAAGGAATCAATCATTAAATGGTTTTGGACTTACTCAGGAGATGCTGAGAAGATAACTTACCAATAACACTAGGTCCTAGATATGGTACTCACTGTACTGTAAATAAGTCAGATAAGGCAACCCCCAAGCCAGGGTTTTATCTGGGAAGGAAATAGCAAATGAACTGACATCATTATAGCAGGTCACAAAGTCAATAGTGAATTTTCAATGGATTGAGTTCCATTCGTTTCACATGCCAATGATGGATGTGGTTGAAGTAGTGAGACATAGATAGGTCAATCAATTTTCATTGGACTACTTGAAGTGTCCTTGCTACAATCTTCACCAAGAGACGTATAGTCCTGAAGTGGAAAAACATTCACTCACCATTGCACAGTCATCCTGTTTCAGGGGCTAGCGTATCACTCCAGAGCAGACCACCTCTGTTTACTACTTTTGGGAGCAGGAGGAGGGGTGTAGGCTCAGTGGCGGACTTACCATTAGGCAACCATATATAGTATGAACATGGCATAAGTCAAGGCAAAATATGTAGAATTTCTGGGAAATTAGCTTTAAAACTGCAACATTTTCTCTACTCATAGCAAAATGTGTAGAATTGCTGGAAAAGTACTTTAAAATTATATATATATATTTTTAATCTCCACCGCCAGTCAAATGTTTTGCCCACAAGGTGGGGTAGGGTTAACCAAATATCACTTAGGCCAGGGGCCTCAGACTGGCCTCCAAATCACCAAGTCTGCCCATGTGCAGGCTAAAGGTTACAGAGTGTGTCTGCAACAACCTCCTGGAAGCAAACAAATGCCCTAACCTTGAATAAAGTCCAGTGGGAACAACAGACTGCATGACAGTCCTGGAGCTCAAGAGGACCGCTTCTGACCATTCTCCAATCCTCGCCCAGCTTTGGTGTATCTTCCCTGGGGACTGATCTGGATCCACACCACAGTCATGGATCTTTTCCACAGCTGGGGGGTGGAAGTGGCCATCCATCTGCAGACCCAGTATGGGCATTATGAGGGCTGGTTTAGCCTAGCCTCTACAGTGGCTGACCTGCATACCACCTTCTTTTGTTTCTTCCCAGTCTGGTTTCATCTGCGCAGGGACGTGGGTGTAAAGCTCATCTGGGTGGCTGTCATCGGGGACTGGCTCAACCTGGTCATGAAGTGGTAAGGAACGGATTAAATTGGTTTTCTGTCATTTGTTTTTCATGGATTTTGGTACACATTGCGATTTAGTACACATTAACAAAAACGTACGGTGACTTGAACATAATTTAAAACTGAAATTGTCATTATATATTAAAGTCGGGACTTTCAAAGAGTTGAGTGATGTTCCCTCTCCATGGCAGGGTTCTATTTGGAGAGAGACCCTATTGGTGGGTCCATGATACCCGCTTCTATGGGACAGATCCAGCCCCTGCCTTAAAACAATTCCCTATCACCTGTGAAACTGGACCAGGTAGGCAATGCCATGTGTGCCAGAGTCTAGCATGATTATCACTCAATACACCTCAAGATATTAGCAGTCTTGGCAAGTGGAAGCATTATTCAATTCAAATGGGGGGGGGGGGGGGGGGGGGCTTACGTACTACCCTTATGGTCAGACTCCGAGCAGTTGCCATACCAGGCGGTGATGCAACCGGTCAGGATGCTCTCGATGGTGCAGATGTAGAACTTTTTGAGGATCTGGGGACCAATGTCGAATCTTTTCAGTCTCCTGAGGGGGAAAAGGTGTTTTTGTGCCCTCTTCACAACAGTCTTGGTGTGTTTGGACCGTGAGAGTTCGTTATTGATGTGGACACCAAGGAACTTGAAACTCTCGACCCTCTCCACTTCAGCCTCGTCGATGTTAATGAGGGCCTGTTCGGCCCTGCTTTTCCTATAGTCCACAATCAGCTCCATTGTCTTGCTCACATTGAGGGAGAGAGAGGTTGTTGTCCTGGCATCACACTTACAGGTCTCTAACCTCCTCCCTTTAGGCTGTCTCATCATTGTTGTTGATCAAGCCTAACACTGTTGTGTCGTCAGCAAACTTAATGATGGTTTTGGAGTTGTGTTTGTCCACATAGTTGTGGGTGGTCTAGTGCTTATCATGAGGTTTCTACCTTCGGCGATCAATACCTCGAGACTTCTTCAATATTAGACATCGCGCACCAGCAGTTATTGACAAATAGAGTCACACCCCTGCCCCTCGTCTTACCAAACGTAGCTGCTCTGTCCTGCCAATGCACAGAGAAGCCAGCCAGCTCTATATTACCCGTATTGTTGTTCAGCTACGTCTCTGTGAAACATTAGATATTACAGTTTTTAATGTCCCATTGGTAGGATGGTCTCAATCGTAGATCGTCCAGTTTGTTTATCAATGATTTCACGTTGGCCAATAATTCGGAGGAAAGTGGTGGTTTACCTACTCATCTGTGAATTCTTACAAGGCATTATTTGCTTGGCCTGTATGTCATAAATGACTGATACCAGTACTATAGGGCCATAACACCTTTGCACTTATCGATTCCCATTCCGCAGGGTAAATACATAAGAGAATAATCTTATCTGGAAAGGAATTCAGTGGGTAGTGTAGTGTGTAATTGTTGTTTAGCTAATTGCATCTTCAGGGTGTGTGTCCACTGTCTAAATAAGACAACCAAACAGGGATGGGAAAGAGGTGTAATGTGATGATGGGAAAATAATGCAGACAATAGCTGCTGAACAAAGGGACTTTGCCCAGATGTTCATCATATCCCTGGTAGCCAGATATGTGTGTGCATTAGCCAACGCTTATATCCAAAATGGTTCATGAAGCCAAAGTGTGCTGTTTTTAATAGGAAGCCCTTCGGGTCATGCCATGGGCTCGTCTGGGGTGTGGTACGTGATGATAACAGCTGTCTTCTCAGTGGCGACAGAAAGGCGGTTCCCCCCTCTCCTGTACAGGTGGGTCAAAAGAGAAGTGGAGTCAATAGTGTTGTTACTGCTTATACCCAATTCAGTGCTTTCAGATCCACACAAAGTGCCTAGAGGTTAGGACAGGGGGTGGGAAAACTATGGCCTGCCAGCCGATGTTATGCGTCGAACATCTGAAACTACTGTAGATAGAAAGTATGTAGAAATGTTGGACTTATATATTTTCAATTAACTGCCCTTTTTCTGGACCTCAAATATATTTTTTGGAGGACAAATCTGTAAACAAAAACTTGGTTAGGGGGTAAGATATATTGTTGTTTTGGAGCAGGGCCTTAGTGTCTTGTTCTTCCCCAGGTTCTTGCAGGTGGGGCTCTGGATGCTGCTGTGTACAGTAGAGCTGTTGGTGTGCATGTCCAGAGTCTACATGGCTGCCCACTTCCCACACCAGGTCATCAGTGGGGTCATCACAGGTCAGAGAACCAGGGCTTGACTGAGATTTCAAGATGCAGCTTGTACCCCTAGCAGGTTGTGCTAACCTGAATCATACTGTGCAGGCTTGGTTATTTTCCTTTCAAGTTGTCGTCCTTTCCAGGAACTGTGGTGAATGCGCAGCCAGGCCGGCACAGTACAGCTCGGATGGGCTTGGTTTGGATCAGCAAGTACACTGTAAAATAATCCTGTTGTTTTTACAGTAACATACTGACAGACATTAAACTTTACAGTAATGTACTGTTAAACCCAAGTTTCTTTGGAATTTACAGTAACATACTGTACCTTTTACAGTAAATATTTTACAAAACCTTTACAGCAATGTGCTATTAAACCAAATCTTCTTTCGAATTCATGGTAAAATACTAAAACTTGCATTTTACAGTTACTGGCTGCCAGTAAGTTACTGTAAAACAACTAGATTGTTCTTTACAGTGTAAGAGGGGTATCGGGTTTTGATTTTGTTCTAAAATGTTCTTGTCTATATCCATGGCAGGTATCATGGTGGCTGAGGCCTTCTCCAGAGTGCAGTGGATCTATGGAGCCAGTCTGAAGAAGTACTTCTACACCACCCTCTTTCTGCTCTCCTTTGCTGTGGGCTTCTACGAGCTACTGAAAGCTATAGGCGTGGACCTGCTGTGGTCCCTGGAGAAAGCCCAGAAGTGGTGTGTGAGAGCCGAGTGGGTCTACATGGACTCCACTCCTTTCGCCAGCCTCCTGCGCAACATGGGCACCCTGTTTGGCCTGGGCCTGGGCCTGCACTCACCCCTCTACACCGAGAACAAGAACAGCAGCATCCCCTTCAGGGTGGGGTGTATCACTGTCTCTTTATTGTTGCTACAGATTTTGGATGGCTTGACGTTCTCCTCGAGAGACCAGGCAATGTTCTATGTGTTGTCATTTAGTAAGAGTGCTGCTGCTCTCTTCATTCCCACAGCTCTGGTTCCCGGAGGACTCTCCTGGATCTTCCCAGGTAGTGGGGCGGCTAAGCTGAAATTTTCATAACAACAGTTCACTTTATGATAAAAGCACCAAATTTTGCAGAGGTAGATTTATGTACCCTGAAATTATTTACATATCAGGCCATGGCAGCCATCTTACAAAATGGCCACTGAAAGTAACACAACATTTTACAATTCAGAAGTAGTGTTTTGATATAACTGCACCAAATGTGTTACAGAGGTATGTACCCTGAAAATATTTACAGTATATATGGAGCCCCCACAGATTTGGCCCCTGGGGCCACAGCAGACATTTTACAAAATGCCAACATATTGTAATACTGTTTAACAATTCGGAATGACTGTTTTGTGATAACAGCACCAAATATGCTACATAGGTACATTGATGTCCCCCGAAAGGATTAAGAAATGGAAACACCACAGATTTGGCCCCTGGGGGCCTCTACGGGGCCATGTCAGTCATTTTACAAAAATCACAACATATTGTAAAATTGTTTTACAATGCAGAAGGACTGTTTTGAGATAACAGCACCACATTTAGTACAGAGGTAGATAGTACAGAGGTACAGTGCTTTCAGACAGTATTCATACACCTTGATTTCTTCCACATATTGTTGTGTTACAGCTTAAATTGAAAATGGATTACATGTATTTATTTTTATCTCACACAATACCTCATAATGACAAAGTGAAAACATATTTTTTGTAAATGTTTGCCAATGTATATTTAGGCTTGCCATAACAAAGGGGTTGAACTCAAGACCATGTGGTATTGTGTAGGCTAGTGACCAAAAATCTCAATTTAATCAATTTTAAATTCAGTCTTTGACAAAATGTTTTGGGAAAAATGTCAAGGGGTGTGAGTACTTCCCGAAGGCACTGCATGTCAGGGATGTGCAACTATGATGGGGGTCTGGAGTCATTATGAGGGGCTGCAGTGGCTCGTGGGTCTGCGTACCCACACATCCACACTGTGGCGGAGAGAAGATTTTGCAGTTGTAGAGCGCATTTCAAGCAATTCTAAACATTTTGCCATAGGGTGGAGGCAAATGTTTGCAGTTTTTAATTTGATGACTTATGATCAATGGGCCTCACCCTGGTCGGTAATTGCTTACTACAAGTTCAGATAGCTAGACTAATTTAGCTAGACTAATTTACCAATGACATGAGCTAATTAAGAGACTGCTGATGCACAACTAAATTCCAAAATTGAACCTTGTATTGTATTATTCTAACTCTTAGTTGAGACCCTGACCGAGTCCCCCCCCCCCACCCTGATTTTAAATTGGTCCACGGGCCGTATGCATCCCGCGGGCCACCAGTTGCCTATCCCTGTAGATGCTGCAGTGTAGCTTCTGATGGAATCCTATACATTCAAGACTTATAGATGGATATGGTTATGCACAGGTGGTGAATATGATCAAGCATCTAAAAAGTTTGTAATATGGCAGGTAACCTGGTTGATTTGAAGAAGTTAAAGTGTTTGACAATTTTTGTGTTTTGTATTTACTAGATATTGTGAACAAGTTTGCAGAGATGAATTAGTGAGTAAAATCAGACAGAGGTGTTTATACTTTTGAGTTTGATTGTTCTTCCGAGAAAGCTTCGGTCCAGCTTTTCTTCTCTGTGTCTTGTTTTTCCAAAATGCCAATGCTGATTAAATTTTCACCAGAGCCAGGCATTAAACATTAACTACTAGGCCATCATTCCTCAGCTCAATGCAAAGCAACACTCGTTCTCTGTACCTCATGGCCACTGATGTTTTGTGTTTTGGGCATGGCGGTTCAAAGAGCAGTACTTTTTTGTGTGCATCTGTATATTAGTGATACATACCCATTATACTGTTTCAAACAAACATACCAGCAATAATCAATAAAGACAGGACTTTAATATGCATTGTCACATGTCAACACTATCGTACAAAATCACCTTAACTTGACCCCAGTATCAAGTCGGTGACAATCCAGCCTATCAGAGACTAGTATTGTGACGGACATGCATATTTCCTATGGTGACATAATACTGTACATCCATCCATCCTAGGGTTGCAAAGCTACCAAAGTTACTGGAATATTCGGTAATTAATAGGTCATCTATGGTAACTGGTCATTTATACATTAATAACTTTTTTTATTTTATTATTCATACCTTATTGTTTATATCTGTGTCCATAGTATCCATGAGTTATAGTGGATACACCATATGGTTCAAGAGAAAATTGCCTAATTAACCCTTTAGACCCGAACAGAATTCTAGAATGCTGAAGTAGATTAATTAGAATTTTAAAGCTCATTTTCTTACACATTTCAAACAGACAGATATAGCTCAAAAACAAAGAACAAATGACAATTACAAGTTAAGTTAGTTTTAAATTGCACAACATCTTCTTTGACATGACACCACATTCATGTCAATAGGAATAACACACATGTTGTCTTCATTTGTGTAGACACTCACTTTCAAAAAACTATTAACACACAACTCTAAAGTATGTAAATCAAATCAAACTTTATTTGCCACATGCTCCGAATACACGGTATAGACCGTGAAATGCTTACTTACAAGCCCTTAACCAACAGTGCAGTTCAAGAAGAAAATATTTACCAAGTAGGCTAAAATAAAAAGTAATAGTAAAAAGTAACACAATAAGAATAACAAGGCTATATACAGGCTAGTTGAGGTAATCTATACACGTAGGTGGGGGCGAAGTCACTATACATAGGTAACAAATAAACAGCGAGAAGCAGAAGCTGTTGAGGAGCCTTTTGGTCCTAGACTTGGCGCTCCGGTACCGCTTACCATGCTCTCGTGCATGCTTCAGTGTTGCTTGTCTCGAAGCGAGCATAAAAGGCATTTAGCTCATCTGGTAGGCTCACGTCTGGGTTTCCCTTTGTAGTCCGTAATAGTTTTCAAGCCCTGCCACATATGACGAGCATCAGAGCCGGTGTAGTAGGATTCAATCTTAATTCTGTATTGACGCTTTGGTTGTTTGATGATTCGTCTGAGGGCATAGCGGGATTTCTTATAAGCGTCCGGATTAGTTTCCCGTTCCTTGAAAGTGGCAGCTCTAGCCTTTAGCTTGATGCGGATGTTGCCTGTAATCCATGGCTTCTGGTTGGGATATGCATGTACAGTCACTGTGGGGATGATGTCATCGACGTGTATTTCTCGGTGCCATTGGATGAATCCCGGAACATATTCCAGTCTTTGCTAGCAAAACAGTCCTGTAGTGTAGCATCCGCGTCATCTGACCACTTCCGTTTTGAGCGAGTCACTGGTACTTCCTGCTTTAGTTTTTGCTTGTAAGCAGGAATCAGGAGGATATAGTTATGGTCAGATTTGCCAAATGGAAGACGGGGGAGAGCGGTGTATGCATCTCTCTGTGTGGAGTAAAGGTGGTCTATGATTTTTTCCCCCCCTGGTTGCACATGTGATATGCTGGTAAAAATTTGGTCAGAAGCGGTCTTCGTGCCAGCTTCATTTTGTGGTGGTAAATAGACGGCTACGAGTAATACAGATGAGAAATCTCTTGGTAGATAATGTGGTCTGTATCTTATCATAAGGTACTCTAGCTCAGGCGAGCAATACCTCGAGACTTCTTTAATATTAGACATTGCGCACCAGCTGTTATTACCAGAGGTAGCGTCTCTGTTTTGCTGGTGCATGGAAAATCCCTCTAGCTCTATGTTGTCCGTATCTTCGTTCAGCCACGTCTCGGTGAAACATAAGATGTTACAGTTTTTAATGTCCCCTTGGTAGGATAATAAGTTAATAAGTTTAAAAAATAAGTTACACAAAATGCCAAAAAAATAACAAAATTGCACAATTGGTTGGGAGAATGTAAAACGTGTTCTTCGGCACCATCTTTTACATGTTAGTACATTTGAATAAATTACTCAAAATGTACCAAGTATAATATATTATACTTCTAAATATTATATATATTGTATTACCACAAAGTAGGCTATTTGATTGATAAAGATTATTACTTCTGTAACAAATAAAAAATGCAAACAACTATTCAGAGACTATTTCAAAATGTTGATAGCCTCCCTCAATAAGATTTATTACAGCCTGACACAAAATGTAGAAATAACAGCCTACTTTGACAACAACTCAGTGAATTGGATGTGGTGGCAGACAGGTTGGTATTAAACACCAGAAGAAAAATGACTCCTACCACGTTTAAAAACAACTCCAAAACACCTGCTACTGTCACTTTAGGCCCAGTCTGTGTAGTACAAAGGTGACCGATGGGACTTCGGGCAGACGCAGTCCATGGAAACGTAGGGTCCTCTCTCAGGTGTGCTCTTCCTCCGCCTCCCCCTCTGCTTCCTCCTGTACATGTTCCTCTCCCCCTACTTTTCCGCTCTCCCTCCACTCCTCGTCTCTATCCTTCCTATCATCTCTTCCTCCTTGCCTTCTGCTGCTGACCCCTGACTCTCCACATCACTTCCCTCACTATCACTGACAGAGGTAGAAGGAGAGAAAGGGAGGGGAGTGGGGGCAGAGTAACAAATAGGATACAATTGTGGATAGGAACATAATCTCTCTCTCTCTTCCTTCATCTCTTTTTCTCAACCATACACATACTCTCTTCCTAATAATCACCTATTAGGGGTTTCTATAATAAATTGTGGTATACAGTAACATGTCTCCTAATCCACACACACACACACAGAGTAAACCTTAAACAGTATCATCATGATGCTACACAGCACTTTCAATCAATCAAAATAATTTTATGAAGTACTTAGTGGACAGATTATTTCTCAGATCAAGGTGTGCATATGTATGTCAGATTGATGGATAATCCCACATGATAGAGTACACAAAAATACGCTCATGAATATGTTCATAGACAGGTCAGATTATAACCATAAAGGCTATACAGGGTACACACTTCAAACCCCATGGTCAGATTACTTTTCATAGATTGTAAGAAGTCAAAATATGTGGCACAACGGTTTACAGATTCAACACATCAACCATTGTTTATTTATTTAGGATGTTGAAAGTAAAAGATGACACTGTGCAATTTAGCCAAACATGTTTAGAATAAATCTTCATCTACTTCGATGGGCATAGTTAGCTGATTGTCTTTGTAGGGAGGGAGACGATCAAGTGACAGCATCGCGAACGAAGCACTGTCATGTCGTAACTATCCTTAATGCGATGACGGCTATTCATGAATTTTGCGACATTCAGAATGAGATTTATAAGGTAACAATTAGCAAATGATTGATGGATGACGGCTATGATATTTAGATATTCTGATCGATATTTGAGTTATTTTGGTACAAACGTCACGACAGTACAATGTTGCTTCCAACTCTCGTTTTGTTGCCTGACAGACTACTAACGTAAACTCACTCACTTTTGTACATCGCCTTGGTCCGTACAATTGACCTTATTTTAGCGCCCCAAAAACATAATACTTCCAGATCAACTGTAATGTCAATAAAATTGTAAAGCACAATTTCTACCCTTTCCCACAGAATCAATTACATGACCTAAACGCTTCCCGTGCATAATTCAAGAAGGCAATGAGCCCCGTCCAGTCTTTTTAAAAATGGTGGGTGGGGAAGCGAAACTAATGCGTGATAGTGAGAAGGAGAGATGTTGTGGGGGAAAATTGCTTTTTTTTTCACTCGATCTGTCCAACTTATCGCCTCTAAAATGAAAATAAAACACTATAAAGAGTTTATATAATGTGTCAATACATACCTATTTGAAGGTTTGTGTCGAATTTGAATCGGGTTTTTAGGGCGGTGCTAAAGTGATCTTCAGAAGTAAACATTGGCTTTGAGAATGATGATCGCTGGCTGTGATGATGAAAAAAATGACTAGGCATCCCCCCTTAACCCCGTCACTGTCCATTTCTTGTTTTTAAACAATGAGATAAGTGCTACATCTGGTGGAGAGAGATTGTAAAACAGAAATAGTTGCTTTATGCGTGGTGTACATTACGGCATGACACGTCACAATGTAACCGAGGGTCCGTTTTTTCTCCAATACTATAGAGCCATTACCATGTCGATCAACGCTTGAATAGAAATGTAGTTCACACCCCAGATTTTGAAGTCAACACAGTCGCTACCAGTGATGCCAATTTAGCAATTTTGTTGCTAGATTTAGCAACTTTTCAGACTACTCTGGCAACTTATTTTTCAAACAGCTCCTAGCAACACAATTAGTTACTTAATTTTTTTTTTAAATTACTTTTAGCAACTTTTGAAAAGTGACTCAAATGCTAAAATGCACGCATTTCCCCTCTAAATTACACAAAAACGTTTTTCTCTGTCACACACTCAGTCACAACACACCTGCCTGGCTGCAAAAGTGCAGCAGCAACAAATTGCAAATCATTGTTGGTTGACTGCAGCTGCAGTAGTAGGGGTTTGACAAGCCAAACCCAATGAATACAGTTGGTCGCGAATGTTTGATCTTGAACAAAACTTACAACATCAATTGTTGATGTTTAACTACGAGAGAAAGAGACCAAATCAAGACGCTGGACAGAGTGGAATCAAGTATAGCAAAAAGGCAGTTTCTTAAAGTCAAAGATATCTTGTCCTTGCAGTTAAGCGTGCACGGACCTATTCATATAGCTCAGAAGGAGTTAGCTGAAAAGGCTGCTTAGCCAGAGTTTACAGCAGAATGTATACACAGAATAATGTAGGTGTAGTCTCGTCGTGTTGGTCTTCTGACTGGTCCTGAAGAGTTGGAGGCGGGCCTGCTCTAGCCAGAGCAGGAGCCCCATTGGTGCACAGCAGAGTCCTCTGCTCTTGGCACCCGACCAGTAGAGGGGGGTGTAGTGTGAGTGTGCAGTGCTCATGAAATGTTTGTGTGTCAAGGAAGCGTGAGATAGGGGGACTGGCAGTGTCTGCTTTAGGCTCAGGTGTTTCCTGTCTTTGCAGGAGTGCATGCAAGGGTCAATGTCAGTGAAATAGTTTGGCACTCTAAGCTCGTTAGTGTTGCAGGATGTTCTTTGTAGTTTACAGGGGAGTGTATTTGAGTGATGGCAGCTACGTGTCCTTCGGATAATCATGTTATTGCATGTAGGCTCTAAACTTGACTGAGGACACTGGGCCCAGAGTTATCTGAGGACATCCGGTTTAACCAGAGCGTTGGCCTGCTAGTAATGCTTGATATTTGATTATTTATATAACACAATCAACATGTTTCAATAAAAATTATACAGCCAGAAGAACAGAAAAGAGTGGGCGTCTGTACCTGAACAAATGTCAAATCATATTTTTCGCTGAGATGGCCAGTCAATTTGAGTAACGTTGTTGTGTATTCTACGTAATGACGCAGTTTTACGCTATCACGCAATGACATCACAACGTAATTTAGCAACAAATCAACCTGCCTCCAGCAACATACCCTGAAAATGTATTGGTAACACTGGTCGCTACAGTCCCATTAGTTTTCTTTGCAGCCTCGTTTGAATGTTGCGGTTGCGCACATTTGTACGGAATGGGGTGAGTTTACGTTACAGTCTGCCAATGTTAGCTAATTAGTCACGAAGCTGGGGCAGTTTCCATCGGTAGAAACAGGACAAAACAAGCAGCTTGTCGCTGGTTATGTAAATAAATATCACTACAACTCAATATCATATGAGCTCCACTGCACAGGCATCTACCCTAACACTACAGCTAAACTGTCAAATAATAGAAAACAAAGCAATGTATAGCCTATGAATATCTTTCCCTAGCAAACATTACAAACTATGACCTAAACACAACAGATAAATTACTCTAATCTCCATTCCGGTGGCTAGTTAGCTGATTTTCTGTGAGCCTAGCTTGTGAACGTGACATTTGAGGTCTACGCTTCGCAAACGCAGCCCAAATATACCGACACACACTTTTCCTGTTTGGCAGAGCTAGCTAGCTATAGCAAGCATCCATTACCATATGAATGACATAAGTAGAAACAAGACAACATAACCAATGAGTTAGCTGACGATATACAGCTAAACACTGCAACTATTTCCAAGAGACAGAGAGCAATCCTGCTCCACTGCTGATGAGCTCGCCTGTGAGCAACCAAGTGATTATGACAGGATTTTCTAATCTGGGAGCTATTCCCAGAACTTCACATCATCAAACTTCAACAACGCTGTTTAAAAAGTGCAAGGAAAACGTGTCTGAATCCGTATCATAAACCAAAATACACTTCATTATCAAAAGTAATGTGGTGTAAATTCATGGGCATTAATACAGAGTTGGTCCCCCCTCTATAACAGCCTCCACTCTTATGGGAAGGCTTTCAACTAGATGTTGGAACATTGCTGCGGGAACTTGCTTCCATTCAGCCACAAAAGCATTAGAGCACCGATGTTGGGTGATTAGGTGTGGCTTGCAGTCAGCATTCCAATTCATCCCAAAGGTATTCAATGGGGTTTAGGTCAGGGCTCTGTGCAGGCCAGACAAGTTCTTCCACACCGATCTTGACAAACCATTTCTCACTTTGTGCAAGTGGCATTGGCATGCTGAAACAGGTAAGGGCCTTCCAATAACTGTTGTCACATCATCTAGAATGTCATTGTATGCTGTAGCATTAAGATTTACCTTCACTGGACCTAAGGTGCCTAGCCCGAACCATGAAAAACTGACCCAGACCATTATTCCTCCTCCGCCAAACTTTACAGTTGGCACAGTGCATTGGGCCAGGTAGCGTTCTGCTGGCATCCGCCAAGCCCAGATTCATCTGTCAGACATCCAGATGGTGAAGTGTGATTCATCACTCCAGAGAACGTGTTTCTACTGCTCCAGTCCAATGGCTGCGAGTTTTACACCACTCCAGACGATTATAGGCATTGCACATGGTGATCTTAGTCTTGCGTGCGACTGCTCAGCCATGGAAAACAATTTAATGAAGCTTTCGACGAACAGTTCTTGTACGTTGCATCTAAAGGCAGTTTGGACCTTGGTAGTAAGTGTTAAATATGATTTTTACTTGCTATGCTCTTCAGCACTCAGAGGTCCCGTTCTGGAAGCTTGTGTGGCCTACCACTTCGCGGCTAAGCCGTTGTTGCTCCTAGACGTTTCCACTTAACAATACCAGTACTTACAGTTGACCGGGGCAGCTCTAGCAGGGCAGAAATTTGATGAACTGACTTGTTGCAAAGGTGGCACGTTGAAAGTCACTGAGCTCTTCAGTAAGGTCATTCTACTGCAAATGTTTGCCTGTGTGCTCGGTTTTGTGTGCTCAATTTTATACACCTGTCCCCAACGGGTGTGGCATGAAATAGCCAAATCCACTAATTTGAAGGGTGTCCACATACTTTTGTGGAATTGTCCGTAGAGCTCCGAGACAGGATTGTGTCGAGGCACAGATCTGGGGAAGGGTACCAAAATACTTCTGGAGCATTGAAGTTCCAAGAACACAGTGGCCTCCATCATTATTAAATGGAAGATGTTTGGAACCACCAAGACTTTTCCTAGAGCCCGGCCAAACTGAGAAATCGGGGGAGAAGGGCCTTGATCAGATATGTGACCAAGAACCTGATGGTCACTCTGACAGAGCTCCAGAGTTCCTCTATGGAGATGGGAGAACATTCCAGAAGGACAACTATCTCTGCAGCACTCCACCAATCAGGCCTTTATGGTAGTGGCCAGACGGAAAGCCACTCCTCAGTAAAAGGCACATGACAGCCCGTTTGGAGTTTGCCAAAAGGCACCTAAAGGACTCTCAGACCATGAGAAACAAGATTCTTTGGTCTGATGAAACCAAGATTGAACTCTTGGCCTGAATGCCAAGTGTCACATCTGGAGGAAACCTGGCACCATCCCTATGGTGAAATATGGTGGCAGCACCATGCTGTGGGGGTGTTTTTCAGCGTCAGGGACTGGGAGATTAGTCAGGGTGGAGGGAAAGATGAACGTAGCAAAGTACAGAGAGGTCCTTGATGAAAACCTGCTCCAGAGCACTCAGGACCTCAGACTGGGGGCGAAGGTTCACAACGGCCCTAAGCCCGCAGAGAAGACAACGTAGGAGTGTCTTTGGGAACAAGTCTCTGAATGTCTTTGAGTGGCCTAGCCAGAGCCCGGACTTGAACCCGATCTAACAACTCTTAAGAGACCTAAAAATAGCTGCGCAGCTAACCTGATAGAGCTTGAGAGGATCTGTGGAGAATGGGAGAAACTCCCCAAATGCAGGTGTGCCAAGCTTATACTGTCTTACCTAAGACTCGAGGCTGTAATCACTGCCAAAGGTGCTTCAGTAAAGGGTCTTACTTATAACATTTACATATCAGTTTATTTATTTTTATACATTTGCAAAAATGTCTAAAAACCTGTCTCTGCTTTGTCATTATGGGGTATTGTGTGTACGTACATTGAATAGGAAAACATCTATTTAATCCATTTGTCCAATTTACTTTTAGCCCCTAAAATTGGGGAGCTATGTATAAAAATTGTTGTAATTCCTATACGGTTCATACAATAATTTTATTTTCACAAAACCCTTAAAGTAAAGATGAAAGTCTAAAAGTAAAGCACATCTGGATTGTTTCCATTGTGGTGGCGTACAGAGCCAAAATGATGCAAACTGTGTCCCTGTCCAAATACTTATGGACCTGACTAAGTGATTTTTATTAATTTTAAAAAGTAAAATGACAGCATACCTTTCTGGTTGATGACAACAGCCACGCGAATACGACAACAGTTTGTTAGAAAGTACATTTTGCGACACTGATCATTTTAGAAAAACGTGGCCGTTCGCGGCCGCAATAGCAATTTAAAGAAAGGCCGTTGATGGCCGCTATGGGTTCCAACGAAATAATTATATAAATCAACAGTGGCATTAACTTCAATTAACTTTGCAACACTTCCAATTATTTACTTTTTTCACAACTGCCACCAATGTGGCGCGAAAACATTGACATTTTGACATGCAAAAATAAATAAAAAGTATGTAAAACATAAACACTGAGTATTCAAAACATTAAGGACACCTGATCATGTGACATATTATTCTTGAAATAGAAGCCAGGTGTGTGTGCGAATTTACAATGATGATGGCATGAGGCTGAAACTTTGTTTTCAACTTCGATTTTTGCACCAGTTTTTTTTTTATAAACATTTATATTTTGTATTTAAGCTTCCGTTTTGAATGTATTCCTTTTTCCGACAGTGTGCAGTCTCGATCTTTTCCAGTATTCTTATTTTGACTCCTATGCACCTGGAACAGACACTATTCAGTAGTAAGGACCTTAAAAGAGCGCAGATGGCCTCATTAATATACATTGTTTGAAAGGTGGATTTAATTTCCTCTGAATACCTGAAGAAAACATTGTCTGTAAAACCCATGTGAACTAATGCCAGGCACATTTGTTCTTTGATGTGATGTACGGTAAAGGGACCTTTTCCCAATAAAATAATCAAAACATAAAGTCCGTTACGTAAGTGATCAAGATGCAGTTCGGTCGAATCAGATGTGTGTTATTATAAATGTAAATCATGATTGACTTTTGCACTGCTGGGGATGTTCATTTAACACCAGCCTTACATGTACTATTTAGCGCCATCTACTGGGTGACAGGTGCATTGCTAAAACATGGTTTACGTCAATGGTATATGTGAGCAGAAGTGAGTGTAACGATGTCTAATATTGCATGATCCTTTTCACCCCTGAAGAACATCAAGCATGATGAAACATACTGTTTAAAAATGAAACTATTCCAAATGCCTTCTTACAATATTCTATTCAGTAAAATTAGTTAAACACCTTTCTGGAGTTAAAAGCATTGTAGTTCATCTAACAAGGGCCCTTCCAATGTCTGACTTTCACTTAGGAACAGGTTTGTTGTTTTATGATCATGTTTTGTAAGTTACTTATCTTCAATTGCTTGTAAATAGTATTTTTTTATTGTGTTGGAATTGTAAATTTGTATGATTGTGTGCGGGATACCCTTGTAAAAATAATAAAGAGGCGTTGGTCTCAATGGGATTTCCCTGTTTAAAGATATACTTCTGTATACTTAACCAGTAGTTCTGAACGGAACACTCATGAACCGAAATTAGTCCCAGAAAATTGCATTCTACATCACATATCCACCACGTCATTGCTCTCACTTACTCTGCTGTGTTTGCGCCTCTTGCTAGCCGTCACTCAAATGGCGAGGAGCTAAAGCTCATTGGCTTGAACTCATATTGCTAGGTGGCTGGCCCATGTGGGGAAAACGCCCGCTTCGTAGTCGCCAAAGTTCCGGAACATGTCTTTAAATACATTAAGAAATACAACAAAAAAAAAAATCAAAACAATCTTACATTCTGAAATAATTGTTCTGCTTTGAGTCCATAATATCCAGCATAGAGGCAGTCAGCCAATACCACCAGGGTAATTGAACACACAGCTTCTAAAAGCACTTCTTCAGTGACCTTACATGGGTCTCCTATCGCAGCCATAGAACACATTCAGTAAAGCAGTAGACAGATATCAAAATGGTCAACGCTATCTTGGACCAATCCAAAACAGAGCTGGGTGTAAATAAGTTCAACAAAAGACAGTGGGAGATGCATGGACAAAATGTTTTTTAATTACATTTTTAAAAATACATAGCACTTTTTCTAGACCTCTCTCTGTTCGTCGAGCAATCTCATAACGTATTCTTGAAAGGGTTTTAAAACAATGACGATATTTTACAAATCAAAAACGAAAATACGCGTGTGGTTGTCTCTACTGGGGCTATGGTTTCTGGATTGTACTGATCTGGGTGTGATGGTCTAGCTCTAGACGGTCAGACGACCCAAACCCAGGCTTGGGGGTACTGTAAAACTTGACAACATGGCAGGGGAAGGGTGGTTGGGTCAGTCTTAGTACAACGCCTCGGCATTACTGCTCCTAGGCTTCTTTATCTTGTCAATGTTCTTCAAGATCATGTCGTGTAACGTTACCTGTAGCAGAGCAGAGTTCAGGATTAGAACGTAACATGTTAACTTGCGGGTAGAAATGGATGGTGAGGAAAACTATTCCTGTGTATAACAGGACATTTGACTCACGTATTGATTTCTCAGCTCTGAAACTATGATCTTGAGGCTGATGTATTCTTTCTCATCAATCTCCGTCACTGTGCGCCGGTAGTCCTCCTATTTAGCGACAGAGCGACAATAGTAAATAGTAATGTAGATGCAGGTAAAATATGCATATTAGGGTTGGAACGATATCCAAATGTCCATACCATCGTTTTGCCCTCAGTAAATGCACACACTAGATAGGAAGAAGCTTGCCAACCAGACCTGCAGTTAGCAAATCACACTTACCACATGTGGGTATTTTGCTATTTTGGACACCAGCTTTGCTCTTGTGATGTAGTATCTATGGGCAGATGGGAAATAAGATGATTACATAGTCTACTGCAGTAAGAGTGCTCAGCGTAAACAAAGTAAAGACTGGGTTGACTTTAGTTAGTACCTGGATATCTGGTCGAGGTAAGATGCTGCCTCTCCCTCCACTGTTCGGAGTTCAGCAACTGTCTCCTCCTGCAGATGCCCAATCAGTAATTGAGTAATGGTTCAATGTGGTTCAATACACTTAAATGAGACCGTAGGTACAGACTGCAATAACATTTGCCCTTTTAATACATTTAAAGTAAACATGGCACCTGAATTGAAACTCCAAAGTTGTTGCCATCTTCTATTCTTGGGATAAGCAACTGAACCCACATTTTGACCTGAAGAACAAGAAAGACTGAATATTAGATCATGGTTGATAAGTAATGAGTGATATGAGCACCCGTCCAAATAGATTAAGGAAGAAACTGTGTGGGATAAAGCTACGTACCGTGTTACATTTCTCTATCAGTGTCCTGATCTCTGGCTTGACCTTCTCGATCAGGTCCACCAGTTTGGCATTGCTCTTCATCATCCCACCGGGCATGACAAAAACCTTGGTGCCAGCCACTGTAGAAGGGGAAGAGAAGATGAACAAGAGAGGTTTTACAACTGGACTTGACCATAGGAGCAAACGGAGCAGCTGCAACCC
Source organism: Oncorhynchus mykiss (assembly GCF_013265735.2). Lineage (NCBI taxonomy): Eukaryota > Metazoa > Chordata > Actinopteri > Salmoniformes > Salmonidae > Oncorhynchus > Oncorhynchus mykiss. The sequence continues at coordinate 16,807,358 of NC_048584.1, forward strand.
CACTTTCAAAATAGGGGTGCAAACATGTTTTTGCATCCCCACTTTACTAGAACAATATCATGATACATTGGGTAATCTATCATTTTCAATAATTATTCATAATAATTAAAGCTAGGTATTAAAATAGATATGGCCATTGTATATATGATATAATAAAACAGATTGCATTTTGCACCCACCCCCCATCGCCTCAAGATGAATGGTTTTGACCACTCTAAAGTTTTGCGTCGCTCCCACGCACACTGTTGGTTCAGTGCAGTTAGAAAGCACTAGTTGTACCACTGATGCTTACAATGAAAAGGCACCTGCAATAATACTATACTTTATCCATTTTGTTGTGCTCTTACATCTGTTTTGTTGTTTCATTTCCGATGCCGTTGGTCCAATGGTATTGTCACATATCATTTGAGCTCCATTCACCACAAACAAATTGATTGTAGGGTTTCACTTTGCCTGTTAGAACCATGACGAGCACAGGCATGTCCCGATTTCGCTGGAGCGCAGTAGGACTGAGTAGCCTTCCATCAGCCTACAAAAGGTTACACCTTAGTAGAGAACTGCACGATTTAAGGACAGGGTCAAGTTTACAGTTTAAGCTGCTTCCCGCTCCACCACTAGAGTTCAGTTAGCTTCCATGCTAGCTGTAAAAAGTCATTAGTGTTATTAGCTTATTTAGCTCTAACCAGCCATAATGGATACCAGAAGTCAAACCACTGAGACCCCCGGCAAGCCCTGCAGAAGATGCTGCTGCCGAGCTTCAACTAGTTCCGTGTGAAGAGCAGACGCACCCTTCAACAACTGCCGCCGGGATAATGGCTCCACAGTTCCGACTGTTCCTGACAAATCTTGGAACAGAGGCGGACCAGGTTAGAATCTTAACCTAGCCGCAGGGTTTCTGTTGAAAAACGTCCATTTAATAGCAACCGGTTCATAGGAAAATAGTGGCTGGAATACTGAGTTTCTGCAGATTGACAGGGGAACCAAAGCGACACAAAGTTCTGTATTGGGTCCATGGCTTTCGTCCAAGGCGGGTAATCTAACTGGAAGCATGCTATTGATAGAACCAAAGGATTCACTAGGCACGCATCAAACAGGGAGCATTTGAAATGCACTGCAGAAAGAAAAACAAGTTTGGTGTGCAATGGGAACTGAGGTGTCAACACTTGTTAAATGATAGGCAGCTGGCAATAACTTATTTTCCACTGACAAATGTGTTAAGTCAGCACAGATGAAGCATGCTACATCCAACGAAAGCTCAACTAATCCAACTGGCACTTGAGGGGGATCTTACAAGATGATTTTGGGAAGAATGAAATAATCAATTACTCAGGAAGTTCAACAGAGCATCAAGAAGACTGCAACTCTTCTGGAAAGGTAAGAAACAAACGTTGCGTTTTATATTTTAGTTGAGCATACATGTAAAATGTTGGTCCCATGTTTCATTAGCTGAAGTAAAAATAAAAAAATCCCTGAAATGTTTCAAATGCACAAAAAGCTTATTTCTCTCAAATGTTGTGCACAAATGTCTTTACATCTGTTGGTGAGAATTTCTCATTTGCCAAGATAACCCATCCACCTGACAGGTATGGTGTATCAAGAATGATTAAACAGCATGATCATTACACAAGTGCATCTTGTGCAGGGGACAATAAAAGACCACTCTTAAATGTACCGTTTTGTCACAACACAATGCCACAGATGTCTAAAGTTGAAGGAGCATGACCCCGTGTAACTACACCAGCCCAGGACCTCCACATCCGGCTTCTTCACCTGGGGGATTGTCTGAGACCAGCCATCCTGACAGCTAATGAAACTGAGGAGTATTTCTGCCTGGGGGGGGGGGGGGGCTAACCATGGTGCCCCTGTCCAGTTGTGAAATCCATAGATTAGAGATTAATAAATTTACTTCAATTGACTGATTTCCTTATATGAACTGTAACTCAGTAAAATCGTTAATTGTTGCATGATGCGTTTATAATGTTGTTCAGTTTAATTGGTTGGTTTTACATCAAAATCTTGGTAGTATAGCCAATGGCTTCATTTTCAGCAAACACCTAGGCTATGCAATGGCAAAATGACTTCTTTAGCTAGCCTATATTTCCATTGCCAAAACAGCCTTGCTAAGTGTGTAGGGTGCTGTCCATGGTGCCGATAGAGCGAAACAGATTTCACGCCAACCTGTCACTTTTTGGTCAAAAACACTCAATGGTCTCTGCATTTTAAGTTTTAGGTTTGTGTTTTGGTGTGATATAAGCAGAAATCAATATCATTCCGATGCAAGAAACCAAATTACTCTCCTGGGTATAGCTACATATTGGTATGTTTCATCATAGAAATGGATAGCCTACATATTATTGCTATGGTTATATTGGTAGCCTATTGCTTTTAATGCGTTTAAATGGAACTGCAAGTATTGAAACTGTTTTTAATGTATGCCGGCATTGTGTTCGTTCATATTCGCAGTTGTGTCGGTAATCTAAGACAAACTGCTATTTAGTATCTTAGTTTGCATGAATAACTAGGGTACTACTTTCGGCATTTAGTTCGCATTATTTTGTTAAGACATGGTTGTATGGTTGCATTCACATAGTCATTTTGTTCAGTTAAACAGCCTATCACCCCATAGCACTCACTTCTGTCATTATGAAGTGCTTTGAGACTAGTCAAGGATCATATCACCTCTACCTTAGCTGACACCCGAGACCCACTTCAAATTTGCTTACTTCCCCAATAGATCCACAGACGATGCAGTCGCCATCACACTGCCCTATCCCACCTGAACAAGAAGAATACCTATGCAAGAACGCTGTTCATTGACTACAGCTCAGCGTTCAACCACATAGTACCCTCCATTCTCATCATTAAGTTTGGGACCCTGGGTCTGAACCCCGCCCTGTGCAACTGAGTCCTGGACTTCCTGACCGTCCGCCCCCAGATGGGGAAGGTAGGAAACACCTCCACTTCGCTGATCCTCAACACAGGGGCCCCACAATGGTACGTGCTCAGCCACCTCCTGTGCCCACGACTGCGTGGCTACACACACCTCCAACTCAATCATCAAGTTTGCAGACGACACAACAGTATGCCTGATTACCAACAATGATGAGCCTACAGGGAGGAGGTGAAGGCCCTGGGAGTGTGGTGCCTGGAAAACAACCTCTCACTCAACGTCAACAAAACACAGAAGCTGATCGTGGACGTCAGGATACAGCAGAGGCAGCACCCACCTGTCCACATCGACAGGATCAGAGTGGAGAAGGTGGAAAGCTTCAAGTTCCTCGGCGTACACATCACTGGCAAACTGAAATGGTCCACCCACAGACAGTGTGGTGAAGGCGGCGCAACAGCTTCTACAGATGCATCCTGTTGGGCTATATCACCACCTGGTACAGCAACTGCACCGCACACAACCGCAGGGCTCTTCAGGGGGTGGTGCAGTCTACTCAACGCATCACCAGGGGCAAACTACCTGCCCTCCAGGACACCTACAGCACCCGATGTCACAGGAAGGCCAAAAATATCATCAAGGACAACAACCAGCCGAGCCACTGCCTGTTCACCCCGCTATCATCCAGAAAGCGAGGTCAGTACAGGTGCATCAAAGCTGGGACAGAGAGATAGAAGCTGTTTTTTCAATCTCAAGGCCATCATACTGTTAAATAGCCATCACTAGCACATTAGAGGCTGCTGCCCTATATACATAGACTTGAAATCCCTGGCCACTTTAATAATGGAACACTAGTCATGTTAATAATGTTGACATAATTTGCATTACTCAACTCATGTATACTGTATTCTATTCTACTGTATTTGTCTATGCCGCTCCGACATTGCTTGTCCAAATAGTTATCTATTCTTAATTCCATTCCTTTAGATGTGTGTGTGTGTATTGTTGTGAAATTGTTCGATACTCCTTGTTAGATATTACTGCACTGTTGGAACTTGAAACACAAGCATTTCGCTAAACCCGCAATAACATCTGCTAAACATGTATGTGACCAATAAAATGTGAGGACTACATATTTCCTGCCAACCAAAAGCACTCAATAGTCTGAGTCTCTGCATTTGAACTTTATGTTTGTGGTATAGCGTGATATAAGCAGAATTCAATATAAATTCCAAGAACCCCCCCCCCACCGATTTCAATTGCCCCCTTAGTCACTTTATCCTTGCGCAGGGTCTGTTTGCATTACTTGATAAGTATTTTAATTGACTAGACAAGTCAGTTGAGAACAAATTCTTATTTTACAATGACGGCCCTCCCCCGGCCAAACACTCCCCTAACCCGGACAACACTGGGCCAATTGTGCGCCGCCCTATAGGACCCCCGATCACAGCCGGTTGTGACACAGCCCAGGATTGAACCAGGGTCTGTAGTGCCACCTCTAGCACAGAGATAGTGTTTTAGACTGATGGGCCACTCAGGAGCAGCCATTATACCAAAGCTTTCCACCCCCCACTTTCAGACAAAGCCAGGCACCCATACTAGGCCCGTGGTAAAAAAAAACTAAACACCAGAAAACTCAAGAGGTAAAAATGTGTGTGAATTACTCACCCTTGTCCTCCCCAGAGCCATCTTCCATCTTCCTCTTTTTGGCATTTTGCTTTGAAGAGGATATCAAGTTGTTTACAATGAACACATGCAATCACAGATGGCATTTGGAAATTACAGGGTGTTAAATTCCATTCCAAGTCTCACCGCTTCAAGTCCATCGTGGAGGTTCGAGAGTATAATGGGGTCTGGCACAGTCAAGTTGATTTCTGAGTGTATTTCCTTCAGTTCACAGATGTTTAAGCCAGGATCCTGCAAAGGATGACCAACAACACATACACACACTTTAAAGGGAAGTCAAGAGGACATTTGACTAATCATTTCATTTTGATGACATAAATATGTTTACCTTGAGGAAATGGTCGAGTTCCAATAACTTATTAGGGAAAAAACTTGCAACTAACTCCTCCGCCTGTGAAACAAAGAGTTGAGTTGGAAAATTACATCCATATCTAGATACAGGTAGCAGGCTAAAATATTTGCTTTTGTCCCTCAATGAATAAACCACTGAAAGGAAACTCACCTCCCCAGTAATTCGTTCTCTGAAAGCATCGACCTGAACAAATAACCAAACAACTGTCATATCACAGGCAAACAATTCAATAAATCAGCAAGTCTGTTTAAATACAACAAGTGAGTAGACTAGACTACTGTATGCAATATGATACCAGTCATCAGTTCATCAACGTCATTTCAACATGCTTACTCTACTGACTAGGCCTAAAAAAAATTGTGCCGAATTGAGTTAACGGTACCTCGACACCGTTAGCTCGCACCGAAATATGCGGCACAGCAACCCTTTTGTTCAGGGAGGTGCACCCTGTTAGACAGTTTACCTTGTCCGTTATGACGGGCGCAGAAGATAAAGCAAATTACCTTAAACACTTGGCCTCATTCTGATTCATATAATTGCAAGCTAAGTCACGTTAGCATTACATTAGCTAGCTAGCAACTTTCCCCCATGATGTCTCGTGACATGTGGCGTTGATAAATCACGTTTTACCTTAGTTTTGAGTTCATTGTCCACCTTGAGGAGAGAATTCATCTTCTTTAACCACAAACCGGGTAAAAGTACGATTGTCCTCAATTCATTCAATTCGGGGCTAAACGTGTGGTTTTCCCACTCCCGTCAGCCACACTTGTGAGCTTAAAAATGACGTATTCAACATGCGACAACACTACAAACGAATACGCATGCGTATTAGGTATGTGCTGAACGCGTCATCGTGTTTTCCTGAACGCAGCTGAAGATGTAAACAAGAGGATTGGCGAGTGCGAAAGCTCGTTTTGTCCACTATTACCTTTCATGATTGTCCTTATTTAATCGCACAAATCAGCAATGGGTCTCCCTGTTACTATTAAAGTGAATTTCAGGGGAAATGTAAAGAGATTTGTTGCTCCAGATTTGGACAAATCGGAATGGGAGTCGGTGGAAGCCTGGGTAAGTAGCGCTGGCGCAGTTTAGCTAGCCTGGATTCTTCGAGGCCCCTTGCCTAAGCAGGCCTAGCTAGCACAACATTACACCACACGAATTATATTGTCTGCAAATTATTTTTCTAACAACACAAATGATGATTATATGGGATGTTATCTTGTTAAGCTGATCCTCAAATCATCATGCTTTTTAAATTGAATCTGCAGATAAAAGCATCATTTGGAATAAGCCATTTTCAAGTGAAATATTTTGATGAGGACAACGAGGAGGTGAGTTCAAATGTATTTTGTGCTACTGTGTATTATTTCAACGAATGCAGTGCCAACATTTCTGATGTACTACAACAGTAGTAATAATAAAACACAAGAGATACATTAGCAGGGGGGGTGTTCTTATATTCATCCTCTTACACACACGTGTAACTCCCCCAGAGAGTAAGGTCACGACGTTGTACAGCGCCGATGGAGCAATTAGGGTTAAGAGCCTTGCCAAGTGCACAGCGAACGGATTTTTTTTCACCTTGTCAAATCAAATCGCATTTTATTAGTCACATGCGCCGAATACAACAGGTAGACCTTACAGTGAAATGCTTACTTACAGGACCCTAACCAACAATGCAGTTCAAAAAAAGATTAAGAAATAAAAGTAACAAATAATTAAAGAGCAGCAGTAAGTTAACAATAGCGAGACTATATAAAGGGGGGTACCGGTACAGAGTCAATGTTAGTCGAGGCAATTGAGGTTTTGTCCACTATTAACTCGGCTCCGGTATTCGAACCAGACAACCTGCCGCCCCAATATTAATAATGGTTGATTATTCAGTATACTGAATACAGTAAACTGAAGATATTGTGTAACACTTTCTGTTTCTGCATCTCCTTTTTCTTTGATCCAGGTTTCCATCAACAGTCAAGGTATTTAAATAGTTTTAATTTAATAGGCTTTTTTTTTGTGGCTGTTATTAAAGCTTTACCGTTCATAATCTTCACCAATACAAATGTATTCTCTGATCTCTTTTTATTGTGTTGCAGAGGAATATGAGGAGGGTGTGAAGGTATTCAAACTTACATGTTCTTTCATGGCTTTCAATAGCTAAAAAAAAATATGTTAACTTTTTCTTCCAGTGTGTAGAATGCTGTATGTAATTACTGAACGTGGCATGTGTTGTATGTATTTCCTCCAGAGTGCAGAGAAGCAGGGGAACCAGTTGCACATGAACGTTTACAAGGCGAAGCAGGGGCAGGCTGGGCCGGGCAAGACCCAAGAAGTGAAGGAGCTGAAGGGGGAACTCCGGCCAGCCCCGCCGTACCCCTCCAGGGTCAAAACTGTGGACAAAGGCACACAGGTCACTCCCGAGAGAGATGCTGTAAGAGCACCACTCACGGCTTTCAATGTTGATGTAATGTTGTCTGAATGTAAGAAAAGTGTCGTGTCAGTGTGGTATATTTTGGCATGAGCGATATAATCGTCTTCATGTAATGTTGGGCCAATGTAATAATAAAAGTAGAGCTAAGATTTGATGAACACACACTTTGGTGTCATAGTATGAATTTGACCAATCATAATGAGTTTAATGTCGATCATTTGATTTTTTTTAGGTGGTTGTGAAGGACAACAAAGTAACTAAGCCAGAGGATAAACTTCCCCCAGCTTGGTTTAGATCTTACATGGAAAAAGTAGGTCCATATGGAAATTATATTCTTTACTATTTCAGAAAAATAAAGGAAAACGTCCCTAAAAATCAACTTTAAAAAAAAATGTGGGAACCTCTTTTAACGGGATCCCTCTCCTGTCAGTTCAAGGATGAGGTGGTGAAGGAGGTAGTGGAGAGGATGTGCAGTGACTTCTCTGGCCAGTGTTGCACCCACAAGACCCCCAACTGTGATGGGCCTCTCGAGGCCCTTGGAGCAGTGGGCGGAGTCAATATCAAAGGCCCAAAGGTGAACTCCTCCACCGGCCCCCCCGCCTACTCCTCATTGGGCTACACTCCGGAATGCAGCAAATGCAAGAGACCAGCCACCGATGGAGCTTATCAGTGCAGGTAAACCGCATCGCAACAATAACAGATCAAGTGCTATTATGTTGTTAATGATTAACTCAGTAGTTGAAATAGTATAACATTTTTATTTGACTTATTCCTCATGAAATATGTATTACTTACTTATATTACTTCCATTGAGTAATATAAGTATATAACCTTGCCCGTGCATTCTTTTTGGTGTCCTGTTTTTCGACAGAGTGTGTCCGTCCTGTATCTTATGTGAGCTGTGTCGACACAGCCACGACCCCAGTCACAACCTAGTGAGAACCAAGACTCCCCTCTCCATCCCTGAGCATGGGATGTCAGGAGAATTAAGGTTAGTTCGCTGGATGTAGAAGCCTGCCTTTACTGTGATGTTGTCTATGCATTACTTTACCTATCTTACTTTCTTGCATTGTCAGAAGATGCTTAGCCTTCACACCTCTCTCTACATTTTGTTTGTGCCCAGGTTTCCAAGGCGAGGAGACCGGACCGTGCGCAAGGCTGAGCGTCAGCGCCTCAAAGCCGAGCGGAGGCAGCTGAAGGCCGAGGTGAAGGAGATTAAGAAGAAGCTGAGGCTGGAGAAGAGGGGCCTGCAATGGAGCAGCCCTGCTTCTACCTCCGCCAGATCCAACGTGGCCACCACCCAGGCCCCTGCTGCTGCCCCAGCACCAGGCCCTGCCCCAGCACCAGGCCCTGCCCCAGACCCCCAGGCTTCCAGTCCAGAGTAAGCGCCACCCCGGGAGGGCGTCAGAGTGCTGGTTGTCTCTAGGCCCAGCATGGAGCAAAAATCAAATATTTTCCCAAGAAATAGGCCATCTTTGTAATAGTTGTAATAGAGTTTATCGCTGGTGGATGATGGAACTACCTCACGTGTGAATCTGCTGCTGCTGCTTCATGTATTTCTAAACAAAAAAATTGCTTTGAGCTGCAAAAAAGGATCCTGCTTTTTTCGATGATTCATAAAAAAAACAGGGATGGGTCTGAAGCCGGGGCTGTTTTCAACAATGCTCTGTACACTTGAAATACTAGGGGTCCCGAGGTCTCCTACACCACCTTGGTGCCCACTATGGCTGCCTTGTTTCTGGATGAAAATCTGCCTGACGGGACCCGCCGAGAGCCCGGCACCAAGTTCATCAAGTATTGGAAGATGAAGAACTCAGGCATCATCAACTGGACCTCCGAGACCAAGGTACCACCCAAGAGGAACGATCTAAGTCTCTAACCTGCATACTAAAACGATCTCAATCTCTAACCCGACTACTAGAACTAACCCCACCTAATTGTAACTATTGATTATTTGTAATTAGTACTTACTCTGTCTGATTAACCAGACCAGTGCTACAGCCTTTTGTGGATTCAGTGTAAGCTCTCTGTTTAAGTGTTTGTGTCTGGTTCCTTGGGTTTGTGTAAATGTCTGTGTCTTCTTTGCATGCCTGTGTCTTTAGCTGATGTGCATGTGGGGTAACCTGGCACTGGCATTGGAGGAGAAGCGTGAGGTGGCCGTGCCCCTCCTGCAGCCGGGCCAGGTGGGCGTGGTCAGTGTGGCCTTCATCGCCCCGGTGATGGAGGGCACCTACACCTCCCACTGGCGCCTTGCACACTGCGGAGAGCAGTTTGGCCCTCGCGTGTGGTGCAGCATTGTGGTGGCCCCCAGCACCAGCCCACACGCCAACTGTCCACAGAACAAATGCCTGGCAAGTCAACCACCTCTGTGTCCCATTCACATTTCTTTACCTAGTACATACACTAGTGCAGGGACGGATTTACTAAGCAAATTTGACACCAGGTACAAAGAAATAATATTTACTTAGCTAATGCAGACACTTCTATAGGGCTGGACTTAGATTCAGTAATAAAACCTCAAAATCCAGCCTATTTCCACCACTATTAGTATCGTTATATCATTCCAAGCCTTGCTCATGTTCAGACATTCTCCCACACTGCTTCAGGAGGTGGAGCCCGGGCCTGTGAAGGTGGAGGGGATGTCGAGTAACAGCTCCAGGGACAGTGGTCTGGCCGTGTCTGTAGACTACTGCCACAGAGACTACCACTTCCCCTCTGTAGACCTGCTCACTGCACAGGTGAGGAAAGGCTTAGGTCAAGGCAGAGGGCGTTGGCTTTGCCATAAAGGTAGAGTACACCACGGGGCAACGTCATGCTTTATTCAATGACTCAGCAATATTTGTGCTTTGTATTTTTTGTAAAAAAAATGTAGGCTCTTTTGTCCTTTGAATTGCTGGATATTAACGTTGTGCAAGAGTTGGAGAAAGTTCCAAACAACACCCCAGTCGGTAAGAAATAATACGACGCCACCACAATGCATGTCCAGTTTTTTTTGGGGTGGGGCATTTTCTTCCCTGATATTCAGAGAGTTTCAAGACCTAATGCTTGTCAGACTTGTGATGACTGAGATGAGTTTGTTTTTGTTCCATTGGTAGATCTGACCCCCTGTGTGTCCCCTCTGCCCCACAATGGCCCTCTACTGGAGCGCCCAGGCACCGACCAGGTCGAAAACAACACGGAGATGAACCGGGTCAACAACCTGCTAGGTAAGGCAGAGGTGAATGTCGTGGACTTTCACCATACTGAGTTGTACAGTAAATAAGTGAAAACAATACATATCAAATTGTGAGATGTTGTGTTGCTTATGAATGTAGGCTAGAATTGAGGCGTTATGTTAACTAGGGGGACGTGTCGGCTTGAGTGAAAGAAGTTTTGATCCCAGTGAGGACCCTGAATCGGGCACGACCCTAATCTTTGTATTGGGTGTTGTGGTCAGGAGTGAACGGGGAGAACTCTGACCCACCTGGCCACGAGGAGGAAGACATCAGCGGGACTCAGTTTGTGTGTGAGACGGTGATCCGCTCCCTCACCCTCGAGGAGGCTCCCGACCACAATCCCCCTCACAGACATCAGCCCAGCTACTGCAAGCCCAAAGGTGATCTTGTTTGGTTGAATTTCCCAACAAAATGTGAAAACATGTAAACATCACTAAGTGAAAATGATATGAGACTTTATCATTCAACTGAGTATGGTTGTTCTGTCCACTCACTATCTGTGGTATTTGTTATGACTGTCATGCAATACTGTATGACAGTATTGAACCCACAACCCTGTAATGCCAGGGTTGTGGGTTCGATTCCCACGGTGGACCAGTATGAAAATGTATGCACTCATTACTGTAAGTCGCTCTGTATAAGCGCGTCTGCTAAATAACAAAATAGTCTAAATTGAAGTTAAAAACTAAAGTTGTTTCAGTTTTTGGAGCTGTAGCCTCGGGCCCTGTCTTCGGCTATGAGAGGAACGTATTGGACACCGCATTAAGAGTGACAGGTCCAGATTTGCTGATGATGGGTGTTATGAGAGATCAAGGTTCACCTCCAGGCCTTCCCCAGATCACACTTTCAGAGGAGACTGTCACAGGTAAGGAACCGCTCTCACTGTCTGCTTCTGTTTACAGACTCTAGTAACTTAAGTCAAAATGCACCAAGTAATGCTCTCACCTTTTTACACATTGGCAATTGTAAATTAGCAGAAGACATGATTACGAGACATAATCATAAAACGGTTGGTTTGTTCTCAATGCATTGTCCTCAGAGGTGCTTCTGGCCCCAGAGGTTGAGAATGTGTACATGGAGCTGTATGCAATGAAGGAGGAGGACGAGGAAGACAACAAAGGCAGAAAGGATGTGAAGGACCAGAAAGCCGAGGATAAAGAAGATGAAAAGGATGACAACTACGTGGAGATTGAAGAGGAGAAAGAACATGAGGAGGAAGAAGAAGAAGAACGAGCGGACGGGGACGAGGTGAGCAGCCAAATCTCCACCTTGTCCTCGTCCTCCTGCGAGGACTACGTCATAGTCCTGCCGGACTGCTTCGACACCAGTCGGCCGCTGGACGAGTCCACGTACAGCTCCACCCTCTCGGAGCCTGTCACTACCGCAGCCGTGGAGCAGGAGGTGGCGCCAGACTCTGAGCCTGAAGAGCTGGACAGAGCCACCCCAGAGGGGGAGAGGCAAGAGAGGGGCGAGGCTGCAGCCACAGTCACGGAGACCACCATCCACAGCAGTGTCAACCAGATGCTGTGTGCCTCCCAGACGCTGGATGCTGTCCCCCTTGCCCCTGAGGTGGTGCCGCCGCCGGTCTCTCTCCTGCCCCCACAGGCCCTGTACACACACAGGTGAGAGGGCTCTCTGAGGCAATAGTAGGCTATCAGCTCAGCTATTACAGGGGACAATGATATCACAATATGTTACTGTTCAATCACAGTGTGTTTTATTGAAGTAAAGTGTGCAAATTGTTCAGTATCTTCTGCGGGAGGACTATCAGACTGATATTATACTCTTGCCCCACTGTCCGTTCTCTCTCCAATCAGTATATCATTATTTTTGGTGTGTTTTCCAGGTCTGAAGCAGTCCACGTTGCAGAGCCAACAAGTCAACGAGCGTCTGGACCAGTAGAACCATGCCAACCAGTGGTCCATTTAAATGGTGAGTGTTAAGACACACACAGCCGGTCGGGAAAGTGTCTACAAAATACAGCCTTTTCACTGCATGAAGCAGACGCAACGTGTTTTTTTTGGAAGCTCTGATCACACAGTCCAAAAAAATATGTAATTTAACTAATGTGACTAGCTTGTCTTGTGTTTGTCCCGTCATGTCTTTTTGAGGATGTGTTCACTTCGCCATCTGCAGCCACTGACTAGAAAGGAAACATATGTGTCTTTCGAAGAGACGGGAACAGGAAAACGTCTCAACTGTTCTGTAATAGCTCTCTCATCCAGCATGTGTCGCGCCCCCCCCCCCCCATCTATATTTCAGTATCTAGTACAACCAGACCATCGGGCTTAGCCAGTGCCTTGGAGACGTACAACTCCAGCCCCTGCAGCTCCCTGCGCCCAAGGTGAAACACCTACACAATATTAAAAGACCGACTCCAGCCTCCCTAGTACGTCATTTATCACCTGATTTACTTAACAAAAGTCGCATCTCAATAGGTGGTCCGGGTCTCCTCATGATATGGCAGGTGGGCCTTTCCTCTTTGGTCCACTATTGCTTCTCCATTGTTCCCGCAAGCAAGGGGGTCATGAGACTGCACCCATCAGACCAACTCCTTGAATTTAGCAATTGTCATTAAAAAAACAATGTTATTTTTGCTTCAAACATTTTAGTGTTTGTACTTTACTGTATTTATACTTGTAATATCGCCTTTCAATGGTAAAAGTTCCCCCAAAAATGTTTGTCCTCATTTGTCTTGGTTGAAACACTTGGTTTCTGCCAACAAATTAATATTTGAATATGAAACGTTTCAATGTCTACTAATCATTCATTGTTGATAGGCACAGTATTTTTGACACATGACAATACATTACATTTACATCTTAGTCATTTAGCAGAAGATCTCATCCAGATTAGGGTTAAGTGCCTTGCTCAAGGGCACGTCAACCCATTTCACCTCATCGGCTTGGGATTCGAACCAGCAACCTTTCCGTTACTGGCCCAATGCCCTTAACCACTACACTACCCGCCTACAGGTAGATATCAGAAGATACAACTGTAAATGATAAAACTGCAATAAAGAGAAGATATTTAAAGACCTTCATGGTGTGATGTCATTGGTGATATAACTGTGACACAGCTTTTTTTTTTACACGCTTTGTGGCATTTTGGGTATTGTGAAAGCATTGCTAGCTCCAAACCACTGGCCCTGGAACAAATTGTTCCCCATAGTGGCTGACAACATCCTTCCTGTTCTGTAGGGGCCAAGGCGGTATCACGGAGGGACTAGTAAAGGGGGTTCTGTCAGTGGCAGCGTCCGCCTATAAGGCTCTCTTCAATGGACAGAGCTGCTCCACACAGGTAGGTCCCACGTACAGCACACTACGTCACCTCGTCACACACTGCCATGAGATAAAACTTGACGTAACTTTTTAATATGCTCTATGATGAATGGTTATAACGTCATAAAGATGAGTGATTATTTCATACAACTGTGAAAAAAGTTGCTTATCTATTTTAAAGTGTTTTTGGCTCAAAAGACCAAGGTGATGCATGTCTTTTTTTTACAGTGTTGAATGTACAGTATTATTGTATAACCCCGGTGCACTTTAACATGACAAACGAGAACTAACCTTTTGACCTGGCTCCCCCACCCCTTCACTGCAGCGTGGTGTGGACCCGGCCAGCCAGGACGCCTCCATGATGGCCGTGCTGCTGGAGATGGGCTTCAGGGACCAGCGGCTCAACCAGTGGCTGCTGATGAAGCACAGGCACAACCTTCTGCACACTGTCAACGAGCTGGTCGCCATGGCCGACAACACGCTACTGACGGGCCGGTCGGCCAATCAGCCAGGCCGCTACACGACCCCTGACACCCAATGAGAGGGGGGGGGGGGGTCATTTTGCCACTGATGTCAGGTCATGTGCTTTACCTATTGACAGGGCCAGGGTAGGTTCTCTGTCCCAAAGAGAATGGAGGTTGTGAATGTAATCAGAATTCCAATCTTCTCCATTGTGTTGGGTATTGAGACTATTCTTGTTGTTTTGAAGGACTTACATGGTTGAGTCACAGGGGGATTCAATTACATAGGAATGCTAAAGAACTGAGATGTCAGATTTATTTTAGATATAGTAGTGAATTGGCCTAAACAATGCAATATTGTATGTATGTATCAAAAGTACTGTTATCCTAGATGTCTGGCTACAAGCAACATTTGACCTGTGGATTGTATAAGGAACAGACACTGCAGACTAAGGAAATAAGCTGTTTCTTTTTAGGAGACACCTGCATGTCAGTTTTAAGCACACGAGTCATACTTGTGGTACTATAGGACTCGCATCTATAAATGTTGTCTGCATCACACTTGTACTAATTTTCCTCTTTCACATTGTAAGAATCATCCCCTTTCTTATATTTCTATCATACAACACTACGTATATCCAACCATAACATTCCTAAGTTTGTTCATGGAACCAAGTTTCTCATAGGTTGTTTTTATGAATGGTAATCAGTGACCGAGTCATGGTGATTTGAGTGCATAGGTTTCAAACGTTGTAGGCCTATACTGTGTTTGACAGTTCGGCCTATCTCTGTGTGTACCTTTCCTTTCAGAAAAAAATAGGTTTGTAACTGGACACATGTTTGTGGTTGTGATATGTTCAAATACTAACAGTTTAAAGATCATGTTTTCGAAAGAAATGCTGAAAATATTAACTGTGCTTGCTAAAGGGGTCTCCTTTCAATCAGCACGTAAGTAAGTACACTGCAATTGTCAATCAGCCAATAAACAAATTGCACAATTCTATTTTAGGGGCTGAAATGTATTTTCAACATGGTTGTTTGAATGGCAGTGATGGCAAAAGTACCCAATTGTCATACTTGAGTCAAAGTAAAGATACCTTTTAGAAAATGACTCAAGTAAAAGTGAAAGTCACCCAGTAAAATACTACTTGAGTAAAAGTTTAAAGTACTTGTTTTTAAATATACTTAAGTACCAAAAGTAAATTGAATTGCTAAAATGTACTTAAGTATCAAAAGTAAAAAATATAAATCATTTCAAATTCCTTATATTAAGCAAACCAGCCAGCACTATTTTCTTGTTTATTTTTTTAAACATTTATTTACAGATAGCCAGGGGCACACGCCAACACTCAGACACTTTTCAAACAAAGCATTTGTGTTTAGTGAATCTGCCAGATTCACTAGGGATGTTCTCTTGATAAGTGTGTGAATTTGACAATGTTCCTGTCCTGCTAAGCATTCTAAATGTAATGAGTACTTTAGGGTGACAGGCAAACTGTATGGAGTAAAAAGTACATTATTTTCTTTAGAAATGTAGTGAAGTAAAAGTTGTCAAAAATATAAATAGTAAAGTAGATACCAAAAAAATGACTTAAATACTACTTTAAATGATTTTTACTTAAGAACTTTACACCTGTTGAATGGCACTGCTTGAATGGCACTGATTTATTGTATGGGTTTCTGTACATTTTGTGTCTGATAACTTGTTGAACTTATAGGTTAACTTTAAGTAATGTGCACGGCACAAAATAGTTGAAATGTAAAGATCAGAGGGTAATTGTCATGCTTGATGGTATTTTATTATGTAAGCACAATTTTTCAGCTAAACCATCAAGAAGCATTAAGCTGTCGGTGTTAACTTTTAGTTCTGCTTTCTCAAAGTTTTTCAAGACATGTTTTTCCTGTTCACTACGGGCTATTATATTTGTAATAATTAAACCTACTCATTGAGAAGACTATGCACAGATTGAAATATGACAATTCCCTACAACTGAAATTAAGTATTCCCTACAACTGAAATTAAGTATTCCCTTGTTTACCACAGCAAATCCACTGTGGCAATTTACTCGTGTTGGCTACTTACAATTTTATGTAATCCATGAATAACTTGTCTACATGATTACAAACACTCCAATGGTACCTATATTAGCATTTGTGCGCTTTCATGTCCACATCATTTATATGACTTCGTTGAGCTAAATAATCAATTTTAGATACAAAAAGACTTGGCCATGAAGTATGAAAATGCAAATATGGGTACCATTGACTGCAATGGATTTCTGCCACAAATGCAAATAAAGTTAGCATTTGAAAGTGTCCAGGTTAACAAAACCAAAGCATGGATTGCTGCCATACCTTGTCCATAGACTGCTTGCAGGGCAAGGAAAGCAATATGGCGTTTTTTTTATGGGTTAACTATCCCTCGGTTGCAATTGGCCAAGGCCTTTTCTTTTAAAGTTCCTTTCTATAGGTGTCTGTAGCTGTGGTTAGTGTAATACATAAAGATGATATTGAAAATGGCTTTTACAACGTATGTTCTACCTTCTAAGAACGGGATGTGCATTGAATTGCTGGGCATTACATTGCCATTAAGGTATTACAAACTTGTTTGCAACTTAAAATAAGTTATACTCAGTGTTTTTTTTTTAAATTGGACATTGGCCTACCGACTTCCATACATTGCTTTCCATATATTTCTTCGGCCAAGTCTTAATCAAATTGTAGGCGCATATGATAAACATTGTCGTGGTTAATGCTTGTAATTTACCACCAAGTGGCAACATACAACATTCAGAAACGACATCCCTCCTGCCAAATGCCTCAAGTAGGAAGTGATTACTTCACTTCGCAAGTTTATATAAACGATGTAGGAGATGTGTCCAACATTCGTTACTCCTTGACTGATATAAAACATGCTAGGCTGAGAGTATTTACCTAATCAACAATTAGCAGCACTGCAAACCTGCAGGACATAATTTTATACGGTAAGTGCTTAGAGGCAAAACCATATCAACTTTCTACACTGTCAGCTGAACTAATGCATTGTAATTTTCCCTAGATTCAAATTGAAAACTAAAATCAATGTTTTTAAAGCGTAAATAATGTATAGGGCAGACATACCACCAGCAATGTTCTCTGAGCACATTTCAGGTCTGCGGCGCATTGCTTGAATCTTGTAAAAATTCTGGTGAACTTCCAGCGCATTAAAATATATATATATATACGAGAGTTATATATATATATTTTATCTTTATTTAACTAGGCAAGTCCGTTAAAAACCTGGATTTGAACCAGGGTATCTTGTGCTGAGATGCAGTGCCTTCCACCTCTGCGCCACTCAGGAGCCCCAAGTTTACTGTGAACACTGCAGCTGTACCAGATTCAAGTTACAGTTTCTAGAGTGGTCAAGTAGGCTACTGTGGCTATTTGATCATAATTTAGGTCTACCAGAGTGGCCTACCATAAAAAAATTGCAAAAATGCATTCCATAACATTTTAACATGGCAATAGCTGTTCTACCATTCAGCCTAAAGTAGAGGTGAGATCAGGTGGAACCATTCTAGCCAATGAGGGCAGGTACGCTTGTGAACAACATGCACAGCTCTGATATAAAATCAGTTTTTATGACATTAATATGGTAACAATGATGTAGGCTGTGTGTAGCGGTTATGATATGAATGTTTGGCTTGGTAAGATATTTTTTGCCAGATCACAGACAGTTGATGTTTTGTGGGCTGAAGTCCACAAGCAAAGGGAAAAGGTGAGAGAAAGGAGAGCACCTAGATGCTAAAAGTAATTATACAAGGATCAAAGTGATCATGCTGTTTGTTTGTGGCTGCCATGAAAGTGAACTGTGTTTGCGAGTGATCAGGGGTGTATTAATTCTGCCGATTCTGTTGATTTTTTTTTTCTTAAATGGAAGCAAACAGAACAGGGATAAACATTTAACTAGGCAAGTCCGTTAAGAACAAATTCTTATTTACAATGACAGCCAACGCTGGGCCAATTGTGATCTGCCCTATGGGACTCCCAATTCGAACCAGGTTGTCTGTAGTGACGCCTCCAGCACAGAGATGCAGTGTCTTAGAACACTGTGCCACTTGAATTTGTTCAACTGAAACTCTCGTTTGTAGCTGTTAGACTAATAATTACACACTAGATCAGCTAGATGCGGGCAAGAGTACGCAAGGTGCTATTGAACGTGTCAATGTCTGTCACCTTGATTACTCAAATGTCTCTCAACCTATGTTGGAAACTTTCATTCATAGGCTGGGTTGTAGCAACCTCATGCTGGGTATAGGAAAACTTTAGAGTATCATGTAGTAGCCTAAACCTATCGATGTTACATTGAGCTGGGTGAATGGAATATGAATGACAGTCATCCAATACCCTGTAATAGAAATAAGGCATTGGTCAAAAAAATAAATAAAATAAACATCGTCCTCCCTCGGCACCGACTGCCACTGTGTGAATGGCATGTTTCAGTTGACTAGCTTTCGCAGATAAGTTTTTCTCTCTAATTCTGGTGTACCAAAATGCAATGGCCCTGTCGATGTGATCCAGGCGCAAAACTAATCAAATCTCGTTGCACAGCATAGCGTTTTGTTTGGGCTCATATCAGAGGATAATTTTTTTTTTTTTTTTTTGAAAAGCAGTGTTTTTCAAATCATATCAATATAGTAAATTCAATTGATTGAAGATGTCACAAAAAAAAACTGCATCTAATACGAACTTCTTATCAAGCATTTTCGCTAGATATCTGTTGGCTCTCTTGAGAAAAACAACTAAGCTCACATAGGTTGCTCTCTTGAGAGAATTATTACCCTTGCTTAGCAAACGAACAACATTATATAAAAGTAGATGGTGATACTGTAACTGGTATGTTTAGTGATATTGAGTGACAGCAGCTAATGGGCGAGACTACAGGAAAGCAGGTTCTCCCATTGGAAAATGTTGAAGAGGGCACCTTTTTTGCTTTAAAAAAAAGAAGTTATTTTCAGAATTGATCAAAGGGCAGTAGTGGTGCATGGGTCAAATCCCTGGGGAAGGCAAGGATAGCAACCTCTATCCAGTGAAGTCCACAAAGCATATTCCATTTATAGTAACAGAAAGTTACATGACCTACAGCATGGTCAAGCAAGTTCCAGTTTCAGACATTTTCGGACCACTAAACAACTATGGATTTAGAACCACAGAGGGTGACCGCAGGTCGCAAAGAAAACAGTAGCTGCCTCTACTATTCCAGCACCATTTCAACTTCAACATTTGAACACCATCAAATCACCTCTGCTTAGTCTAATACAGTGACAACTAAAAGATACCAAACAATTTAGTCCAATCACCATAAACTAAATATGATGGCTGTCCAAGGTTCTGATTTATGTGTGCGTGTGTGTGTTCGTGCAAGTAGAAAAACATGTTGACTCACTACTTGTCGAGAAGCGCCAATGTCATCCTCCTCTCTTTCACGTTGACGAAACAGTCTATCCCCCTGTCATACAGTACACACTTGTATTTTTTGTTGTCCTAGGCTACCTGGCTAAAATGCTTGCTCTCTAGCCTAACCCATTCATGGGCAACATTAGCTAGTTAACATTAGCCTTCTACATATTGAACTTCCATCCTCTCAGACCAGGGGCACAACAATGTACGAATTAATGGTAATGGTTGGATAAGAATCACCTTTATAATCATTGGCCAGTATGGAGAATTAAGTAAAACCACAAGTCCAAATTCCTAAATCCAACCAAGGCTGATTTAGGAAAGGGCCAATTTTAGCTAGCTGGCTAGCTAGCCACCGGAGGGAAACAATGCCACGAGATGCAACAATTCAAGTTTTTCTGTCAATGACGTATGCTCTCAATGGGATTTGATACAAGTGATGCCAAATCCAAGCTGGCTTCCTTTGGCACTTTTTTGTGCACCAGGACCATTCACAGTTGAGCTCGCTCAGTTTAGCTTAAAGCTGGTTGGCTAATTTTGTATACTTTTTTTATCAAGGGAGGCCAGATGCTTGCTGGCTTCCCTTGCACTCAATGCTACGGGCTGCAACAATGTCATACTTGTTTGGACCAGACAGCATCAGATAGATTGTCTACATGAGGAGAAACAGAGGGGCGCTGTTTTACTCGGTCAGATGCTTTCTCTTGTGATATACAGTGCCTTGCGAAAGTATTCGGCCCCCTTGAACTTTGCGACCTTTTGCCACATTTCAGGCTTCAAACATAAAGATATAAAACTGTATTTTTTTGTGAAGAATCAACAACAAATGGGACACAATCATGAAGTGGAACGACATTTATTGGATATTTCAAACTTTTTTAACAAATCAAAAACTGAAAAATTGGGCGTGCAAAATTATTCAGCCCCCTTAAGTTAATACTTTGTAGCGCCACCTTTTGCTGCGATTACAGCTGTAAGTCGCTTGGGGTATGTCTCTATCAGTTTTGCACAACGAGAGACTGACATTTTTTCCCATTCCTCCTTGCAAAACAGCTCGAGCTCAGTGAGGTTGGATGGAGAGCATTTGTGAACAGCATTTTTCAGTTCTTTCCACAGATTCTCGATTGGATTCAGGTCTGGACTTTGACTTGGCCATTCTAACACCTGGATATGTTTATTTTTGAACCATTCCATTGTAGATTTTGCTTTATGTTTTGGATCATTGTCTTGTTGGAAGACAAATCTCCGTCCCAGTCTCAGGTCTTTTGCAGACTCCATCAGGTTTTCTTCCAGAATGGTCCTGTATTTGGCTCCATCCATCTTCCCATCAATTTTAACCATCTTCACTGTCCCTGCTGAAGAAAAGCAGGCCCAAACCATGATGCTGCCACCACCATGTTTGACAGTGGGGATGGTGTGTTCAGCTGTGTTGCTTTTACACCAAACATAATGTTTTGCATTGTTGCCAAAAAGTTCAATTTTGGTTTCATCTGACCAGAGCACCTTCTTCCACATGTTTGGTGTGTCTCCCAGGTGGCTTGTGGCAAACTTTAACCGACACTTTTTATGGATATCTTTAAGAAATGGCTTTCTTCTTGCCACTCTTCCATAAAGGCCAGATTTGTGCAATATACAACTGATTGTTGTCCTATGGACAGAGTCTCCCACCTCAGCTGTAGATCTCTGCAGTTCATCCAGAGTGATCATGGGCCTCTTGGCTGCATCTCTGATCAGTCTTCTCCTTGTATGAGCTGAAAGTTTAGAGGGACGGCCAGGTCTTGGTAGATTTGCAGTGGTCTGATACTCCTTCCATTTCAATATTATCGCTTGCACAGTGCTCCTTGGGATGTTTAAAGCTTGGGAAATCTTTTTGTATCCAAATCCGGCTTTAAACTTCTTCACAACAGTATCTCGGACCTGCTTGGTGTGTTCCTTGTTCTTCATGATGCTCTCTGCGCTTTTAACGGACCTCTGAGACTATCACAGTGCAGGTGCATTTATACGGAGACTTGATTACACACAGGTGGATTGTATTTTTCATCATTAGTCATTTAGGTCAACATTGGATCATTCAGAGATCCTCACTGAACTTCTGGAGAGAGTTTGCTGCACTGAAAGTAAAGGGGCTGAATAATTTTGCACGCCCAATTTTTCAGTTTTTGATTTGTTAAAAAAGTTTGAAATATACAATAAATGTCGTTCCACTTCATGATTGTGTCCCACTTGTTGTTGATTCTTCACAAAAAAATACAGTTTTATATCTTTATGTTTGAGGCCTGAAATGTGGCAAAAGGTCGCAAAGTTCAAGGGGGCCGAATATTTTCGCAAGGCACTGTACATTCAGCTTCTTGCGAAATAAAGGAAAATTATGACACACCGAAAGACGAAAGATACATTTTTTGGGGGAAGCCTGGCATCCCTTGGCATCCATGAATACACGCCACTATCAAAGGGCCATTCTAAATTCATAAATTGGACAAATCTGACCCAAGGGCCACCAGTTGAATAGCCGGGGCCTACATCGTAGCAATATTGTGGCCCCCAAAAAAGATTATTTTCAACATCTCACCTTGACAAAACTTCTCTAACCCAGTAGCAGTCGATTATAGATCTGCAATCAGTCAGAGATACTATACAGTGATGCTAACCGTCTTTTCTTCACAGCAATGTTGAGGACTTGGGCATCCTATGTCTTTGTCTCCTCCTATGTCTCTAGATTTAATTCAAGACAATTATTTTATAGAGGCAGGTTGAAGGTTTATGGTGCCCTCACACCGTAAAGTGCAACTCAACATTATATCAGGTTTCACAAAGAGGACCAACGGAGTCACCAAGGTGCTTATAGATGGAGTAATACCGAACTAGACAATATCAATCGTACTTGTTTGTGTGAGAAAAGTGAGGGAATGCATGGCTGATCTTCAAGAGGGAAATTCCACCTTGTAAGAGCAGAGTGGGGTGGGGGTTGTGTTTGCATTTCTCCCATTAGATCGGATGGTGTTTCGACTATGGTTACTTTAGAACACTCCAGTGGCTCCAAGGATGATACAGAGGCCATCCTGCCTCAGGAACAAGAACCGGAGAAGAGAAGACTTCAGTCCCACTCCCAACTATATGGAGCCATCACCGGGAACAGTACAGGCAACCTAGGAGATACCTGCCCGACTTGTTGGGGAGTAGGGCGTATTCCAAGAGGTAGGTGGTCCACTTCAGCCAGACTAACTACTTAGTTGTGCCTGTGATGTACTTACATGTTGATGTTGTGATTATTTCCATGTTGTTATTCAAGGCTTGTTAAGATTTGTATTTAATAGCCTACATTTGTTTTAAGAGAAGTGAGTCACTTTCAGTTCTCAAAATACTGTTGTGTTCTGTGTAGCAAGGCTGACATGCCACTCCCAGCTACTTCTGTAAACATACTTTTCTATTCACATACTTTCCAACTGTCTTTGCACTTAATTCACATACATATACTATATATTTATATTGCGGACTGGTCTGTTAGCTCATTTCCTGCAGTTCTTTCAATTTTGCCATGGGGCTTTGTACTGTGTATTTAAATACTGTATTTTCGACATACAGTAGCTCATTCTAATATTTCTACTACTGTACATTGCATTTTAGTTACACTGTTTATACACACCACATATTTATTTATATACTGGATTCTTGACATAGCTCACTCTAATATACAGTATCTACTGCTGTACATATAATTATTAGTATATCTTGTGTCAATGAATCTGGTGTACTGTATATACACAGATTGCATTTGGATTACTGTTACAGTGCTATTTGGGATGTTGACAGTTCTTTATTTAAATGTTGTGTTATTTGTGCACGTTTGATATTTTACTGCATTGTTAGGAGCTAGTAACTTAGGCATTTCGCAGCACCCGCTATAACATCTGCTAAACTGTGTACGCGACCAATAAATTTGGATTGGATTTGAATGCAGCAGTATGTCTAACTGTGAAGTAATAACTCACCTTAGTGTTCTCTGTATAGGACGTGATCAGCTTGTGGCAGTCATAACCCACATTTGTTTCAGAAGAAGGGAGAGTCCCTTTCAGTTCTCTGTGAAATGAAATCAATTGCTGTTGTGTTCTGTGCAGCAAGGCTGACATGCCGATACAGCAGTATCTCTAACTGTGAAATAATAACGTGTTCTTCTCTGTATAGGACATGATCAGCTAGTGGCAGTCATCCCATGTTCAGACATTAGACTGAGGCCCAGCCGGACGTAAGTGTGTGTGTCTGTTTTTGAGTGTCTAATTGTGTTTGTGTGTGCGTGCATAACTGTGTTGAACACCTCCCTCTGCAACTGGATCCTGGAGTTCCTGACGGGCCTCCCCTAGGTGGTGAGGGTAGGCAACACACCACGCTGACCCTCAACACGGGGGCCCCTCATGGGTGAGTGCTTAGTCCCCTTCTGTACTCTCTGTTAAACCACGACTGCGTGGCCATGCACGACACCATCATCAAGTTTGCTGAAGACGCAACGTTGGTAGGCCTGATCACCGACGGCGATGAGAAAGCCTACAGGGATGAGGTCAGAGACCTGGCAGTGTGGTGCCAGGACAACAACTTCTCAGTAAGACCATAGAGCTGATCGTGAACTACAGTAAACAGGGGGGTGAGCACTCCCACATCCACATCGACAGGGCTGTAGTGGAGTGGGTCGACATGATTAAGGACTTAACAATGTCCACACACAACCGCACAGTCGTGAAGAATGCATGACGGTCCTTCCTCTGACACTGCCTGATATAGATTTTTCAGGCCTTCCTCTGACACTGCCTGATGTATAGGTCCTGGATGGCAGGTAGCTCAGAGGAAGGCCCAAAAAAGTGTCAGAGAAAGAACAGTCGATGACTTGGGTGGCTGAAGCCTGGCAATATTTTGGGCCTTCCTCTGACACGGCTTGATATAGAGGTCCTGGATGGCAGGGAGCTCGGCCCCAGTGATGTAGCGTCCGGCAAATGGTACTGGAGCATCAGGCTCCGAAGACAGCTTCTATCCCCAAGCCATAAGACTGCTAAATAGTTAATCAAATGGTTACCTAGACTATCTGTATTGAGTTTGACCTTATTTTCCACTGACCCTATGTACACTCACAAGTCTCTACCCTCACACTACACTTGACACTCTCACAACAACAACAAAAAGCACACACACATACACACACACACACACACACACACAACGCATACTGACGCCACACACACATACACACCAATGGAACGGAGTCAAACATGTTGTTTTCCATATGTTTGATGTGTTTGATACCATTCCATTATATTCCATTCCAGCCATTACAATGAGCCCGACCATCTGTAGCTCTTCCCACTAGCCTCCTCTGAGACACCCATACTTTCACAATCATCATACGCCACTGCTACTCTGTTCCTTTTTAATCTTATTATTAGATCTTCTGCCTTTATGTACATATCTATCTCAATTACCTCGCACCCCTGCAAATTGATATGGTAGTGTTACTCCCTGTATATAAACCATTTTTCCTCATGTTATTCTTTTTATAATCGCTTAACTCTGCATTGTTACTAACGGGCTCGTAAGTAAGCATTTTATTCTGAATAAAATTTGATTTGATATGATTTTTGAGCTTTACCCATACGAAACAGTATACAGTAAGATTCTTGGTGTGTTTAATCGACATATTGTGTTACGCTTCATGGTTATTAAAGGTCACAAATAGGGTTGCAAAGGGTTGGAAACTTTCCGGTAAATTTCAGGAATGTTTCCGGAAATTGTCCATGGGAAGTTAAGCCCTGGAAATTGGGGAATTTTGTGAACAGTGAACCTTTTTTTGTGGGATACACAAAAGGCAATTCTAGGTCTTGTGGCATATTTTGGTTAAACTATCCCCAATTCCAATGGAATTGCAACCCTCTACATGCACAGTGCATTCTTCCATCACATGTACAGCGGATTCTCAAGATCTTGCACACTAATGAGATGATATTGAGCCTACACTACTTCACTGTCTGAGCCCAGGACTACATGCTTTATGGTAAGTTTTGATTACAATACTGGGTGGGGGTGAATATATTTTATATGACATACATGATCTTTTGTTAACTAGTAATAGTAGCCTACAGCAAAGTGTTTAAGTCATTTCTAACTTGTTAACAATTTCTGTTAGTTAGTTTTTGCTACCATGTGGGTTTTAGCTTGCTTGAGCCTGCTAACTGAGGAGTGTTAATTCACCAGTTCCCACACATGTTTCACATTTTAAAACATTTATCTTACAAAGGAGTTGTTATATCTAAATGCTTAACTATTTATCTGGACATGGAATTGTATTAAAAAAAAACTCATTTTTTTCTAATCTTTACAGGAAAATGCCACCGGCACTATCTGATGTGTGGAGACATTTCACTGCAGCTAATGTAGAAGGAAAAGCTGTGTACATTTTGCAGATACTGTGCCAAAATCATATGTGAAGAATACAACAAAGATGCAGAATTATCTGGCCAAATGCATCACGTTCCCTCAGCGCTCACAACAAGCAACCTCTGACAAAAGTCCCTCACAGGCAATGTGTATTGGAAGATATTTCTGAGTGTTCTTAGCCCAGCATACACCCCTCCAACCAGACATGCTTTATCTACTCATTTGCTGGATGCAGAGTTCAACAGAATTCAAGTGAAGGTCAAGCAAATAATAGAGAAAGAAGACTGTATTGCAATCATCTCTGATGGGTGGTTGAATGTTCGTGGGCAAGGAATAATTAACTACATCATCTCCACCCCTCAACCAGTATTCTACAAGAGCACAGACACAAGGGAAAATGGACACACCAGTCTCTACATTGCAGATGATCTGAAGGTATTTGTACTGGTGACAGACAATGCTGCGAACATGAAGGCTGCTTGGTCTAAAGTGGAGGAGTCCTACCCTCACATCACACCCATTGGCTGTGCTGCTCATGCATTGAATCTGCTCATCAAGGACATCATGGCACTGAAAACAATGGATGCACTCTACAAGAGAGCAAAGGAAATGGTTAGGTATGTGAAGGGTCATCAAGTTATAGCAGCAATCTACCTCACCAAGCAAAGTGAGAAGAATAAGAGCACCACATTGAAGCTGCCCAGCAACACCGGTTGGGGTGGTGATGTCATCATGTTTGACAGTCTCCTGGAGGGGAAGGACTCTCTCCAAGAAATGGCCATATCACAGTCTTCCAATATGGACAACCCCATCAAGAGGATCCTCATGGATGACATATTTTGGGAGAGAGTGGTAAGCATCCTGAAACTCCTGAAACCTATAGCAGTAGCCTTTGCACGGATTGAGGGAGACAATGCCATCCTGTCTGATGTTCAGACTCTGCTTGCAGATGTAAGAGAAGAAATCCGTACTGCCCTGCCCACTTCACTGTTGCTCCAAGCAGAGGGAACTGCAGTTCTGAAATACATCAAAAAGTGTAAAGACTTCTGCCTGAAGCCCTTACACGCCACAGCGTACATGTTGGACCCCAAGTATGCTGCAAGAGCATCCTGTCTGGTGTAGAGATCAACAAGGCCTATGGTGTCATCACTACCGTGTCACGCCACCTTGACTTGGATGAGGGCAAGGTTATTGGCAGTCTGGCGAAGTACACTTCAAAGCAAGGGCTTTGGGATGGAGATGCAATATGGCACTCGTGCCAACATATCTCATCAGCCACCTGGTGGAAGGGACTTTGTGGATCTGAGGTTCTTTCCCCTGTTGCCTCCATCATCCTCCAAATCCCACCAACATCAGCCACCTCAGAGCACAACTGGTCCTTGTTTGGGAACACACACACACCAAAGCACGCAACAGGCTGACCAATACAAGGGTTGGAAAATTGGTGGCCATCTGGGCAAATGTTAGGCTTTTTGAGCCTGACAACGAGCTATCCTCAAGATTGGAAAGTGACAGTGAAGATGAGGCCTCAGAGTCTGATGTTCAAGAGGTGGAGAAGACATGGAAGCCTGAGAGGAAGACAACCAAGCTTTAGTTTCTAGACTATCATTTTACAGATGTATGTTGAAAACATTTTTGGGTGATGCGATGGATCATTGGGGATCATTCAATATTCTCTTTTGTTGTTCAGTGAAATCATCCCATGTGAAGAGTCAATTCATTTAATTAAAGTTCAATTCGTAATTAAATCGTTTTTTAAAATTTCTATTGGAGTGATTTAATTATTTGCAATTATGTCTACCTATGATAAGGTAAAAGGTTTATGTTTCTGTCTCCATATGATATGGTAGATATATCCAATACAAAAAAACATCTATATTTAAACGATTTCTATTGGAGTGATTTAATAATTTGCAATTATGTCTACCTATGATAAGGTAAAAGGTTTATGTTTCTGTCTCCATATGATATGGTAGATATATCCAATACAAAAAAACATCTATATTTAAACGATATTAATATTAATTTGCATATATTTGTTAATTCCCATATATTCCTGTTAATTCACATGGAAAGTTTCCACCTCTGAATATTCCCCAAAATGTGCAACCCTAGTCACAAACAGTCAATCACGTTTCTCATGAAATTGGATGATATTTGGATGAAACCAGATCAAAGTACAGTATGATTACAAAAGTATGAAAAATGACTGTTGCTTTACATTGATAAAGTTTGATCATAAAGTTACTGGTCCTCTCCCCCTGTGTCAAACACTTTGATTCAGAAAGCATCATAAGAGACACGCCAAACGGGAGATGTAGCAAACATTTTTTTTACATCATTGGTGCAATTTTGCTCGAGTTGCTTTGTGTATCACCATATTTTCTTGAGATAATTTGACTGCACACTGCTCACTGCATCCAAGTTGCTCAACATAGATGTTTCAAAGAGCTGTCAGTCAAGGCGAGTTCATGAATATAAGCTTCCCGCCCACTTACCCTGCCTTTTCAAACTTCCTGGTAGTTAGCCATTAGAGAACAATTACTTTTTGTAAAATGTTTAGCATTTCTATCCAAAACAAATATTAACGTTATATTTTAGTCATTCAAAAGGCTATTTTACATGGGAATCATAAAGATTTTTTGGGACCTTTAACCTTTAACTGCATTCTTCTTTTCCAGAAAACTCTATGTGTGTATTTCAGTGGTGGTGTGTCTCCTGATCTGCTGTCTGATCCTCTTCTTCCTCTTCCCACGGAGTATCTCACTGTCCCTTGTCACCGTCAAATCAGTGATGGTCTTCTTCACCCCACAAACAGTTGAAATGCAAATCATGGTAAATACGAGATATATGCGTGCCGCACTCCCATATACAGATGAAGTCAGAAGTTTACATACACTTTATCCAAATACATTTAAACTCAGTTTTTCACAATTAATCATAGTAAAAATTCCCTGTCTTCGGTCTGTTAGGATCACCACTTTATTTTAAGAATGTGAAATGTCAGAATAATAGGAGAGAATTATTTATTTCAGCTTTTACTTCTTTCATCACATTCCCAGTGGGTCAGAAGTTTACATACATTCAACTAGTATTTGGGAGCATTGCTTTTAAATTGTTTAACTTGGGTCAAATGTTTCGGGTAGCCTTCATCGAGCTTCCCACAATAAGTTGGGTGAATTTTGGCCCATTACTACTGACAGAGCTGGTGTAACTGAGTCAGGTTTGTAGCCTCCTTGCTAGCACACACTTTTTCAGTTCTGCCAACAGATTTTCTATAGGATTGAGGTCAGGGCTTTGTCATGGCCACTCCAATACCTTGACTTTGTTGTCCATAAGCCATTTTGCCACAACTATGGAAGTATGCTTGGGGTCATTGTCCATTTGGAAGAACCATTTGCGACCAAGCTTTAACTTAGACTGATGTCTTGAGATTCAATATACCCACATAATTTTCCTTCCTCATGATGCGAGAAATCAGCCAAGACCTCAGAAAACAAATTGTAAACCACCACAAGTCTGGTTCA
This sequence comes from Oncorhynchus mykiss, assembly GCF_013265735.2. Taxonomy (NCBI): domain Eukaryota; kingdom Metazoa; phylum Chordata; class Actinopteri; order Salmoniformes; family Salmonidae; genus Oncorhynchus; species Oncorhynchus mykiss. The sequence continues at coordinate 16,837,054 of NC_048584.1, forward strand.
TCCTTGGAAGCAATTTCCAAACGCCTGAAGGTACCACGTTCATCTGTACAAACAATAGTACGCAAGTATAAACACCATGGGACCATGCAGCCGTCATACCGCTCTGGAAGGAGACTGGTTCTGTCTCCTCGAGATGAACGTACTTTGGTGCGAAAAGTGCAAATAAATCCCGGAACAACAGCAAAGGACCTTGTGAAGATGTTGGAGGAAACGGGTACAAAAGTATCTATATCCACAGTGAAACGAGTCCTATATCGACATAACCTGAAAGGCTGCTCAGCAAGGAAGAAGCCACTGCTCCAAAACTGCCATAAAAATGCCAGACTACGGTTTGCAACTGCACATGGGGACAAAGATCTGACTTTTTGGCGAAATATCCTCTGGTCTGATGAAACAAAAACAGAACTGTTTGGCCATAACGACCATTATGTTTGGAGGAAAAAGGGGGATGCTTGCAAGCCTGATGAACACCATTCCAATCTTGAAGTACGGGGGTGGCAGCATCATTTTGTGGGAGTGCTTTGCTGCAGGAGGGACTGGTGCACTTCACAAAATAGATGGCTTCATGAGGAAGGAAAATTATGTGGATATATTGAAGCAACATCTCAAGACATCAGCCAGGAAGATTAAAGCTTGATCGCAAATGGATCTTCCAAATGGACAATGACCCCAAGCATACTTCCAAAGTTGTGGCAAAATGGCTTAAGGACAACAAAGTCAAGGTATTGGAGTGTCCATCACAAAGCCTTGACCTTCTCTCTACTATTATTCTAACATTTCACATTCTTAAAATAAAGTGGCGATCCTAACTGACCTAAGACGGGGATTTACTATGATTAAATGTCAGGAATTGTGAAAAACTGAGTTTAAATGTATTTGGCTAAGGTGTATGTAAACTTCCGACTATATACTGTGTGTGTGTGTGTGTGTATATATATATATATATATATTTCAAAGACAATATGTGATCACTTATTGTTTGGTTTATTGTATGAGGTCAGTGTGACCAAACTTTGTTTTTCCTCTTCCAGAATGTCTTTAACGTCACCAATGAGAACTTTGCGGACATTCAATTCTTGGAATTTGATATACAAGTGCTGATTGCTGAAACAGTGGTTGGCAGGATCAAGATATCTAATATGACGGCGGTCAAATCACGTTCAGAGAAAGCGGTGGGTTTGATTTTGTTGTTTCATCTAAATCAATTACACAATTGTAATACTGTGTAATGCAAAGAGACTTTGTTTATGGTTCCGTATGAAACAATTGGACCTTAATTCCCAGTCAAATGAAGTTTTCCAATCTCCTACAGTATACTGTTGTCATACCCATAACAATTGAGGACCCAGGCCTGAAGTAAGCATGACATTTATTATCATTACCATCATCACTGCTTCTAAAATAGTAAGGAAATACAGTGTTATCTGCATATGTGTACATTACAGTATGAACTCTTGGGTAGGACCTAGAGAATGAATTAAAGTTACAGTACGCTCTTAGTTTTGCTTTCAAAATATATTATTTTCCTTATGTGATAAATGTGTAGGCTGATAAATGTCTTTATAACTCCTCTGTTTCAGTAATTACTGCAAGTCAAACACCATAAGGATTCACACCTTGTTCTTGCATTTGCAGTGAGTTTCGCACTCTATTCCAAGATATGTTAAAGAGTCCAACCACAAACACATCTGTCGCACCACAAACACTTCAAGGCACTTAAGCCTCTCTGACCGCCAGGCTGTAGTATGCCCATTGACTTCCCATTGTAACATCTCTTGTTTGGAACCACTCAAACGCACAGATCTTATGCTTCTAAGAATGATGTACATGGTAGTTTTGCCAAGACAAAATCTAGACCAAATCTGAATTTTGCTTTTCAAGACCAAGCACTATGATTACTGAAGCCAAAATAGGAACGTTTTTAGCCTTTTCAAAACGTGGCCGAATTGCCCCTTTCAAGCCACATGTTCAAAAATCTCACATATTTTGTTTCATGTCCATTTGAGATGAATCATGCCTTAACACTAGTAACAGTGTAACTATAGTATTTGCTTTTAGTTCATAAACCAACCCAATTTCAAGTTGACACTTTTTTTTATCATGGGAAAAAGGTAGTCAGGAACGAACAGAAAAACAAACGTTTGAACTTAGCCATTCCGTAATAGTGACATTTTGAAACAAGACTGTGCACTTCCGGAGGAAGATTTCAAAATGTCTGCCTTAATATCCCTTTTTGTCTTCCACAGAATGACAATGAACATTTCCTACTTGGCTCACTCGGAGCAGCTGTCCGAAGACACCTTTGAGTACATTGACTGTGGAGCCAACACCACCACTCCCCACCCTATCGGGCAAATTATTTTTGAAAGATGAAAGCCTGTCAATGAGGAATCCCCAAAGTGAAAAGGTTTATTATGAACAAGATAGACTCTAAGGAATAGGGGCCTCTTCCATTCTATCTTATGTCCAGCGGTCATAAAAAATATATTGCTAAATGTTTCGTTGTCAAAGGGAAATGTATACATATAGTATTGTAGTAGACTATAGTATTGTCCTATGCTCTGTTCACGTTATTTTCTTTGCAATATTCTTCTGAGGTCGTTTTTTTAATGATTTATGAACTGTGAAAGTACATGTTGGTGTAATTGTAACATAATTGTAGGGATTTAAAACATACACTGAGTGTACAAGCCATTAGGAACCCCTTCCTAATATTGACTTGCACCCCCCTTTTCCCTCAGAACAGCCTCAACTTGTCGGGGCATAGACTCTACAAGGTGTCGGCCCATGTTGACTCCAGTGCTTCCCACAGTTGTGTCAAGTTGGCTGGATGTGCTTTGGGTGGTGGACCATTCTTGATACACACGGGAAATTGTTGCGTGTGAAAAACACAGCAGCGTTACAGTTCTTGACACACTCAAACTGATGCTCCTGGCCCCTACTACCATACCCCATTCAAAGGCACTGAAATGTGTCTTTCCCATTCACACTCTGAAAGGCATACATACTCAATCCATGTCTCAATTGTCTCAAAGCTTAATAATCCTTCTTTAACCGGTCTCCTCCCCTTCATCTACACTGATTGAAGTGGGTTGAACAAGTGACATCAATAACAGATCAGAGCTTTCACCTGGATTCACCTGGTCAGAATATGTCAAGAAAAGAGCGGGTGTTACTAATGTTTTTTACACTCAGTGTAGATTTCATCATTAAAAGTCAATCAGTGTATATGAGATATATGATCATGATTTATAATACAAATTAAATCCGTTAATTAAGCTACGTTACATTGCCATAAGTATGTGGACAACCCTACAAATGAGTGGATTATGATATTTCAGCCACACCGTTGCTGACAGGTGTATAAAATTGAACACACAGCCATGCAATCTTCATAGACAAACATTGGCAGTAGAATGGCCCATATGGCTCAGTAACTTTCAACGTGGCACTGTCATAGGATGCCACCTTTCCAACAAGCCAGTTTGTCAAATTTCTGCCCTGCTAGAGTTGCCCCGGTCAACTGTAAGTGTTGTTATTGTGAAGTGGAAATGTCTCGATGCAACAACGGCTCAGCTGCGAAGTGGTAGGCCGCACAAGCTCACAGAACGGGACCGGCAAGTGCTGAAGCGCGTGGTACGTAAGAATCGTCTGTCCTCAGTTGCAATACTCACTACCGGGTTCAAAACTGACTCTGGAAGCAACGTCAACAAAATAACTGTTTGTTGGGAACTTCATAAAGTGGATATCCATGGCCGAGCAGCCGAACACAAGCCTAAGATCACCAGTGGTGTAAAGCTAGCTGCCATTGGACTCTAGAGCAGTGGAAATGTGTTCTCTGGAGTGATGAATCACATTTCACCACCTGCCAGTCCGACGGACAAATCTGGGTTTGGCGGATTTCAGCACACCTGCCCGAATGCATAATGCCAACTGTAAAGTTTGGTGGAGGAGGAATAATGTTCTGAGGCTGTTTTTCATGGTTCGGACTAGGCCCCTTAGTTCTAGCGAAGGGAAATCTTAACGCTACAGCATATAATGACATTCTAGACTATTCTGTGCTTCCAACTTTGTGGTAACATTTTGTGGAAGGCCCATTCCTGATTCAGCATGAAAAGTGAGGTCCATACAGAAATGGTTTGTTGAGATCGGTGTGGAATAACTTGACTGGCCTGCACAGAGCCCTGACCTCAACCACATCGAACACCTTTGGGATGAATTGGAATGCAGACTGCGAGCCAGGCCTAATCGCCCAACATCAGTGCCCGACCTCACCAAAGCTCTTGTGGCTGAATGTAACAACTCCATATTAATGTCCATGATTTGGAATCTGCTCGTCGAACGTGTCCACATACCTTTGGCCATGTACTATGTATGCCATGTATGTTATGTGTATTTGAAGGTTTCCTCCATTGATGTTAAATATGCAATTGCCTTGTAAATCCATTAACCTCCATTAACCTTATATAAGAGGGTAAATAACATTTCCTAAGAGTTGCCATGATTTGACTGTGAGTAATTTTGCAGTGAAGTGACATCTTTCCTGGACTGGGTGTGGACTGATGACTATTTGCACACTTAGAACTTTAGAGTTAATAGCGACATGGCTGAAATACCTAGATCATTACCAGCTTTTTAAAAAAAGTATCTTTGAAGACACTGACGTGTGATGTTTGTTTTGTTAGGGGTTTATTGCCCTTGTTGCTGTTAATTGCGTTCCAATGTGAGGGCTGTTCTCTCTGCTCCAGTGCATGATGGTTACAGCTACTAATCTAGATGTAATCTAGGAGTGGTTGCAGCTACCACTGCTGGGAGTACTGTACGGACTGAAACACATCAAACAGCCATCTTCATTAATCCGAAGTCATTGACGTAAAGTTTTGGCTTTGTCCTTTTGGAATAAATCCATTTTCACTGGAGGTTACGTGATGTTGTCCAATTTCACTGTCAGCCATCATAACAGGATAAGTCAAATAAATGAGCCGTGCTCTACTCTCAGTTTCTTAGATTGAAAGCTGAGGTCATGAGGTCCTATAGCAGTACAATGGACATGTTAGGCTAAGGTTGTCCGCATAGCTCAACAGTGTGCAATGCAAGAACTGAACTCACTGAGTATCTGTTGTCAATCTTGCCACTGTAGTTGTCTTTGTTTGTGCGCACACACTTGCAGTGCACACTTGTACCTGCTGTGAAGATAACATAATGCAGAGGGTTATAAAGAAGTTAGATTCAGCTAATTGCATGGACATTCATAACCTCTACCAAGGGATGAGATACCCTACCCAGTGGCACGTCCAGCACCTTGGGCTCAGGGGGAAGGACTGGCATGGTTGGCGCCTCAGGTTGGCTCTCTACCGTAGGAGCTGGTCCCTTCACATTCTGTATGTCCAAGAGAGAAATTAGCATCTCTTCATACGCATCGCATCGCTCTGTCATGTTTAATTTGTTTGCTTGTTTGGCCAGAAATCATCCCCATGTCAAGCAAGTCAGGGCTCTGGGATTTAGTCTACCACTGCAGTAACATTGTGACCTTGACAGAAATAGCCACTGTATCAACATGAATGTCCTACTATGCTGTCATGGCTAATGATTAAAAGAACCATGGCCCTACCTTATGAGTGATAGTCAAGCGGTGATCAGCCACGTTCTGCCTGCGCCGCGCTTCCCAGTGCATAGCTGCCATGTTACAGTACACTACCCTGTGGGGAAGGAGTCGGTCTGATCTGGGTAGGCCCATTACCCTGACCTACTGTATGACTACTCATTACCCTATAATGCAATCCCTTGCAGAGGCAAAAAAACACATCTGCATCTCATCCAAAAATAAGAACGAGTTGAATCGATTAACTTTTTGTGTAATAACACATAAAGTCATCTGCACTGATGTTTGTAGTAACATTTTTAACCTTTCAAAACAGAGACACAACTGTAATATTGACTTTCCTAAGTAAAAGATTATGCACTTGCCAATGAGCTCTGCAGACAGCAACAACAGGACAGCAGCAACAGCCCTTACTGAATACAGCTCTGACTGCAACCACAACCACATCTGGGCAGATGATATGTTGCTTGGCAACTTTGATTGTGACATCATATGATGATAATGACAACGCAATGATGAAACAAAACTATCTTGTTCAAAGAATTCCATTCCATTGCAGCGTGTCGGTCGTGGTTGGTTTTGACACAGGGTGGCGCCAAAGTCTGTCCACACGCCGTGTATACCTAGAGGTTTCCTTTCACTGGCTGTCATGTTACTCTAGCACAAAAAGTGCGATTTATTTCATTTTTATAAGTACATGTCTCGTAATTGACCGAGGTAAAGACAGATTCAGGTTGGAAATTCGGCAGATTTTCTCCTGTAGTTTTCCTTACGTCCACCAACAGCAGTTAGGGACCGTCAACATAGTGACAAAAAAAATAATCTAATTTCAATAGCTTATTAACCATTACTCCTAAAACTTTCAAAACTGGTTCTAGCTAAGCTGATGGCATAGACACGTATTGCACACATTTTTTTTTGTCGATTTACATCTCACACTATTTTCAATTATTTATTTCAAGGTTTCTAATTTCAACAGCTCCTTGGTCATGTGATCTACTGACCTCAAACAAGGTTCAGACTGTACACTCAGTGGGCCTACACATTGTACACCCTTTAGTTTGTCCATTTTCATCTCACATGTATTTACATTAATTTTTCAAAAATTCTCATTTCAATAGCTGCTTTGTCATGTGACCTACTGGACTCAAACAAGGTTCAGAATTTCCACTGACTACCCTTCTATATTGCACACCCTTTAGTTTGTCCATTTTCATCTCACACGATTTTACATTAATTTTTCAAACATTGTAATTTCAATAGCTCCTTGGTCATGTGACCTTCTCGCAGAACTCCCCAGCTACGGCTCTCGCTGGCCCCACACGTTGTAGGTGGGGAGGTCTCCTCTATTCTCGCTAGACTTCAGGTGGAGACTAAACCCATTGGCCCCGCAGTGATTGGGCATGGCATGGATCTGGCTCATGCCCTACAAAGTGGGGAGAGGCATCTCCAGCCTGTCTGGAGAAATTATTGAAATGGAATGATTATGTTCTGTTACTTCTTCCCGACACCCGGTCGATGTTGCTGCTAGATACTGCAATAGGTATTTGGTTCTCAAGCATATACGTATTGCGCTGGCGCTTGATGTCGATTGGGTGTAAAAACCCAGTTAAAGCCCGCTGAAGTTTTGTAGCGGAAACTGATGTCCAGTTTGTAAGACAGAAAAGCCTCTGATGATACTCTAATGGATGCCAATTTGATATCTGACCGTCGCATGCTACCCTTCACGGTCGCACTCAAACCACCTTCGGGGTGGCTGTGAACCCATTCATGTCAAAGTGAGGAAATTCGATGAAGCGGGGGTAAACGGCGGGACATAATTAAGAGTCTCTTCAGGTAGCCCAATGCCTCATCATCTAATTAGTGACACGCATGAATGGATGAACGAGATTCCCACTATCCCTACCTATTATCTAGCGAAACCACAGCCAAGGGAACGGGCTTGACGGAATCAGCGGGGAAAGAAGACCCTCTTGAGCTTGACTCTAGTCTGGCACTGTGAAGAGACATGAGAGGTGTAGAATAAGTGGGAGACCTCGGCCAACGGTGAAATAATACTCATCTTATTGTTTTTTTACTTACCCAGTGAGGTCGGGGAGGTGCTCAGGGGACCGTGGCAGGTGGGGAGTTTGACTGGGGCAGTTCATCTGTCAAACGGTAACGCAGGTGTCCTAAGGCATGCTTAGGAAGGACAGAAACCTCCCGTGGAGCAGAAGGGCAAAGGCTCGCTTGATCTTGATTTTCCGTATGAATACAGACCCGTGAAAGCAGGGCCTCATGATCCTTCTGAATTTTGGGCTTTTAAGCAGGAGGTGTCAAAAGTTACCACAGGGATAACTGGCTTGTGGCTGCCACGCGTTCCTAGCGACGTCGGCTCTTCCTATCATTGCGAAGCAGAATTCACCAAGCGTTGGATTGTTCACACACTAATAGTGAGCTGGGTTTAGACCATCGTGAGACAGGTTAGTTTTACCCTACTGATGATGTGTTGTTGCAATAGTAATCCTGCTCAGAACGAAAGGAACCGCAGGTTCAAACATTTGGTGTATTTGATTGGCTGAGGAGCCACCATCTGTGGTATTATGACTGAATGCCTCTAAGTCAGAATCTCCCCTAAACGTAAGGATACTGTAGCGCTGAGGATCTTCAGGTTGACCTGGGATAGCCTGCCTCTTCTGGCAGCTGAGTAGAGCCGTTTCGTGACTGGGTTGGGGTGTGGCCAGATGAGTTGCCGCCCCTCTCCTGATGCGCACTGCATGTTGGTGGGGAACCAGGTGCTATATCCCTCGTAGACGACCTGATTCTGGGTCAGGGTTTCGTACGTAGCAGAGCAGCTTACTCACTGCGGTCTATTGAAAGTCAACCCTCGATCCAAGCTTTTGTTGGGGACATAAGGCGTCTTCCTCCACCATCCTCCTTCTTTACTTACGGGTTACCAGGTGCACGCAGAAGGGCCAGAGGCCAGACACGGAGTGTGAGAGAGCCCAGGCAGGCGGGTAGAAGATATAAGACATTGACATTGGGCTCTGGATAGGTAGGGGGCTAGGTGGGGGGCACTCAGTCGCCCATCCGCCCGGGCCGTACTCTGGTGGGACTGTGAGCCAGGTTGGGACTTGCTGTGGAAGTAAAAAGGTCACCAGGTGCACGAGGAGGCCTCCCCCAAGGCGGGGGGCACTCAGAGTTTGAGCAGGGGCGGCCGGACTCGAGGGCTGGGGCCAGCACTCAGGCCATGGAGGTTGGAGTGGGGATTCAGTCTGTGAGCAGAAAAAAAACAGGTGGGCCACCAGGAGCACAGAGCCTGTTTCGGGTTACCAGGTGCACAGAGTCGGTTTCGAATTACTTGGGGCACAGAGCTTGTTTCGGGTTACCAGGTGCATGTGGTTCCTGACAGCGGGACTATAGGCATCTTTGTCACGCTCTGATCTGTTTTACCTATTTCTGTGATTGTCTCCACCCCCTCCAAGTGTCGCTTATATTCCCAGTGTATTTATCCCTGTGTTTCCTGTCTCTCTGTGCCAGTTCGTCTTGTATGTTTAGTCAAGTCAACCAGCGTGTTTTTCCTGTACTCCGTTTTGCTATTCTCCTTTTTCTAGTCCTCCCGGTTTTGACCCTTGCCTGTTTCTGGACTTTGTACCTGCCTGCCTTGACCACGAGCCTGTCTGCCACTCTGTAGCTCCTGGACTGATCTGGTTTTGACCTTTTTGCCTGTCCACAACCATTCTCTTGTCTACCCCTTTGGATTATTCAACATTGTAAGACTGCAACCATCTGCCTCCTGTGTCTGCGTCTGTGTCTCGCCTTGTGCCTTGATAGTCTTAGTAATTCCAGGGAGTAAGCTATACTCTAAGGCCAAGGGAGAGGGGTGTTGACTGGGTAGGGAGAGTAGGTGTGGAGGCCTGGAGGTCTGTAGTTCCAGGGAGTAAGCTATAAACTCTCAGGCCCAGGGAGAGGGTGGGCAGGGAGTGTAGGCCTAGATGCCAGGAGTCAGAGGTCACCAGGTCAATGGGGGCCTGCCTGGAGGTCAGGAATGCCCCAGGGATAAGGCCCAAGTGAATACATGTAGGTGTGTGAGTGAGAGGTGTATGAGATGAAAATGGACAAACTATGTGCGATGTGCGATGTGTAGGCCCACTGAGTGTACATTCTGAACCTTGTTTGAAGGCAGTAGGTCACATGACCAAGGAGCTATTGAAATTCGAATGTAAAACAAGTTTGTACTTTGTTTATTCTCCCTAACTAATTCAACTAGGAATACAAAATGCTGCTCACATCTCCACGTTTATTAGCTTTGCAAAGCAAATGATTGTGCAAATGTTGTGTGCAATGTTTCCAACATCATAACACTTATTTGGAGTCTGTGGCTCAAGTGGTTTGAAAGCTGAATATCCTTCGAACATCCAACCGAAAACTGTCTATACCTCAGTCACGAATTGTTGGAGCCCCTCTCAGTGGGAATGTCTAAAGAACATACTTGAACTTTCTCATGCAATCTAATATGCAGGCATACAATTCAACACGGTTTAGGGATCACTATTTGTCTTTCCAAGCAGTTGTGTACTGTACTACTATGGGAGGGAGAGCACGATTTTAGAAATACTGTAGTTCACATTTGATCTATCCTGCGACAATAAGGCTGCGTATCCTGACTCCTGCTACATTGAAGCTGCATGCATGCCAGCATCTCACTTTCTGCACACGGAACCATTGACCAACTAGACCAGCAGGGGGAGTATATTATTGAGTGACGTCACCTCGGGTTGTCTCATAGAGAGGAGGTCTTGTGCATGCTATTCCATTCCACACTGCTGCTCATTGCTCCATCGGTGCACGGAGCAGACAGACAGATATTAGCACGCAGAGAAGCAATATTTGGATGTATGGATATATGGATGTATTTGCTGCGCTAGGATGATGCCATTTATGTTCATTCAAGTGGTCTAGAAGGTAAATATATCACAATAGCTTTTTCAGGTTTAAGATTTTGCACAGATAGAAATATGGTATTTTACTGCAATGAAATCTGCGTTGTAATGCTATGCACAAGGCTGGTTATTATAGCAGTGTCATTCCAGTAAGATGTCTCACTCATAGATGGTTATGCATTTTATTTTTGTGCAAATCTGCAGTTTGATCACATATTTAATTCCTCAGATGGATGCCAGAACTACACTACATAGGCTATATTGTTATATCGGGTGTTCTCATAATTACATAGTTGGGGTGACACTCATCGTTTTTTAACAGCCCATGGGGAAAATATGGGTTGTGTTTATAGTTGTCTTTAACATTTTCTTTTTTTTTTTTTTACAAAAGCCTCACTAAAACAATTGGATTATAATTAATCGCAATCCTATCCCGGGTTTAAACTGCATTCAATGCGCAAATGAATAGATATTCTGTCATTTATATTAAACTTGGATCAATGTGCCCCAAGACAGCCATTGGGGTATAACTGTCCTAAGAGGATTAGAAAAGACTTGGCATAAGACAACGAGAACAACCAACCACCAATTAATTACATGTTGTCAGGCATACCGCTTCATAAAGATTTAAACCCAAACCATAACTGATCTTATTAAATTCAAAATTGAATTGTGCTGTCTGGACATTTTCTATGACTGACAATTAAATTGCCTCGCCTTAGGCTATGACTGTTATGGTTGTGGATTTATTCCAACAAGGAACAACCAATTGGTCTCAATTGTGGCTTTACTATTTGCAATGCAAGTTCATTAGAAATTGCAGTAATTTATTGATCAGTCTGATTAGTAAAGCAATCGTGTCAGTGTACTAACCGTAGTAGCAATCATTAATGTGTTGTATCAAAGTGTCTGATCACATTTCTTATCTTTGTCATTTGTTTATTATTGTGTAAAAGCAGCTCAAGTTGTAGTGATACCTCACAATCTCATTGTCTAGTCTTTAAATAGTACCTCATTGTGTTTGCTTTTTGATAAGGTCCCCAGTCCTGCAACCGTCCAGTCCTCCTTTGAAGAGGGTGCCAATGCACACCTATTAGAAAGGATTACTGAGCATCTGCCACCTCACCCAAGGAGGTGAGAACATCCCATCACCATGGGGAACCAGCTGACCGAGATAGCCCCCAACACCCCGTTCCTGCAAAACTTCCAGTCCTTGCACGTGGTAGTGATTGGCCTGGACGCGGCTGGCAAAACCTCTCTGCTCTACAGATTGAAGCTCAAGGAGTTTGTCAAGACCATCCCGACCAAGGGCTTTAACACGGAGAAGATCAAGGTAGCGGTGGGCAGTTCGCGGGCCATCACTTTCCAGGTGTGGGATGTAGGGGGCCAGGAGAAGCTGCGGCCCCTGTGGAAGTCGTACACGAGGCGGACCGATGGCATGGTGTTCGTGGTGGACTCCACCGAAATCGAACGTATGGAGGAGGCCAAGGTGGAGCTTCACAAGATCACCCGTACCTCGGAGAACCAGGGGGTGCCCGTCCTGGTGCTGGCCAACAAGCAGGACCTGGCCTCAGCTCTGTCTGTGAGCGAGGTGGAGAAGGTCCTGGCCGTCCATGAACTGAATGCCTCCACCTTGCACCACGTACAGAGCTGCAGCGCCGTGGATGGACAAGGCCTACAACCAGGCCTAGAGAAACTCTACGAGATGATCCTGAAGAGGAAGAAGATGGTGAAACACAACAAACATAGAAAGAGATGAGCCTGGGATTGTCCTGATTTAAAGGGCCATTTGTGACTCTTTGAGCGGCGGTCCTGTCCCTTTAAATAAAAGGGAAGGTTTTTTGCCAACAAAGGACCAATTCCAGATGGCACAGGGGTCAGGAGAAATGGATTTGGCCTTTATGTGACATGCAGTATTGATACACCGTCTTTTATACCTTGTATTAGCCACACAGCTGCCCTTTGTATGCAATGAATATGTGATAGCCACGAGAGGCTGTAGCTGCCTATGACATATTTTGTCCCACAAAGTTGGACTCACTTGTTTTACCCTACAACACAGTAGAAATGTGATACCAAACTTTGAACTCTGAACTCCTGTTGGATATGAACAGAGACACACATTTGATATGATATGAAGCTAAATCGTATTGATATCAAATGGAATACCATGGCGATTACAGTATTATTTTGGTCACTTTTGAAAGAACAATTCCAAGTGCATTCCCCTTATGCCACAGAGTTTCAGCTGGATTCGCAGACTGTTTTTACAAGTTGTACAATTTTTGTAACACTGAAGAATGAATAAATCAACCCACTGTATTAAATATGTTGCTTTCTTTTGAGACAATATCAAAGTGTAAAGGTAACACATTGTGCATTTTAAAGGGGTCTTAGACATAGAAAGAGTTTAAAGAAGATGTTTTTTTATTTTTATTATTTGGCTTTCTTTTGCCATCCTTTAACAGCATAAAGTATCCTCATTTGATCCCTCAGCAGGAAATGAAAATTGTAGTGTATTCAAGGTTTTAAAAGGCTTCTAAAGTTTGCACTTTCCACTTTAAAATGTAAGACTTCATTTATCCTAACAAAAAAATTGACCAACCCACACAAAATGTCCATGAATTAAAATCCACATACTAATTCACATGTCCTGTTACTCCAGGATTATTTTCCTGTTGTGGTCAAACTGGTCAAATGAAGACAGCAGATCTGTAGGCCCTAGACATTTGAATGAGTGTCGTACGCTGCGGCAAAGATACCCTTTCAGCCATGAATCTAATTTGATTTATGCACAAGGCAGAGAGCTACAGTGTATGATGGATAGGTTATTCAAAACGCAAATCCTGCCCTGAGGTGATGTACTGAACTTGACTAGCTTTCCCTTCTGTACTATAGATAGACACAATACAGCTTCTGCTAATGAGAGTCTCACTGCCAGTGCCTGGGCAAAAATAATGTCCTACTGCAAATCAGCCACCACTGAAAGAGCAACGTTCACCATAATCCCATAGAAAGATGACCTAGTATTACATAAGAGAACAAGAGTTACCGTTGTTTAAGTTGACCTATGCTTTCAAAGAAGACAATTACAAACAACACGTACAGATAGTACTGAATATTAGCCCAGTGTTTGAGTGATGAAACAACCTACATGTGCTAGCTGTACAGAGCAGGTCTGGATGTGATACATTCATGTGGAATGGCAGCGCTCTCCAGTACGTTCGTCACATTTTGCGTTATATTCATAGTACCTCTTCCACTCTATTCATGGCTGAGTCAGCACATTGGCTATGGAGAGCAGCCTCGACCCCCAGCCACCAAATCCATGTACTTTGATTTCCACCTCAGCTAGGCTGCCAGCTTGCTTGCAATGGTAAGTCAATCAATTAGTAGTGTGGTTGTGGGCAGAAACAAACAGCTTCAGGGAATAATAAAGATGGGATAGCCGTGGGCTTTGGTGACAATGGCAGAGCTACTTTAGGACACCTCTTGAGTCAGTAATGAATGTGATTGGTCATTCTATAGATCTGGCTCACCAATATGCATAGTAGGAAAGATTGCATACTTCAAGTACCGAATATTCAAGGATTTGATCAGACATAAGGTGTTCACTTTAGCACCAGGAATATAAATGATATTACTAGTGCTAAAGTGTACACTATTGTGAAACATTTGGATTTAGTGTTTTCTCAATTATAAACAGAATAGTGAAACTGAATTATTACTAAACTACTGTCCCTAAGACCTAGAGCAAACAAACATAAACACTCTTTCCCCTACTATTCAGTTTCATACATACTGACTGCCAAATAAATATGCTTTATTTTTAATCCAACTACAATTTTGGAATTAGTCCTTGATAAAAAAACAACTACAACGTTTCATATTATTCAGTCCTCGCTGTTGTGAAGTTGTTTTGTTTGAGTGCGGTCGACTACAGAGAAATGTTTATGTCAGATGGGACTTTGGTTGAAGCTGTTGATTTCACAGAAGGTACCGGTATTCTCAAGATAGAGATCAATAGAGGGAAATCCAGCAAACTCAACGATACTCCCATTTGAAAACTTCTGCTATTTTGGGACTTTTCTATCACCGTCCTCTCCTAAATTTACACTTACTTTTTTTTTTTTTTTATCCATTTGTGTGTGTTTTTAAAATTCAGATACTAAGTGATGCAGTGACTAGAGCGTCCCATTGCGCCAGTTATGTGTTCCAGCTTCTATAGAACACTGTACATTAATCTCTAATGAGATGACTGATAAGGTGTTCCATTATGAACCATGATATACAGTAGGATACAACAACCTTGTAACAACCTTAGCTGATCATGTTTTGCGACGCAGAGGGACACACCATTTGTCTGCCAAACAGTCCGGTCCTCTTCACGTTGACACAAACCATAACTGTAACCGGCATGATCTTACACACCAAGTTATTCCCTACAATCTGTTCATGAAACATTCTGAGAGGTATTTGTGGATTCCTGACACAGCAGCTGGTAACTGGAATTCATTAGCCTATCCTCGGAAAGGAAGTTGCTAAACTGACATAACAGTATATTCCTTGTCTATGGGAACTTCGATGACTTCAAATGGCAAATATTTTAACGTTGAATGCATAGACATGAACAGGAGAAATAGAGAAATAGGAGAAATGCATGCCTCTTCAAAAAGGTAGCATCTGGAGATGATGTCGTCATTGTTTGCATGTGTCTGTAAGTTGTTGTTTGTATGTATAAATTTGATTTAGAACTGTAAAAAATTAGGATATTTTTTCTATATATACACATATATATATATAGTACCAGTCAAAAGTTTGGACACATCAACTCATTCAAGGGTTTTTATTTATTTTTACTATTTGTAGATAATAGTGAAGATATCAAGACTATGAAATAACACATATGGAATCATGTAGTAACCAAAAAAGTGTTAAACAAGTCAAAATGTAATTTAGATGTTAGATTCTTCAAAGTAGCCACCCTTTGCCTTGGTGACAGCTTTGCACACTCTTGGCATTCTTTCAACCAGCTTCACCTGGAATGCTTTTCCAACAGTCTTGAAGGTGTTCCCACATATGCTGAACACTTGTTGGCTGATTTTACCTTCACTCTGCGGTCCAACTCAATTGGGTTGAGGTCGGGTGATTGTGGAGGCCAGATCATCTGATGCAGCACTCCATCACTCTCCTTCTTGATCAAATAGCCCTTACACAGCCTGGAGGTGTGTTGTGTCATTGTCCTGTTGAAAAAAAAAATGATAGTACCACTAAGTGCAAACCAGATGGGCTGGCATATCGCTGCAGAATGCTGTGGTAGCCATGCTGGTTAAGTGTGCCTTGATTTCCAAATAAATCACAGACAGTGTCACCAGCAAAGTACCTCCACACCATCACACATCCTCCTCCATGCTTCAAGGTGGGAACCACACATGCAGAGATGATCCATTCTTCTACTCTGCGTCTCACAAAGACATAATGGTTGGAACCAAAGATCTCACATTTGGACTCATCAGACCAAAGGACAGATTTCCACTGGTCTAATGTCCATTGCGCATGTTTCTTGGCCCAAGCAAGTCTCTTCTTCTTACTGATGTCCTTTGGTAGTGGTTTCTTTGCAGCAATTCAACTATGAAGGCCTGATTCACGCAGTTGATGTTGAGATGTGTCTGTTACTTGAACACTGTGAAGCATTTATTTGGGCTGGAAACTCTAATGAACTTATCCTCTGCAACAGAGGTAACTCTGGGCCTTCCTTTCCTGTGGCGGTCCTCATGAGAGCCAGTTTCCTCATAGCACTTAATAGTTTTTGTGACTGCACTCTTGAAGAAACTTTTTGAAATTTTCCAGATTAACTGACCATCATGTCTTAATGTCATTTCTCTTTGCTTATTTGAGCTGTTCTTTTACCAAAATAGGGCTATCTTCTGTATTCTACCCCTTTCTTGTCACAACACAACTGATTAACTCAAACACATTAAAAAGGAAAGAAGTTCCACAAATTAACAAGGCACACCTGTTAATTGAAATGCTTTCTAGGTGACTACCTCATGAAGCCGGTTGAGAGAATGCCAAGAGTGTACAAAGCTGTCATCAATGCAAAGGGTGGCTACTTTGAAGAATCTCAAATATATTTTGATTTGTTTAACACTTTTTTAGTTGACTGGTACTGTATTCATAAAGTAGTATAATTTCAATATTATACGCTTGGTTGGCTTAGTTAACGACAGTCATGGTGCCTATAATGAGAAAGGGATCCTGCGCTGGATATAAATATGTTTTCTATCCTTCTACCTTCGTTCGCCAATGCTGGTTCGTTGACAGGAGAAACACAAGAGCGGGAGCTTGCGGGATTATGGGAGATTAAGCAGGGGCATCCTAAACTGACAGGTGCATCCCTGAAATCATGTCACGCGCTTCGAAGACCGGCTTATCCAATAACCAGAGGGTTCCCCGTGGTATTCCCCTTTTATCGCCCACCTCGGCCTTACTGTAGTCTCCCCTCGGGTTCCCTCGTCATTGTATTGTATTTTGATACTGCATATGGACAGGGTTGTAGAAGTATCAGTATCTCAATGGGACTCCCCTGGGTAAATAACGAATAAACAAACATATTTTCAGGCACAAAAGCTCTGTAAGGATATGCAGAGTTACTCAGCGCAACAAGTCCTGCTTCTAAGTGCAGACAGCAGTTTCCAGACAGCAGTATGTGTTTGGAGACAATATCACGTAAGCTTGAGCACCTCAATGGTATGCAATATATTATCCAGGGTGTTGTATCAGACAAAGACTGCTGAAGTGCAGAGGAGCCCCTCTTTGGAATGGCAAGAAACTCCAACTGGCCCAGACATAAGTATTTATCACCACGGCAACCGTGAGGTACTTACCAATTGATCGGTGACCTGAGAGGGCAGAGGCGGGGGTTTAAATTGCTTTTGTGGTTGGAAGTCCAAATTGTCAATTTCGGTTGTGGTTACCAAGGGGCCAACAGGATTTCAAAGAAGCTCCAATCAATACTTTAGACCCATACTCCTCCAGCTTGGGATAACATTGGCCTAAATACCTCAGATTTCACTGATGTTGTGATTTGGAGAAAGCATGCTGACTTTGCAATGTGTCCAGGGTCAAGCTATCGAGAACTGGTGGTAAGACGGGGGTCTTGCTTGTGTGTAGTGAAGGTATTTTCAGGGTTGAGAGGGGGACGCTCTCACTTATGGCTGACGTTAGAAAGCTGAATTAGTCCATCTACCCCCCCCCCCCCCCCCCCCCCCCAAAGACCTATAAAAGTGCCACCATGGGCTCAATGAAAGTAGAGACTAAAGCCAGTAGACTATTGTGAGTTTGGAAGGAGTGATAATAAAACAAAATAAAGTCACAAAGGCGAATAGGATCTTGGGTCATAAATTCACTTTGAGTGTATTCACTATACGTTCTGTGTGGCTTGTTTTGCCTCAGTGTCTATAGAGGAAGGCAAGAGAAAGCAACCAAGCCCATATTTCTTGGTCTTGAAAAGGGAGCTTTAACACGGGACTGGAATTTCAATGTTCCACGAGAGATTTGATGTGTTTGCATCGAACCATTGCCTTTGCCTGCGGCAGAAGAAAATAGGTGACCCAGAGCCACAACATATGGATTAAATTGTCTCTTTCTCCATGTCCTTGGCCACAGGCTACAGACACTAATTATTTTCAGATGAATAACTGATATTATTACTGGGAGTCAAAGCACAGATATTCATATTCATAAATACAACGTGCTTCTCTGCAGACTGTTGGCTGGGTGTGATGCATCGCTCAGGGGAGGTTTGAGGGATAATTGCTGGCATATTTACAGACATTTAAACATTCATGCCCAAAGTTTTCCCATATTTCATATTTCAGCTACAGAGGGACTTAACATTATTTAATTAATAATGTTTACATGCAGAACCCTGCCAATGGAGTCCAGTGGAAGGATTCAATCAGCATGCCGCTGAGACGAGGCTCCACTTCACTTCTCTAAAACAAGCAGGGTAGACTTTGTGATCAATGCAAATGCATTAGATCACTAACAAGACCATTTAGGAGTAAAAATATATATAGCCTACATTCTAGAAATACAGTATATGATTTGAATCATAGTGGAACGTTCCGCTTCACTGTAATAATGAGCCCTTCTCATTTAGCTTTCTTACTCAGACAATGTTAACGTGGGTCTTATTTTTGTCTGGGTGAGGCTGCCCAGATTAAGGTTTTTGGGAGGTTTTGGGGGCTTATGATGTTTTTCAGCTTTGATTGCAATTCATCCATATCCAGCTGAGACCCACCAGAGGTCTCCTTATCTCCCCACGGCTGTATTACCCACAAACCCATCTGGAGCGTGCCCGTCTGCCCTGCCTCGAAGAGCTGTATGTTCTGATCCACAAGCTGATTGCTCTGGAATGCATGTGATCTGTTGCTATTTTTAGCTTGTTGTTGTTGCTGTGTTGTTGGCATGGAAAGGTTTGGAAGTGTGCTGAATATGAGAGAAACAGATTATTTAATGCATTTAATGCAGCCCATGTCATATCTTACATAATGTATGTAGTTGCATGATATACACCTACAATATGATATAAATTATAAATGTGGTAAATCACATCATAGATTAATGTAGAATGTAGTTCACATGTAGTATACATACTGTACATATACTATATTATACTCATGTAATATTATGTTTCAGTGTACTGTATGAGCATTAAACTGCTGAATTAAGTCAGTCACATGATGACATTGCACCGAGACAAATTAATGTACTGTAATCCACTGCAGACTGCACCTGCCTTGGACTGCCCAGTGTCTGTCCATGTGGTGTTTGATTTCACTGCTCTCTGTACGAGAGTTCAGGCTCACCACAGCATCACGTGTTAGATCCCTCCCTTCCTCCGACTGTATTGTGTCTACCGTTCCAGACTAAAGGAATATGTGACCGTTCCTCTCCCCTGGGAGCCTGTCACTCCAAGTAGTGCTATAGCCTTGCTAGCTATGCAGACTGTAGTACTAGCGCACACGCCGCCTCTGCATGCTCCACCAGCTGTGAAAACCGGTAGGTGTGCGAGACCTCGTTGAGATAGGGAGCGCACATGTGAAGGAGCGACCACGTGAGCCGAGGAGCTTGCGGGGCAACTCTGGCTGTCAGCAACTTTTCCCTGGGTAGAGTAAAGACATACTCAAATCTCTTACTGCCCAGGGCAAGATATATTTCTGACCTTCACTCTCCTCCAGCTGTGCTAAATGCAGTACTAGCTTGTAGAGCTTGGGGGCGTGTTGTTTTTTTTGCTCTTGTTATGAACAAATCAAATACAAAAACAGAAATATGCAAACAAGAGTACATAAACCTAACAGACAGGGAGGGGTATTACATATCGAGATACATTTTAAATTTGTCAAAAAGTTTTATGGTACGTAGTGCTTTTTTGTTTTTACACTTACTGAAACTAGTAGCTGTTACATGCACTATGGGAAATCATTGGGCAGTGACATGGGGGATACTAGCCTTACGCATATGTTGCCATTTACTCAAGTAGATCCAAGTCCAAACAGGACATGGTGCAGAACTTTTGGTAGAAGCATGTTAGAATTATTAACACTTTTTTTAAACATCCTTTTTTTTATCCTCTTTGAAATGAGCTTTTCATAATTTGACACCAACACTGCTCATCAACTTCCTCGAGTAACTCTTGAGTGTTTGAGTCAGGTGACGAACCAACCGTTCAGGTACAGTAGATCTACATCGTGGGAGTGTAGCGTGTCAGGACTGGATTTGACTTTGGGAGAAAGAGCCAGGGTTCCTGGCCCAGACTGTAAAGGGGAATCCACATGGAGAAGATCTGCTATCTAGGCCCTTGAAGAGACATCTACGGTGCTTATTTGGTTCATCACACTTAAGTTAAAGTCTTTACACTCTGTTTTGTCCCTCTTTTTGATTGTTCAATCAATAGTTGGCTTTTGGATCAGACTGCCAGGTCTGTCAGGCGAGCTGGTTCGGTTCAGAGACTGGACATCACATTTTACCCCTAGACCGGAGAAGGACCAAACTCTTCTGTTTTTCAGGCTCCTGTTGCCTGTGACCCATGCCAATGGAGTTCAATGGTTGGACCACGGAGTTAGCTTAGCACAGGTATTCCTAGACACTGCCGCTTCGGTGAACACGAACTACAGAACAAACCAAACCATCAGTATGGATATAACACAAACGATGATCAACCAAACTCAGGCACAAATAAAATAGTGGAGGCAGATCCCACGACCTAATCGTCTGGCTGGGACACTTGATAATGAACACGTAGACTGTGTACATCTACATGTAAGAACATAAGTATACAGGCTAAAATTCTAATATAATGTAAGCCCATAAGAACACAGGCCAAAGGTATTATACAAACACATAAACATGGGCCAAAGGTATCATACATACAGTATAAAGATAGCCCAAAGGAGACATGGACTCGGTAAATGTATGATGGGCCAAATGTATTATAAAAATCTCCCATTAGGCTATTACTATGGTCTCCTTTGTCTTGTGGTTACATGGTTACACTACACATTAAGCATTCTGAGTATGATTGGCATTTGACCTCTGTGTCCATGTGTGACATGTCCAAAGCACTCTCATCCGCCTTTATCCCTGTTATACTACACAGAGGAGTGTTGCCAGGCATCACTGATGTAAGAGCAGAGAGTCAGGGGTCAAAAATTATCATGAATCAGACATGGGCGCCAATGGATTGTGACCTCTCTAAGACTGTGCCAGGCAGTCCAAAGCTCTGGCCAAGATCAGAAAGACACTGTAGTACAAGACAAATGGGATCCAATTTCATGGGTGTATTTGTTGTTGGTATTGAATGATGCAGGAACAGCCATTTGTAGACATTAATCATATTGTAGTAAATTCAAATGGTAGACCCAACTGGGACTTGAAGCCCAATCCAGCAATTGTCAACAGTGTTGCTAGGTGTCGGGTTAAGATCACTACAATTATGCAATTTCCTGAGAAGAAATGCACCATCATATTGTCTACTGCAGCCATTTCCCTATTACAGGATAGGAAAGAAAAATGACCAGAAACCATCTGGACATTCTGAGTAAATGATCCGAACATGTCCTTCTGCACACTTCTAAATTACCTCACGTGTAAAGGCCCAATGATCTGTCACCGTTAATGACAAGGTCAGTCTGAACTTTTCCTTTCTCTTTCTCATTAGGAGCTCATTACAGACCTGGGTGGAATATATCAAATAAATCAAATAGTCCCCAATCGCAACCATTGAAAGTCAGTTAGTACCCAGACACACTGTCAAGGGCAGACCGCAGCTGTGTAAATCACTGGTGTGGAGTGTTCTGAAATACATGGCCTGCTTTGCCATGACAAGAACACATTTTTGCTACATTCAACGTAGCAGGAATAATAGCACTGTGGCAATAGCTTAAATCGGGTCTACACTGTACCTTTCACCATGATAACAGAGGAAAAACATGACTTGAAAAAACATTGAAATCACCCGAAAATTGCCTATACTACAATCATACGCAGCAGCTGGATGGCTGAACAACAAAACACAAAGCAAGACTCTCTTTTCTCTTCTCGACTGTGGCCAGTACTGCTCACAATTCAGTTCAGTACGTGCCAGGGGAGCACTGCTCAAAATGTGAAGTCAAAGGACAAAGGAAAGAGTGTATGATATTACTGATGTGCTGTCTGTGGCTAGGGCAGAGCTGACAGGCAGAGGCCACAGATACCGGTGGCACTTACGCACTCTTGACAGCTCCATACTCCACACTGCAACGCAGAGGAAGTGGACCACGCTATCACAGGTAACGAATTGATACAGAATCCCTACTGTTGGAGCATCTTAATGTAGCCTACAGTGAGCTCCGAAAGAATTGGGACAGTGACACATTTGTTGTTTTGGCTCTGTACTCCGAAGCACAAATATTACACCCCCAGGACATTCTAACCTCTTACCATTACAATAACAGGGGAGTTTTTTTGGGGGGGTGGGGGTGGGGTATGAGATGTATGCCTCTGTCTCACTCATCATTATTCCACGATTCATTCAGGACTATCCGTAATCATGGTAGCATCCACATTAACGTAGAAGTGTTTAGAAACACATTCAAACCTTTTTAGAATAAGTGAATCCAAAATGACACAATACATTATTTACCATTCATTTCTATTGAGCACAACATAATCTGAAACACAACTAAAACAAACAGCAAATGCATCCAACACGTTTGCAGAGTCACAAGCTTGATGTAATAATTGTGTGCTAGGAATATGGGACCAAATATTAAACTTTAATCAGTGGTAGAAAAAGTACTACATTTTCATACTTGAGTAAAAGTAAAGATACCTTAATAGAAAATGACTCAAGTAAAAGTGAAAGTCACCCAGTAAAATACTACTTGAGTATTTGGTTTTAAATATACTTAAGTATCAAAAGTGAAATTAAAAGTATACATCATTTCAAATTCCTTATATTAAACAAACCAGGTAGCACCATTTTCTTATATATATATATTTGATTTATTTCTGGATAGCCAGGGGCACACTCCAACACTCAGACGTCATTACATACGAAGCATGTGTGTTTAGTGAGTCCTCCAGATCAGAGACAGTAGAGATAACAAGTGATGTCCTATTGACAAGTGCTTGAATTGGACCGGACTGCAGACGAGCAACTCCGGACTGGGTACTGTTGCTGGAAGCTCTGGACTGTGGAGGCGCACTGGAGGCCTGATGCGTGAGACCTTGTACAGGTGGCACCTGGCTGATGACATGCACCTCAGGGCGAGTGCGGGGAGGAGGAACAGGACGTACTGGACTGTGGAGGCGCACTGGAGGCCTGGAGCGTAGAGCTGGCACAACCCGTCCTTGCAGGATGCTCACTTTAGCCCGGCAAGTGTGGGGCGCTGGCACAGGACGCACTGGGATGTGAAGGCTCACTGGATACACTGTGCGTAGAACCGCATAATATGGTGCCTGAACGGTGACACATACCCCATGAGTGCGTGGAGGAGACACTGGACTGGGGAGGCCAGACTGGTGTCACGCTCCTCAGCACGCCTCTCTCCGGAATCTTGCGTAGAGCTCCTCACTGGCTCTGGTTCACCCCTCGGCTCTGCCGCCCACTCCGTGTGCCCACCCCCAAAAAATGTTTTTTGGGGCTGCCTCTCGTGCTTGCGTTGTTGACTTAACTCCTCGTATAGTCGCAGTTCCTCTCTCGTTGTCTCCATCTGCTCCCTTGAACGGTGATACTCTCCGGCTTGCGTCCAGGGTCCTTCTCCATCCAGGATGTCCTCCCATGCCCACTCCTCCTGGCCACGCTACTTGGTCCGTTTTTGGTGGGATCTTGTGTTACGTCCGTCGTGAGACAGAGATACCTCAAAAACGAGATACCTCAAAAAATTACTTAAGTAGTACTTTAAAGTATTTTTACTAAAGTACTTTACACCACTGTAAAGTACCATTTGTCCCCATACCTTTGGTCCCCTTAAAATGGGGGGGGGGTTATGTACAAAAAGTGCTATTGATAGAAATACCCTCATATTAAAGCTGACAGTCTGCACTTTAAAAACTCATAGTCATTGCGTCATTTCAAAATCCAAAGTGCTGGATTACAGAGCCAAAACAACAAGAATGTGTCCCTGTCCCAATACTTTTGGAGCTCATCGTCAAAACAAAAATAACCCTGCAGCGACAGCATTTGAAAATGTTGTCCATATCGCTTGATCGGTGGTTAAGCTATTAGCTGGCCAAATGTAGGCTACATGAAAAGTGCAACACTGTTATATAACCATGTGTCAGTGTGGGTTTTCAGTGAATTTATGTCAGTCACCATGCTCAGCAGCATTTCGAGGTGCAGGAAGAATTCTCAACAATAAATGAAGATCCTACATCTGTATCGCACTCTTTCCTGTGAGCTCTGATAGACAATTCTACACTTACATGACTGAAACTTAAAAGGTCCCAACAGTGAAAATCATGTTTTCCTTCAAATTGGATGATATTTGCATGAAACCATTTCAATGTAGAGTGATCCAATTATGACAAATAACTGTAGCTGGTACATTGATAAAGTTTGATCACAAAGTTACTGGTCCTCTCCCCCTGTGTAAAACACTTGGATTCAGGGAGCAGGCATTACCAAGGATTTACTTCTGCCTTTAGTGTTGTCTTATCAGCTGAACTAATTTAAATATGTACCGCCTAAAACTATCATCACATGTTTATAAACCGTAAACTAGCTAGCTCAAGCAGAACATACGACCAAAGATACTGGTAACCTTTCATCAGTGGTGTGACTGTTGGCTAACAAGCGACTTAGCAGCATGCCGGCTAAAGCACATTGTGTTGTGACGAGATGCCATCAAGTAAATTTAACGGTACACTATTTTACGTAGAATGAAAAGCTTGACAGCAGTGGCTGCTTTTCATTTTGTGTGGACAGGCTGCACCGAAAATAATGATCAGTATCACATTTCGAGCAAAGTAGCTCTATCAACTGAGGAGAGCATGCGATGGGTCTTGTCAGGATGCTAATCCTGAATATGGATGCTGTACCAACATTGACAATGGCTCTTGCAAGCGATGACCTTAATGTAAGGATCGGGGGGGGCTAATGTTAGATAATGCACCTGTGGCTGCTTTGACTTGTGAACAGTTTATTTTCTGTAACACACCTGATAGTCACTATATGGTTTTTGATTTTCCATCCAAGCCCCCTACATT
This sequence comes from Oncorhynchus mykiss, assembly GCF_013265735.2. Taxonomy (NCBI): domain Eukaryota; kingdom Metazoa; phylum Chordata; class Actinopteri; order Salmoniformes; family Salmonidae; genus Oncorhynchus; species Oncorhynchus mykiss. The sequence goes on from NC_048584.1 coordinate 16,862,332, forward strand.
GGGTGGCAGCACACCAACAAGGTAGATTGGGTGTCAATGTAAGCTCCCATTACCAACAAATGATGTTGCTTACCAGTCAGTATTACCAACAAATGATGCTGCTTACCAGTCAGTACCAACAAATGAGATTTATTGAGTCGTGTGTGTGTGTGTGTGTGTGTGTGTGTGTGTGTGTGTGTGTGTGTGTGTGTGTGTGTGTGTGTGTGTGTGTGTGTGTGGATATTCCATGGAGGACATTCCAAAATACATTGTGTATGAGGATTGCCGGTTGGAACTTTTCCAGGACTGCCCCATCTGCAGAAGGGTGTACAGTGTCACATGATTCATGAGGACGACATTCTGTGGAAGAGTGGAAGAGCCAGCCTCTCATTGGTAGCATCCCAGCAGGAAACTTCCACCTCTCTGCTGCCATATACCTCACTGGGTCATCTTTTATCCAGACAAAGAAGGCAAGTTAAAGGCACATACTGGGATATATTCTGCTGTTCAATTGCCATTCCGGTTCAAAACCATGTACTCAACCATAATGTCTTTACAGATGCTGACAGCTGTGGGCGTGAGGATGATTTGCAGCTACCATCATTTGTATTTATCACACAGAGCAGGCATAGCTGATTCGGTCCATGCCACAGAGGGAGGGAGGAGTTGCCACTGAAGTAGACATGAGGGCGGAATCCCCAGTCCGCTTGGGTAGGGTATGCATAACCCCAAGATTGCTCTTCGTCTTATGGTGATTTACTGTGGCTCGCAATGTTTCAACAAGTAGGTGTGTCTGGTGGATGTGAAAACATGACCAAAGTTTGGGTTATACTCTGTATAACTCTGTTGAAACTTCCAAGATTGTGGATGTCCAGCTTGTACAAGTTAATCTTTATTCCATAGTATCATGTGTTGATGATCGGTTTGATAATTTGTCTGGTGGCTGATGGTCTGGAACAAATGCCTTGCGTTGACAACACCCATCCTAATATAGTGAAGTTGCCCACCCCTGTCACAGGTATTTGTTATCTGACCAGGTGTTCTTTATCACAAACACTCACTTGAATTTCCCTTTTAAAAAGAGCAATAAGATTGTCCAATGGGAGGATCTCATCTATGATCACGGATCGGTATCCCCAGATCCAGAAATTCCTCAGAGAGGTGTACCCTGGGATCATCCACTTGTATGATCCCTTGTATGCAACAAAAGGTAAGAAGTCATATAAAATATTGATTTAGCTAGACTGGTACAATGGCAATCATTCCAAAAGTGCCAAGTCTGCTCACCCATCGAACTCAAGCAAGCCTACCCCAAAAACATAAAAGAAACATGATTTTATGTTTGATCAAACCAATGCTTCCTTTTGTATTTTTATTGTGAATTCTACATTATCAGGTAACTCAGGGAAAGTGGAGGTCGTAGCCAAGGACAAGGAATGTCTGAAGGTGGAAAAAATGGGTGCAGAGCATCACCAACCACCTCTACTGGTCGGCGAGTCCTGGAGCAAGTGAGGAAGAGAGGTTGGCCAGGTGGACATCGCTTTTCAGTCACCTGCAGAATGTCCACACACGTGACAATCCTCTCTTCCCGGAGTGCCTCCATGCTCCAAAAGCACCAACAAATGGCTGATACAGTATGTACCGTAATACAAGAAATGATCATCAACTCTGCGTGACTTTTTCAGATATTTAATACTACTCACTTCTATTCTAGCAACCAAACCAGTGTACAAGCTGGAGAAGCAGCTGCTCAACAAGCATTTACTGAAGGATGTTGCCAAACTGAGCCCTGTACACCAGACTTCTGCCCTGGAAAGCTTCCACAGCCTTATTCTTAGGTTTACGCCCAGCGTTGGAATGCTGTGCAGGTATATTACGTCGCAAAAACGTGTTTTTCATGATCTGTAATGCGCAGTGACTACAGTAGTATAATTTTCCTTAAACAAACTCTTATAATTTTAGGCTACACCTAGCATCTATGCGTTTCAATGAGAACACCATCCGCAGGCAAGCAACCACCACAGCAGGAATGCGGCGATACAAAATTAGCTTACCCAAGGTTGTGAAGCCAGAACCAACATAATGGAAGTCATAGTTATTCATTTCAAATATGCATCAAGTGAGCATTTCAAGTACACAAAAATGTCAAGTACAAACATTGAGGAGTTTCACATACAAACAAGTACATAACCAAATATTGCATATTTCAAATTGAGTACTTATGAAACACCAGAAAAACACATTGTAGATCACTACGAATTGATAGCATCATAACTCAGAACAGTAAATAAAATGAAATAAAATGTTCCACCCCTTTAACAAACATTTCCCTTTTCAAAAACATTACATGCTACGTAGACAGGGTCCTGGATCTCCTCTTCAACGAGGTCCCCCTTGAGCCACGGCTGTATGTGGGGAAGCTGTGTGCACGGTCCTTCCCAGGACCCCTGTCTGCCCGGTGTGAGAGGCCTGACAAGGAGGAGGCCATAGCTGGATTTGTCTCCCACTTCAATCTTGGAGATGACTGAAGCCAAGTGGGTGACTGAAGCCTACTTGATTGAACCGGGTTACACGGGTCCCGCTCCTCTCTCGCTCCCCTCCACATCAATCTTTGTAGTTGGTTGCATTTCCTAAAGCCTAAGCAATTCACTTTTACGTGATATGATATCACATGTTGTTACTTTGTATCGTTTTATTCAAGCATTCGGATGGGAGATGAGTGCTACAAATTGTACGAATCAGTGGGTCCGGCCTAGATTAGGCTTATGGATCTAATTATTATGTCAAATGATGTCTCCCCATTATTTCTCCCCATTATTTATTCTATTTAACATGAATGTTCATGTTGATCGATACATCAAATTCAGATCATACTGTCATTTACAATGCTAATGCAGAGGCACCAATACATTGTCCAGTACACTTATTGCATGCTGTTTTCATGTACATTCCCTTATGTGGGGAAGCTATATATATTTTGTGGGCTCCCGAGTGGCACAGCGGGTCTAAGGCACTGCATCTCAGTGCTAGAGGTGTCACTACAGACCCTGGTTCAATTCCAGGCTGTATTACAACCGGCTGTGATTGGGAGTCCCATAGGGCGGCATACAATTGGCCCAGTGACGTCCGGGTTAGGGTTTGGCCGGGTTAGGCCTTCATTGTAAATAGGAATTTGTTCTTAACTGACTTGCCTAGTTAAATAAAGGTTCAATAAAATAAATGTCTAAGCTTCCAAGGTAACTCAGGCTACTAATTAGTGTGAAGAAGTGTGTCAGTGAACTGTATTCTGTAATTAGTTACAAAACAATAGATATTCAATTGTGTATTGCTGCTGTTCCAACAGTCCATGATCAGCTCTGTTGACCATGAGAGCATTTTGCTGACAAAATGGGTTGAGGCATACTATTTAGGATTGGAATGACATGGCCCATTGTTTACCTTGTTACCTGGCAATGACCACAAGGGCGTTTCAAAGAGCTGTCAGTCAAGGCGAGCTCATGAATATAAGCTCCCCGCCCACTTAGCCTGTTCTTTTAGGCTTCCTGATAGTTAGAGATTAGAGAAAAGGGAACATTTCTTCAAGTCTAAGCATTTTAATAGCGTAAAAATACCACAAGGGATGTTTTGGTCATTCAGTGGCTATTTTTACTTGGGAAATAGGGTGACTGTGCAGGTCCTTTAAACAAGGGACTAAATAGTTATTGGGTCATTCTCACATCAGGAAAGGATATTGTGCTCTTTGTGACTAGTTACAGTGCCTTGCGAAAGTATTCGGCCCCCTTGAACTTTGCGACCTTTTGCCACATTTCAGGCTTCAAACATAAAGATATAAAACTGTATTTTTTTGTGAAGAATCAACAACAAGTGGGACACAATCATGAAGTGGAACGACATTTATTGGATATTTCAAACTTTTTTAACAAATCAAAAACTGAAAAATTGGGCGTGCAAAATTATTCAGCCCCCTTAAGTTAATACTTTGTAGCGCCACCTTTTGCTGCGATTACAGCTGTAAGTCGCTTGGGGTATGTCTATCAGTTTTGCACATCGAGAGACTGACATTTTTTCCCATTCCTCCTTGCAAAACAGCTCGAGCTCAGTGAGGTTGGATGGAGAGCATTTGTGAACAGCATTTTTCAGATCTTTCCACAGATTCTCGATTGGATTCAGGTCTGGACTTTGACTTGGCCATTCTAACACCTGGATATGTTTATTTTTGAACCATTCCATTGTAGATTTTGCTTTATGTTTTGGATCATTGTCTTGTTGGAAGACAAATCTCCGTCCCAGTCTCAGGTCTTTTGCAGACTCCATCAGGTTTTCTTCCAGAATGGTCCTGTATTTGGCTCCATCCATCTTCCCATCAATTTTAACCATCTTCCCTGTCCCTGCTGAAGAAAAGCATGCCCAAACCATGATGATACCACCACCATGTTTGACAGTGGGGATGGTGTGTTCAGCTGTGTTGCTTTTACGCCAAACATAACGTTTTGCATTGTTGCCAAAAAGTTCAATTTTGGTTTCATCTGACCAGAGCACCTTCTTCCACATGTTTGGTGTGTCTCCCAGGTGGCTTGTGGCAAACTTTAAACAACACTTTTTATGGATATCTTTAAGAAATGGCTTTCTTCTTGCCACTCTTCCATAAAGGCCAGATTTGTGCAATATACGACTGATTGTTGTCCTATGGACAGAGTCTCCCACCTCAGCTGTAGATCTCTGCAGTTCATCCAGAGTGATCATGGGCCTCTTGGCTGCATCTCTGATCAGTCTTCTCCTTGTATGAGCTGAAAGTTTAGAGGGACGGCCAGGTCTTGGTAGATTTGCAGTGGTCTGATACTCCTTCCATTTCAATATTATCGCTTGCACAGTGCTCCTTGGGATGTTTAAAGCTTGGGAAATATTTTTGTATCCAAATCCGGCTTTAAACTTCTTCACAACAGTATCTCGGACCTGCCTGGTGTGTTCCTTGTTCTTCATGATGCTCTCTGCGCTTTTAACGGACCTCTGAGACTATCACAGTGCAGGTGCATTTATACGGAGACTTGATTACACACAGGTGGATTGTATTTATCATCATTAGTCATTTAGGTCAACATTGGATCATTCAGAGATCCTCACTGAACTTCTGGAGAGAGTTTGCTGCACTGAAAGTAAAGGGGCTGAATAATTTTGCACGCCCAATTTTTCAGTTTTTGATTTGTTAAAAAAGTTTGAAATATCCAATAAATGTCGTTCCACTTCATGATTGTGTCCCACTTGTTGTTGATTCTTCACAAAAAAATACAGTTTTATATCTTTATGTTTGAAGCCTGAAATGTGGCAAAAGGTCGCAAAGTTCAAGGGGGCCGAATACTTTCGCAAGGCACTGTATATCCAAATGGATGTCAAAAGTCTATATATTACATGAAAAAAAAGTTATGTAGCTCAGGGGAATGTCATGCTACCCGCGGGGGAAAAAATGGTTGAATCAACATTGCTTCCACATAATTTCAACAAAAAAAAAAATCTATGTATCTATCTATCTATGTTGAATCAACGTGGGAAACTGATTGAATTTGCAAAATGTCATCAACGTAGGGGAATTTATAACCTAAATCCAATGACATGGTGAAAGTTTTAGTTGATTTCATGTTGAATTTACATTAGTTGACAATTCAACAGAATGTAAATAAAAAATAGAGTGTGCCCCTTGGGTAAACTCTCGTAAACTCTTGTAACTCTCGTAACACACATTCTGATAACCATCTGAAATACTGTACTTACTGTATATCATAAAATCAGGTCTGAAACGAGAAAGGGGGACATGGGAAATGAATCAGCTTACCCATATACAGATGCTGCATCGTAATTTGAACCAGTTTGCTACAGCAGGAACATAATCCTGCAGCAACAGGAAATATGAATTGTTATGTGGATTATAATTCATGAACATTTTGTTTTAGTTAGGGCAAATCAAGACGGACATTTTAAAGTTAAAATGACCAACTTTAGAAGCTTTAAAAAAAACGTTGAACACACTACATGTTTGGATTTCATGCCGTGCAGGAGTGATCAAATTAAGATTGTACATCTGCACCTCAGATTCTTCTTGCATCACGTGCCCCAGAGACCTCAATAGATGCCTGAAAGGAAGCCACTTAGGTGCAGCCTACCAATGATAAGGCTTCATGGCATCTGACCTAACAGTGTAACCCTGGCTCTGTTACACCTCTCTCTAAAACGTGGCTGGAGTGCCTGACCCGGTTATACCCTCAATCCCCCGTTGGTACACCCGCACAGACGTATTACACAGATCAATATGAGTGAGCAAGCTATTCATGAACTAGACAAGGGTCAAAATTGTTCTTCAAAGACCTTGATTCAACTTGTCTTGCATACAAGAACCAATGGAATAGTCACAAAAGGGCAAAGTAACCATGTCGCCCACAGTGAGCCAGTAAGCTAAATCACAGGCATTATTCTAGTCTATGTATAGTTACAGCAAATATATTCAGGCTGTAGGATAAAGCTCTTGCAGGCAATCCCTTTGGCATCACACAGCATACTATCAGCCAGAAGATATAGAGGTCCCAGCATTCTGCATTCCACACCCTCACCACTGCTCGTGTGAAACTAATTTATTCAGCATGTGCAGAGCCAGTGGATACTTCAGTGTACAGTATATCCTCTGCCCAGGCCTGACAGATGCCGGCTGGCAGGAATCAAGGCCAGCAAGCGCGATTGACGTTTATTTCACTCTGCATCAAAAACAAACATGTGGCACGTGTTTTCCCACATAAGTGTTTTTTTTTCTGCTAATCTGCCCGGTAACAGTTCAATCTTGTTTGCAGTGAGTGAGTGATGTGGGCTAAAGGGAGAAGAGATGGAGCAGGAGGAGTAAAGGAGGAAGAGGCCAGTAGAAAACCATCTACAAAAGCTAAAGATAGCACATGCGCTCCCGGACACTCCGAGCATGTGTTCTCTCAAGGTTACAGTATGCACACACGCACACACATGCACACACATGCACGCACACACATGCACACACACATGCACACGCACACACACACATACATGCACGCACACACATGCACACACACACACACACGTACACACAGGCACAGAGGCACAAAGGCACAGAGGGAGAGGAGCAGGTACCTGAGCAAACAGAACAGGGTTTCTACAGAACAAGGCCCCTCATTGAATGGCTGGTGTAGAACCACTGCTGGGCTGAGAGTAGGCTTCACATAATGAATGTACATGGTTGACTGATATTGGCTATGAGGAATATTACATAATCGAGTATAGAAGTATGCATTCATCATTTGTTCTATGCAGTGAAGGACAGCTTCTTTGGTTAATTGGTTATTTTCTCTCAACTAAGAATAGACTACATTGCACGTCTTGTAGTAATTTACTTTGTACTACTTTGCAGTGGCTACAACCCTCCAGGAAATGACAGGCCCTGAGACTTCGTCTCCTGATCTTTCCCTGGTAAACAGAATTGAATCTGAACTGAGCCGTAATCTCAAGACACCAAATCCTCACAATTTTTTTTTTGCGTATTTTCTTCCAATTGCCTAGGATGACAGGGTTTATATGAATATTTTCGCCAATCCGCCAAAAGTGTGACCCATTCATGTCGCTTCTGGCCCAAGAGCGGCTGTTAGCATTGAATATGTGTCACCACACCAGAGCCCTGCTTCAGATAGACCTACTGATAGTTATGGTCAGACTTGGCACATCAGATCCCATCGAACAGTGTTATGGACGGAATTAGCAGAAAATCACACCAGGCTCAGTGATCCACTTTCTGTTCAGGCTCCCGTTTTGATACATCTTGCCAATCCTGCTTGTGATTAACTTGCTGAGCTATAGATAGAACTGGCACTGAACCATTCCAAAATAGGGCTATGTTAGTAAACCTCCTTGAGTCGGTCTGAGACGCCTGCCTGGCCCTGGGGCTGCTGTTGATGATGTGGGTGCTTCTGAGGTGTGTGGTGGTGTGGTGTTTTGGCCAGGTAGCCTAATCTTTCTTTAAAACCATTAAGCCACACGCACTCAGAACCCTTGTCTGAGCTAGCTGTCTAGCTGTCTCTCTCTTTCCCTTTGACCCACTCTAGTCTTATTCTTAGTCACAGCGATGGTGTGATGGACTATATTTAACACACCCAATCCTACTGCATAGACCAGAGGTACTGTGAAATGAATGCCTAGAGAGGTCACAGATGGAGATCACGAATGAAAAAGGGAAACAAAACAACGTATTGCAGCTTTGTTCCTAGTCGGTCCAGTGTTCAAATGTTATTCCAGTGGATCATAGAACTTTGCAACATGGCCGTCTTATTTTCAGAATGACTGACAATCACAATGAAACTTACATGGAAAGAGTGAAAACGTCATTACATCCTATGAATTATTTTGGATGTGACAATCACTTTGCTATGGGAGTTAGAAAAGCTAGGAGGACACCATGCAATGCCTTTTACACCACTCTGTTGCACAAGTAGACAACAAGCATTAGGCTCTTAGAAAAGCAAAGAAAAATGTTAATGGAAAGGGAAAGGAAAAAGGGGATACCTAGTCAGTTGTACAACTGAATGCCTTCAATTGAAATGTGTCTTTCACATTTAACCCAACCCCTCTCAATCAATGGACGGTTGAGGATAAATTCATTAGAGTCAACTGAACCTCAGATTACAGCCCAAATAAATGCTTCACAGAGTTCAAGTAACAGACAGATCTCAAAAGAAACCACTACTAAAGGACACCAATAATAAGAAGAGACTTGATTGGGCCAAGAAGCACAAGCAATGGACATTCATTTGGTGGAATTCTGTTCTTTGGTCTGATGAGTCCAAATTTGAGACCATTGTGTAAGAGGGTGCTGAATAAGTGAATTGATGATCTCCCCATGTGTGGTTCCCACCGTGAAGCATGGAGGAGGAGGGGGGATGTGTGAGGGTGCTTTGCTGGTGACACTGTCTGTGATTTATTTAGAATTCAAGGCACACTTAACCAGCATGGCTACCATAGCATTCTGCTGTGATACGCCATCCCATTTGGTTTGCGCTTAGTGGGACTATCACTTGTTTTTCAACAGAACAATGACCCAACACACCTCCAGGCTGTATAAGGGCTATTTGACCAATAAGGAGAGTGATGGAGTGCTGCATCAGATGATCTGGTCTCCACAATCACCCGACCTCAACCCAATTGAGATGGTTTGGGATGAGTTGGACCGCAGAGTGAAGGAAAAGCAACTAACAAGTGCTCAGCATATGTGGGAACTCCTTCAACACTGTTGCAAAAGCATTCCAGGTGAAGCTGGTTGAGAGAATGCCAAGAGTGTGAAAAGCTATCATCAAGGCAAAGGGTGGCTACTTTGAAGAATCTAAAATCAAATTTTGATTTGTTTAACACTTTTTTGGTTACTACATGATTCCATATGTGTTATTTCATAGTTTTGATGTCTTCAATATTATTCTACAATGTAGAAAATAGTAAAAAATAAAGAAAAACCCTTGAATGAATAAGTGTGTCCAAACTTTGACTGTATGCCTGCATGACATTATTTAAATCCACCCCTATCCTAGGAGTTGACAGCAACCCATTGTCAGCTTAGATAAAGAGTTTGCCTTGTTACTACCCACACGCCCACATACACTTTTGCTGGGGTCAACATTTGATTACTCACAAACAGAGACTACTTGGCAACACTGGGCTGCTGTGATAATCACCTGATGGTTGAAATAACATTAGAACTAGTCAGGGTGGAAAACAGGGCCATTGTTCAGCCACGTTGACAAAGGGGTAGTAAATCGCATTGCAGAAAATGCTAGAAACCCTTTCCACAAACAAGCCGGTTTGCTGATGCCATTTATGTACTTTGTTGCCTAGCGAACGCTGTAACTCCATCCAAATGTCAATGTCAAAAGCCCAAATTGAGTCATCTTTTCCTTTCAGGCACTAGCTAGATATTAGCCTATATATGACACAAAAACCGTGTTCCATATTATAAAACAATGAAAATCTACCCTATAAAAGAGAAGCAGTTAACTCAATATGCGATGTCTGACTAATATAGATGGTATTAAATAAAAACATTTTTTGCCTGGACTTGTAATGTTAATAATTTAGCTTTAGTGCAGGGAATAAGGCTAGGAGCAATATGATCCTCATTCGACTCTCAGTCGTGTGGGTGGACATTAACAACCAGAATAATTCCTCTCTTATAGAAACAAAAGTCAATAACTGGAGGCCAATATCCCTCCTGTATATGCAGTACAACACACCATTACTCTTTATGATTCTAGGAGCCACTTGTGGTGAACTGGTATGAACCACTGGCAAAGGCACGAGCAGGTCCCAGCAGGTTTCTGCATGCGACATTTTGAATGGTCTGAATAATAGTAGACCATCATCTCCCGTTGCTGTGATGTCACTCTCTGATCGTCCCCATCCTATTTACACGATACGCATGCTGTGTTGATTCAACCGTTTTCCCCCTCTTTTTCTATTTTTGTGGGCCGTTATATAAGGCTGTCACGTTCTGACCTTAGTTCCTTTGTTTTGTCTTTGTTTTAGTATGGTCAGGGCGTGAGTTGGGTGGGTTGTCTATGTTAGTTTTTCTTTGATTTTCCATTTCTGTGTTTGGCCTGGTATGGTTCTCAATCAGAGGCAGCTGTCAATCCTTGTCCCTGATTGAGAACCATATTTAGGTAGCCTGTTTTCTATTGTGTTTTGTGGGTGGTTGTTTTCAGTCTTTGTGTGTCTGCACCAGACAGAACTGTTTCGGTTGTTTCTTTGTTGTTTTTGTTATTCAGTGTTCAGTTTTGAGTATCATTAAAAACCATGAACACTTACCACGCTGCACCTTGGTCCTCACCTTCCACCGACGACAGCCGTTACAAAGGCTTACAATGAAGGAACCACTTTTTCTTTTGAAATTACTGGTGGCCTATCTGTAAAAGTCTTTGATATATCTTGAACAATAAAAAAAAAAATGAGTAAACCAATTGTTGACCGAATAAAAAAGAAAACACACACACACCTGTGTCTGAACAAGAAAAGGTCAACAGTTTTTTGCCACCTAACCAACGGACAACAGACACAACGGGTCTGTTGGTCAGGGGGCAGAAAACAAAATGGTGAGCAGACCCTTCAAACAGAGTAGCACACAGGCACGCGCACACGCAGGAGGGGTACTTTCATCATGCATTTTACACATGCTTTGCAAAATGTGTACTATTATACATAACCTTACATAGTTTCAAAGCATTCATAGCAGTAAGCTAATTCTATAGTCATGTGTGATCAAGCTGCCTATACAGGCTGATGGTTGTATATTAATCATGGATCACCATTGTTGGGCCTTCCCTTTGGAATTAGGTATTGTTGAGAAGCAAGATGAAATGATGGACCACTGTGACGAAGGGAAAGGCAATGGTTTCTTATTCATTGGGATGCACTGATTTTGATATGAATGGGGGATAGGCAAAACAATCACCCCATGCTTATATGCATGATAAACATATAAAGAGGATGCATATAATGATAGAGTACAGCACCGAGCGTCTGGATGATTCGACAGTATCTATGGTCTCCAGAATGAAGTGGTACTGTAGTTTGGGTTGTTGTTTTTGTTCTTTTGCATAGGGGAGAGTGACCCCTACTGGTTCGTCAATGTCTGGGCCTGAAGTGATGAGAATTTAGTTTGGAGTGTACACAAAAGCAGTTTTAGACCCACCTGTACCACATTTACTATATGCCTTTTCACATTCTTAAAATAAAGTTGTGATCCTAATTGACCTACAACAGGGAATTTTTACTCAACGTCAGGAATTGAGAAAAACTGAGTTTAAATGTATTTGGCAAAGCTGTATGTAAACTTCCGACTTCAACTGTAGGTAGAGTTATTAAAGTGACTATGCATAGATGACAACAGAGAGTACCAGTGGTGTAAAAATGGGTGAGAGGGGGTGTTAGGGAGGTCATTTGCAGTGTCCTCCCTAACACGCCCTGACCTGAATACTCAGGTCAGGGCGTGACACCTGCAGTATATTTAAATCTGCACTAATAGTTCACTTATCACAAGTACTTTGTTACAGCCTACTGAAAAACATGATTGCAGAGGGACACGCAATGGAAAGGAATTTGGTAAGAAATAGGCAAAGGATACAGGAGATATTAAAATATCACTCAAACAAAGCGATGGGGCAAAGAGAAAGTGATCATATAATAGACATGAACAGTTTTAGACACCAGATTTGGTTATAGGCTGCAGAGAAGGGCCGGGGTCAGGGAAGTGACCAAGAACACGATGGTCACTTCCCTGACCCCGGCCCTTCTCCCCCGACTGCTCAGTTTGGCTGGGTGGCCAGCTCTAGGAAGAGTCTTGGTGGTTCCAAACTTCTTCCATTTAATTAAGAATGGTGGAAACCACTGTGTTCTTGGGGAACGTCAATGCTGTAGAAATTGTTTGGTACCCTTCCCCAGATCATTGCCTCGACACAATCCTGTCTCTGCGCTCTACGGACAATTCCTTCAACCTCATAGCTTGGTTTTTGCTCTGACATGCACTGTCAACTCTGGGACCTTATATAGATAGGTGTGTGGCTTTCCAACTCATGTCCAATCAATTGAACCTACCACAAGTGGACTCCAATCAAGTTGTAGAAACGTCTCAATGATGATAAATGGAAACAGGATGCACCTGAGCTCAATTTCGAGTCTCATAGCAAAGGGTCTGAATACTTATGTAAATAAGGTTTCTGTTTTTTATTTGTAATATATTTGCAAACATTTCTAAAAATCTGTTTTTGCTTTGTCATTATTGGGTATTCTGTGTAAATTGATGAGAAAAAATATAATGTAATCTATTTATGAATAAGGCTGTAACGTAACAAAATATTGAAAAAGTCAAAGGGTCTGAATACTTTCCAAATGCACTGTATATATTCCTTAATTAAAAAATATATACAGTGCCTTGCGAAAGTATTCGGCCCCCTTGAACTTTGCGACCTTTTGCCACATTTCAGGCTTCAAACAAAGATATAAAACTGTATTTTTTTGTGAAGAATCAACAACAAGTGGGACACAATCATGAAGTGGAACGACATTTATTGGATATTTCAAACTTTTTTAACAAATCAAATCAAAAATTTGCTTTATGTTTTGGATCATTGTCTTGTTGGAAGACAAATCTCCATCCCAGTCTCAGGTCTTTTGCAGACTCCATCAGGTTTTCTTCCAGAATGGTCCTGTATTTGGCTCCATCCATCTTCCCATCAATTTTAACCATCTTCCCTGTCCCGGCTGAAGAAAAGCAGGCCCAAACCATGATGCTGCCACCACCATGTTTGACAGTGCGGATGGTGTGTTCAGGGTGATGAGCTGTGTTGCTTTTACGCCAAACATAACGTTTTGCATTGTTGCCAAAAAGTTCAATTTTGGTTTCATCTGACCAGAGCACCTTCTTCCACATGTTTGGTGTGTCTCCCAGGTGGCTTGTGGCAAACTTTAAACGATACTTTTATGGATATCTTTAAGAAATGGCTTTCTTCTAGCCACTCTTCCATAAAGGCCAGATTTGTGCAATATACGACTGATTGTTGTCCTATGGACAGAGTCTCCCACCTCAGCTGTAGATCTCTGCAGTTCATCCAGAGTGATCATGGGCCTCTTGGCTGCATCTCTGATCAGTCTTCTCCTTGTATGAGCTGAAAGTTTAGAGGGACGGCCAGGTCTTGGTAGATTTGCAGTGGTCTGATACTCCTTCCATTTCAATATTATCGCTTGCACAGTGCTCCTTGGGATGTTTAAAGCTTGGGAAATCTTTTTGTCTCCAAATCCGGCTTTAAACTTCTTCACAACAGTATCTCGGCCCTGCCTGGTGTGTTCCTTGTTCTTCATGATGCTCTCTGCGCTTTTAACGGACCTCTGAGACTATCACAGTGCAGGTGCATTTATACGGAGACTTGATTACACACAAGTGGATTGTATTTATCATCATTAGTCATTTAGGTCAACATTGGATCATTCAGAGATCCTCACTGAACTTCTGGAGAGAGTTTGCTTCACTGAAAGTAAAGGGGGCTGAATAATTTTGCATGCCCAATTTTTCAGTTTTTGATTTGTTAAAAAAGTTTAAAATATCCAATAAATGTCGTTCCACTTCATGATTGTGTCCCACTTGTTGTTGATTCTTCACAAAAAAATACAGTTTTATATCTTTATGTTTGAGGCCTGAAATGTGGCAAAAGGTCGCAAAGTTCAAGGGGGCCGAATACTTTCGCAAGGCACTGTATAGACACCCAATTTGACATGCTCCTCTGAACTTCACGTTGTTGCTCATGGGTCCTTTTAGATGGAAATGCCATATTATGTTTCATTACAGAGATAATTGGTAGACACATTTAGCTGTTTTCACTTGCCATTGATTACAATGCATTGTTAAAATGTGTCTATAACATGTTAGAAAATGCTCCAAAACAACTCATATTACATCAGAATCCCATTCTGAATTCCTCTGCACTATTTTTCTTTATGTTCCACTGTCCCATAAATCTATATATATATTTGTAAACAGCATAATTAGAAAAATTGATTTATGTCTGTGGACGTAGTCATCATTCAGAATGGGATTCTCATCTAAGTTGTCTAATCATCAGACTGTTACCATGCTGCATGGCTATCAGTCTGAAAGAAGTTGCTGTAAAAAAGACACAATCATCTCAGATTACCTGCTACATAAAGACAAAATAAGCAGACGTTCAAATTAAGTTTATTCAACAGTCTGACTTGTGATGGGACTGTTCACAAAACGTGAGCCTACATTTTAGAGACATGTCTTCCACTCTCTGATTAGTACAAGCTATGATGTAATATGTGTTGGTATAGAGTGTTTAAATGTTTTTTTTTTAAGAAAAAAAAGAAAGAAAAAAGGTTTTTAAGATGCTTTAGACATATTTGCATATTTCATTATAGTCAATGGCAAGTGATGACTCGCCAAAATGTGACAACCAATTTATTCTGTAATTAAACTAAATATATAAAAAAAATATAATTGGCGGGGAATCAACTAGCACAGAAAGAAGGAAAATAAGGCCACGTGTAAAAATGGGTTTACTTTCCCTTTAATGGTGCCCTCTCTGCCTTATTTTCCGGTAGCCACTCTTGTGTTGTCAACCAATTCCTATCCCGAGTGTCTGACCCGCGGTGGGCGAGTTGGGGTGTGTCTGCGAACGAAGAGAGCGTACGTTTCAGACTCCGTGTAGGTTACACAACATGACTTAACGGAGAATACAATTCTGCAAAATCATAAATTGACACGACCCAAGAGTCTGACACGTGTTTGTTCGCCAGTTCGGAGAGAGAGCCTGGAACCATGAACAAATCGAGCCCGGCAAAGCAGCAACCACCACCAGCTGAAGTCGCCGTGCCAGACGACGAGGTTACCGTGCAACAACTGAACGAGCTTTTGTCAAACAGCAGCGGATTTTACAGTTTACCAACACAGCATTTCAACGAGGTCTTCCCTAGAATATACGTTGGTAACGCGTAAGTTATTTTTATTTGACCGAATTCGGAGGAATGTGTGCGTTAGTTGTGCCGAACAATTTCTAATGTATAACAATTGTATAGAACAGGACTCACCAACCCTGTTCCTGGTGAGTTACACTTGGTGTAGGTTTGGGCACCAACCCGAGGTTGTAATTTAAATGATTGTTAACGAGCTAATTATTAGAATTAGGTGCGCTATATTAGGTTTGGAGTGCACCTACAGAACAGTAACTATCCAGGAACTGGGTTGGAGAGCCCTAGTATACAATTTCATCACCAATTAAAACCCTAATTGTAAACGAATATTTTCCAAATCAAACCATTCCAAAAACATCGTCAAGACAAGGTGTCTCCGGAGTCAATTGGATTGAACTAACCTTGTCAAGTAATGTATTTTATGCCTTAGGCGAATGCAATCTCTTCATAATATTTGCCACGAGCATGGGAGGAGGTAGCCCAATATTGGGCTAAAGGAGTCTAAAGTTACTCCTTAGTCCAAGAATCTTACATGTTGTTTTTAAAGGTGCAATATGCAGAAATCACTGCCATTTCCTGGTTGCAAAAATTCTAAGTTAGCCTAATTTCAGTTTGTGACAGAACAAGCAACCATTGTCTACTCTAGAGAATCATTGTACCATCTAAACTGCAGTGTAATATCTTTTCCATAACCCAAAGTATTGTATTTACAGCTGTTTGAATCTGGTGTACAAAACCTAAAGTAAACAAAAGGTAAGAATGGGAAGCATAGAAATGGTGCACAGAACAGATCTGCTGCTTAGACTTGCTTTCAATGAGTGACAGATCAATAACACACATTTCTATGTGAATTTGGTCAGTTGCCCAAAAAGTTACTTATTGCAGCTTTTAAGGGTGAATTGTCTCAAAGCCAAAACAGCCAAATACTCCATCCAAATGTGACTCGGTTGCGGTACGGTTCTAGAAACATAAATCCCAGTACTTTAATCACATCACCGATAATTTGACCAGCGAAAATGTATTCCATTTCAGAGAAGATAGCTAATAAGCACAAGTAGTTCACTCTGTCTTCCCCCTGATTTCCTTAAACGCTGTAACATGGCCGTGTGGGAACCCTAACCCTATAAAGGTGTATCAATTTAACCTTTTTGTTTTTTGAAAATAATTTCTTGCAGGTATGAAAAAGTCCTTATGCTTTCAAAACCGTACCTCAAGCGATATGTGTTTAATGTTCAGACCAAGCATTGCGGCTCTTAACAATACTTCCCCCTACAGAAGACGCCTTCGTCCAATGACTCTTATATGTAATGGAACTGAGTCAGGATCTAGGGAGGAGGTTGCTCTCTTTCTCTGAAGGAAATTGTGAATATTCTACAGACTCATGCACACTCTTGAACGTTCGTGTTTGTATTTCAAGGGAGATACGAAGCCCTATTTTTATTTTTTATTAAATGAAACAATTCCATATTGTTTAATGATATTGAGACACTTTTTCATTGGCATCACCCCCTTACCTCGTCTCACTTACCTTTTACACACACACACACACACACACACACACAAAGGGGGATGGAGGGTTAGACCAGTCTGTCATGGTATTCCGCTGGCTTTAAATCCATTGTGGTTGGTTACCCATAAAGGCGATGTACCCTACAATTTATAGCCTGCCATTCCACTTAGGTCAGTTCTTAGGCATCCTTTATGCTGATTGTGTGTGCAGGAGGTGTGGGGGTCCCAATGTAAATGCAAAGTCCACCTCACAAACACAGTATATACCTAGTCTAGACACAGAGTAAGGTGTAAAACAATATATATTATAATTCTCAATGCATATGTTTACATGTATTGGGTGAAAAAAATCCACATTGAGTACATGTGCATAAAAAAAAATGTAAATGTTATTATATAGAATACGTCAATCTAGTAGATTGTATAGCTTTACTTTCCCTTTACCCATATAAAGGGCCATGTACAGGAAGCCCATGCTGTAGAAGGATGTCTCTATTGCACAGTCGTGGCCAAAAATAGAGAATGACACACATTAATTTTCACAAATTTTTCAAGTTTGCTGCTTCAGTGTCTTTAGATATTTTTGACAGATGTAATTATACTTCAGTATTCCATAGTAACACTGAAGTATAATTACAAGCATTTCATAAGTGTCAAAGGCTTTTGACAATTACATGAAGTTGATGCAAAGAGTCACTATTTGCAGTGTTGACCCTTTTTCAAGACCTCTGCAATCTGCCCTGGCATGCTGTCAATTAACTTCTGGGCCAGATCCTGACTGATGGCAGCCCATTCTTGCATAATCGATGCTTGTAGTTTGTCAGAATTTGTGGGTTTTTGTCTGTCCACCTGCCTCTCGATGATTGACCACAAGTTCTCAATGGGATTAAGGTCTGGAGAGTTTCCTGGCCATGGACCCAAAATATCGATGTTTTGTTCCCTGAGCCACTTAGTTATCACATTTGCCTTATGGCCAGTTGCTCCATCATGCTGGAAAAGGCATTGTTCATCACCAAACTGTTCCTGGATGGTTGGGGGAAGTTGCTCTCTGAGGATGTGTTGGTACCATTCTTCATTCATGGCTGTGTTCTTAGGCAAAATTGTGAGTGAGCCAAATCCCTTGGCTAAGAAGCAGCCCCACACATGAATGGTCTCAGGATGCTTTACTGTTGGCATGACACAGTTCTGATGGTTGCGCTCACCTTGTCTTCTCCGGAAACAAGCTTTTTTTCCAGATGCCCCAAACAATTGGAAAGGGGATTCATCAGAGGAAATGACTTTACCCCAGTCCTCAGCAGTCCAATCCCTGTACTTTTGCAGAATATCAGTCTGTCCCTGATGTTTTTCCTGGAAAGAAGTGTCTTTGCTGCCACCAGGCCATCCTCTGAAAATCTTCTCCTCACTGTGCGTGCAGATGCACTCACGCCTGCCTGCTGCCATTCCTGAGCAAGCTCTGTACTGGTGGTGCCCCGATCCCGCAGCTGAATCAACTTTAGGAGACGGTCCTGGCGCTTGCTGGACTTTCTTGGGCGCCCTGAAGCCTTCACAACAATTGAACCGCTCTCCTTGAAATTCTTGATGATCCGATAAATGGTTGATTTAGGTGCAATCTTACTGGCAGCAATATCCTTGCCTGTGAAGCCCTTTATGTGCAAAGCAATGATGATGCCACATGTTTCCTTGCAGGTAACCATGGTTGACAGAGGAAGAACAATGATTCCAAGCACCACCCTCCTTTTGAAGCTTCCAGTCTGTTATTCAAACTCAATCAGCATGACAGAGTGATCTCCAGCCTTGTCTTCGTCAACTCTCACACCTGTGTTAATAACGAGAGAATCACTGACATGATGTCAGCTGGTCCTTTTGTGGCAGGGCTGAAATGCAGTGGAAATGTTTTTTGAGGTTTAAGTTCATTTGTATGGCAAAGAGGGACTTTGCAATTAATTGCAATTCATCTGATCACTCTTCATAACATTCTGGAGTATATGCAAATTGCCATCATACAAACTGAGGCAGTAGACTTTGTGAAAATGAATTTGTCATTCTCAACTTTTGGCCACGACCTGTATAATGATATCATCACTTGGCTCCAGTCATTGCCCAGAGGGCAGCAATATGGTGAGTAGGACAGAAAGCAAGCACATTACCTCTCTTACAACAAAATCATTTTGAATATGCCATTCTCCAGGGCCAAGAGCCAGCTAACACGTTGACGAGACGTCTTGACTATTGTGTAAACTTAGAGGAAGACATGCTCTATAGGGCACGTGTCAAACTCGTTCCAGGGATGGCCAAGTGTCTGCTGGTTTTCGCTCCTCCCTTTTTTCTTGATTATGGTCGCTAATTAGTAATTAACTCCCGACACCTGGTTGTCTAGCGCTTAATTGAAAGGGAAAAACCTGCCGACACTGATTTTTGACACCCCTGGGTTAAGGGGGTGAGGTGTCTGTGCAAAAGGCTGTTTTTGCCTTGTTTTTAAAATGTGTAAAGTAGACCCTTTAGATATTTGAGACGGCACAGTATATATGTGCATCTCATTTGTTCTTACAGGAAATTAGATAGAATATTTCACTCAGTTTTATTATTGGTTTACACAATTAAAATAACGTTTAATATGACCTTGCATATTGTGAAGCGTCATCCCCCAGTGTAGAGTTAAGGCGTAGGTACAATTAAGATTTATGGACTGCCTATCGATTTAAGATCCACTCACACAACTGTCCACTCCGGAGACTAGTGGCTTCACATGGTCTGTGATATACTGTAGGTCAGCTAGAGCTGTTGCTACCATAGATCAAGCTGATGAGTAGCTGGCTGCTGTTCAATCAAAAAAATGGACACGCACTAGGGGTGTCATTTTTAAAACGATAAGAAAAAAATCATAAAATTCTATGTCTATTCACAATGCAGAATAATGGTCCTATTAACGTGTGTATATATGACCTCTAGGGCCGGGCAATGAAGTCATCTACCGCAGTCATCCTTGAAAGCTCCTTGGTTTGTCTGGAAGGATAGCCTACACTACGTCTTTTTAAATGCGCCATTGGAACAGGCATTTTACTTGGCTGTAAAGGAATGACGCTTCTGAAGCGAGACTAATGTCAACTAGGCAACCAGAACTGTCAATCAAAATGTCTCGGATCTGCCTCTGCGCAGCCTGCCTGCACACAAAGTACTTTAGTGTGTTAAATACCGTGACTTACCAATACATTTTTAGTATAAAATATATCTTCCGTTAGTAATCAACTCCTAAGATTCAGTATTTTTGGAATGGAGGAGACTCATTAGTTGGTGTACTTCTGAGAACACAAACACTCACATCTTTTATAACGAACTAGAGAGGGGAGCAGCAGGTTGGCCACCAGGCAGATGGCGTCAGAACCGTGCATTAGGCGTATGAAATTTAATTTGAAATTACTTAGAATGTATGTGTTGCCCCCCTAGGGTCACACACTACTCATAAAGCAGATATAGAACTTATTATTCAAAAACATAAAATATTCATCAGACCAGAGAATCTTGTTTCTCATGGTCTAATAGTCCATCCCTTTGGTGGAGTGTTGGCGAAACTGCCCAAATCCATGTGTGCAAGGTTGTAATCGCTGCCAAATTCCTAAACTTGTTTTTGCTTTGTCATTATGGGATTGTGTGTAGATGAGGAAAATAAACGATTTAATCCTTTTAGAAAGAGGCTGTAATGTAACAAAACGTGGAAAGTCGAGGGGTCTGAGTACTTTCCCGAATGCACCATCTCAGGTGGCCTTAAAGGGTACAGTAGCACAAAGCACTCCCTCTATGCACAATGTAATATTGCTCAGTACTACTAATGTTGCATAATATTTTTGTCTATCGTTTATATTTATACCCTAAACCATTGGTTTCCAAATATTTAAGAGTGAACTTTGCTATTGTGTTTTTTTTTCACCATAAATCGCTTCCAGTTAAGCCCAGTATGCTCTTATCATGCCCGGTTTGTATTGAAACACATGGGAATAGTGTGTTTATCCCCAATAATCATCAGCATAAATAGTTTTGTTTTCGATTTTTAAGTTGATTTAAAACACACACAACTACAGTTAAGCATATTATGCGTCTAGCCATGGTGCCTTTACCAAGATTAGAAACCTCTGTACTCTTTCCAAGACGTTTGGAGTGGACAGGTAGTCGTTGATGCAGAGAGAAGAATAAGATCAGGGTTGAGGGATATCTGGGACAGAAGACCTAGAAGTGGTGGACCTAAAAAAAAAATGCAAAGAAATGAGGGACACAAAGATTAATATTGGGAGACTACTCATGCACTCTTTGGGTGGGGGAATTGTCATCTTGTCGTCTGTCTTTCATCCAGGTGATCCTGTTTTTTGGTCCCCCACCTGTACCTTTTGTAATACAATAGTTTCAAACCTCCCGCTCTACTATCTTCAGCTAGGCTTTAGGAAGTGCTACTACTTCCCTGATGAATAGTAATGATCTGTTTCTTTTAATAACTGTAGGGGAGATTAATATAATTATTCTTACAGAAATTAGGGCAGTATGCGTCAGACATGTCTAAACTTACTGTATGTTTGTCCTGGCTGCTATCATGGTGGAACACTCCCTGAATGATACGTTCACTGTGCATCTCAGTGACTGGATTCAAGACAAACTCATTACACAAACTTGAGGCGTGAGTCGCTCTCAAACGACACCATCCATGGAGCCAAAAGTAAATGGAAGGTGCACTAAAATGCTTTTATTGACACCCGCTCAGTCTTTAATATAAAAGTGCTGGGCAGCCCCTGCTTGACGGCACACTTTGGTTCTTTTGTAAGGGCTTGTTTTAATAATGCATGGTCTGGGGCTGCACAGAGGAGGACTGAGTGGAGGACAGGGCAGGTAAATGGAGGGCGTGAAGGCATTAGCCATGCACTGAGTTCAGCCTGTGCATGTACCTATATGCGCGCACACATACAAACATAAGCATACACTTGGGTAGGCACTGGTGTACGACACATTCAGACGCGTAGATGCTTTATTTGTACACTTTGGTGCTTACAGGCACATCCTCTGACACGTACTGTACACATGCTCAAAGTTGCACATTCATCCTCACCCATTTACACATAGGCTTTGTCTTTACAAGAGAAATGTGACTCGATTCGCGAGAATAGACCGAGCCTCCGAGGGAGTAGTGAGAGAGTGAAGTAGATGGCAGTGAGATGAAGAAGGGTAGACACAGGAGAGAAAGGGAGGAGCGCGAAGGGTAGCTATATCCGGTTATGTGAGCCTCATGTACTCAAGCCATTGCTCCATCACCTCAGAGTAGCCTTGGCCTGCAAACAGGCCAGACAGATGGGCAACCTCATCCCCTAGTCATAAACTAAGATGGTGGCAGACTGGATCTTTATTAGTTAGCCCTGCAGTGGGAGGCAGTGCAGGCATGTTCACCCTCTGTCCCAGGGGACCCATCCAGGGTCACTCAACCTCTCCACACCTCTGCCTGGAGCCTAATAATATGCTCATCCAACTGCAGAGCACTCTGGGATGGGATAAAGCCCCCAGAGCATAGTAAATACAGTAAACGGGACCTGCATTCAATGAAAGAGCTCAGAGACAGGATTGTGTCGAGGCACAGATCTGGGGAAGGGCACCAAAAAATGTCTGCAGCGTTGAAGGTCCCCAAGAACACACTGGCCTCCAACATTCTTAAGTGGAAAAAGTTTGGAACCACCAAGACTACTTCTAGAGCTGGCTGCCTGGCCAAACTGAGCAATCTGGGGAGAAGGGCCTTGGTTAGTGAGGTGACCAATAACCCGATGGTCACTCTGACAGAGCTCCAGAGTTCCTCTGTGGAGATGGGAGAACCTTCCAGAAGTTCAACCATATCTGCAGCACTCTACCAATCAGACCTTTTTATGGTAGTGACCAGATGGTAGCCACTCCTCAGTAAAAAGCACATGATGGCCCGCTTGGAGTTTGCCAACAGGCACCTGAAGGATTTTCAGACCATGAGAAACTAGATTCTCTGGTCTGATGACCAAGATTGAACTCTTTGGCCTGAAAGCCAAGTGTCATGTTTGGAGGAAACCTGGCACCATCCCTATGGTGAAGCATGGTGGTGGCAGCATCATGCTTTTGAAAACCTGCTCCAGAGCGCTTAGGACCTCAGACTGGGGCAAACGTTCACCTACCAACAGGACAACGCAGGAGTGGCTTCAAGACAAGAGCCTGGACTTGAACCCGATCGAACATCTCTGGAGAAACCTGAAAATAGCTGTGCAACTATGCTCCCCATTCAGCCTGACATCTGCAGAGAATAATGGGAGAAACTCTCCAAATATAGGTGTGCCAAGCTCGTAGCATCATAACCAATAAGACTTGAGGCTGTAATCATTGTCAAAGGTGTTTCAACAAAGTAGTGAGTAAAGTAATGTGATATTTCATATTTATTTTAAGTACATTTGCTAAAAATTCTGAATCTGTTTTTGCTTAGTCATTATGGGGGTATTGTTTGCAGATTGGGGGGGACTATTGAATCCTGTCGTGGAATTATTGTAATCAAAAGGACTTTATTTTTTACATTTCTTCAAAACAAGTAAACTTTAATCTAATACCTGCAGTAATGGAGCTTGTCAATGAGCCCGCCCCCCCCGTAGGTGATATGTTGAGCACACCGACAAAATATACCATGGCCTTATACAGCAAAGATACACCCCTTCAGTCTACATGGCAAACAACAGATGTATGGAATGAGTCACAAGGTTAAGATTCGTATGAAAGATTTTTACAGACAGTGTCTGCTGTAAAAACTGTTCTCATTGCGTAGAAACCAGTGTCTGGCCCCGAGCCATCTCTTCCTGGTACCTTATTTTATAAAACAGAAACTTTAACTCATGCTCTGGAATGCGGTATCACCCAAAGACATTGTAAGTCTTCTGTCAGTGTTAAATCTCCCAGAATTCCACTTTTAGTTCACATAGACACAATGGAGTTATAAGAACCCTCTATTCTGTTGCATGAAACAACCATTTGATGCAATTACAGTATTATAACATAATGTTGCTCTCACAATCCCATTTTAGAATAAGGCTGTAACGTAACAAAATTTGGAAAAAGTCTAGGGGTCGGAGTACTTTCCAAATGCACTGTATGATAAAGCATTCCATGCGTCATCTCATTTGCAAACGTATGTAAGAGCCTACTATTTGTAATGTGATGAGTAGATGGTCATAACTCCATCACTGTATGCAAAAAGGACCGTTAACTGCATTGCGAAACGCCTATAGTGTAGAGGCCTTGGCTATAGTTTTTATTTATTTACATTTGACAAATTACAGAGTACTCTACTGACACTCAGATCAATAAAAACGATGTTGTCCATATAATAGGCCTATGAGAAGGGGAGACCCAAATAAGAGGACATGATTGTCCAAAAACAAACTTACCACCAATAATAGAGTGAATGAGAGCACTCACCGGGGATATGGCCGATGCCAATAAGATAGGTAATAGGGCTACTGTTCCCTCAATTTAATTTGAGAATTTTGATAACTAAAAGACGAATTAGTCTTTTCTGTCTTCTCTTTACAGTGTTAGCCATTTTCTTTCCAAACTATGTTTCCTGCTATTAAAAAAAAATATATATATATATTTTATTTATTGTGATATTCCTGGCTAGGCCTCTAGTTTTTCTTTGACAGTTGCAACTCAGCAAGCATCTATTTTGTATTTGCAGTGCGATCTGCCTTTCCGAATGTAGGCAAAACAATACAAAAAAAATGAAGGCTAGGGAATCAACTTCTGGCCAAATCATGCTTTAGCAGCCTATTTTGAATGATAGTATTTCTGTGTAGGCTAATTAGGCCATCTAATTTTGGCAATAGAATTCAAGCCTTATGGACGCTCTGAGTCAATCTACTATCCCCCATAGTAAAGTTTGGTGGAGCAACTTTTAGACAGTGGATATGTCTGCCTATGTTAGTGGTTCCCCAGGGGACGGGAGTGTTCAGAGCCCAGTGCCATGCAGACCAGTGTTTCCATTAGTCGGTAATAGCGTGCTTTTGGCCATAATTTTTGTTGTTGAAAAGCTGATTAAATAAATTTGCCACCGGCCAATTGTCAGGCAAAAGACAAATGATTCATTGCTATAAAAAAAAATGTATATGTATGTAGTCTATTCATATGAAATTACCTGCTGGGCTCTATCGTCCCTCAATTGTCCCAGAGTCTGTTTGGGCTATTTCTTTCTCAACAAGCTGACCTTTCCACTTCACAATAACAGCACTAATAGTTCACCGGGGCAACTCTGTTAGCGCAGAAATTTGACATACTGACTTGTTGGCAAGGTGCCACGTTGAAAGTCACTGAGCTCTTCAGTAAGGCCATTTTAATTATGGAAGCCTTCAATATAACTTAATTGAAGTGTTCCAAAGCAATGTACTCGGGTCTGCCCCGTGCTTAATCAATGTCTGACGTCTACCTCAGAAATAGATAATTCTATGGTTTATATCTCACAGGTTCGTGGGCCAGAATCTGATGCGTCTGCAGAAACTGGGCGTGACCCACATCCTGAATGCAGCGGAAGGCAACTCCTTTATGCACGTCAACACCAATGCAGATTTTTACGCTGGCTCGGGCATCACCTACCATGGCATCCAGGCCAATGACAAGCCGCAGTTCAACCTCAGTAACTTTTTTGAGGAGGGGGCGGACTTTATTGAGAAGGCTCTGGCACACAACAATGGCAAAGGTGAGTCTGACCACTCTGGGTTCTCTTTTACCTTATTCATAGGTGATTATTGTGTCTTTAAACCATTTCACCATGTAGTTTATAAGCAAATACCTGATTTCTATATGATAGAATAGTGGCAACTGCCTCTTGTACAGTGCCTTCAAAGTATTCATACCCCTTGACTTATGCCACATTTTGTTGTTACAGCCTGAATTCAGGCTGTATTAAATACATCTCACCCATCTACACACAGTACCCCATGATGACAAATTGGGAACATGTTTTATGTTTTTTTTGCAAATGTATTGAAAGTTAAATACAGATCTAATTTACATAAGTGTTCAATACTGTATAATAACTAGTGATGCACCGATATGACATTTTTGGCTATACCGATATTTTCCTTGCCAAAAACAACCCAATACCGATAACTGATATTTACAATTTTTGCGACCTTCTAAGCATTATAGTACAGTTAAATAGTTAACACCCATACGGACGCAGTGGTCTAATGCACTGCATCTCTGTTTGCTGACTCTTTTGTACAGCTTTGACAGTGCTACTGTATCTTTTATGACACGCAAAGACCCAAACGGCGTTCCATAGAATGTATGTTGTGAAGCTGATCGCAGTGGCGCTATTACTGTGTAACTCCGGTAGGGCTACGTCTGAAAAATAGCGCACCGGTGCCCGGCCAGTCGGCGAAAGCCAACATCACCCACGACAAGCGGTTGATTGTCAAGGGCAATGAATTCTATTATCTTGGCTTTAATGGATTTCGCCTTTGAGTTGTCTCTCTAAAATGTTCTTACTCTTTCAAATGACTGCTCTACTTGTTGACTGCTTGATCCACACAGCAGACATTGTGGGCTAGGTTAGGAATGCTGTGTTGCACGTGTAGCGTAACATTTTACGTGGCGTCATTACGTCAATTACATTATATAGGTATGCACATCAGCTTTGACATCGTTTTTTAACATCGGCGTTAAGACATCTGGCCTATACCGATGTTGGCATTGTTAGCTAATATCAGCCGATTCCGATATATCGTGCATCCCTAAATAATAACATTTTGTAGCGATGGCAGCTGTGAGTCTTTCTGGGTAAGTCTAAGAGCTTTGCACACCTGGATTACACAATATTTTCAAAGTTTCCAAGTTTGTTGGTGATCATTGTTAGACAAACATTTTTCAAGTCTTGCCATAGATTTTCAAACCGATTTTTAAGTCAAAACTGTAACTCAGCTACTCAGGAACATTCACTGTCTTTTTGGTAAGCAACTTCAATGTAGATTTGGCCTTGTGTGTTCTGTTATTGTCCTGCTGAAAGGTGAATTAGTCTGCTTTTCACCAGACGCTGGGAGATTAAGGCAGGTTTTCCTCAAGGATTTTGCGTGGAAAATTCTTTAAAAAGTCCTTAATGATTACAAGCATACCCATAACATGATGCAACCACTATGCTTTGAAAAACTGGATAGTGGTACTCCGTAAGTGGCATCTAGTGGGCAAAGCTTGGTACTTTCTCACAAATGTTATGGTAAATAATGCATGTGACTTCAAATGGCTAATTTCTCTGAACAGAGGAAAAAACATCACCAGATTCACAGGAAATGCATTACAAAGGATGAAGCTGCAATACTCCATGCAGCAGCTCCATACTACTTGTCAAACATGGAGAACTGATACTGTGTACTGGTTGGTTGAGGGGTACGTGAGTGGCGTTTGACCATTTTATTGGATTCCTCATCTGAGATGATGGGTGTCAGTCCTCATTCTTGTGCTTTTTGAGGTTGAGTGACTCCTCTAATATCCTCTGCTATCAATAGTTTGTTCCCCTTTGGTAAAAAACTGTAAACAGACCTTTGTTTCTCCAAGTCCAAGTTATGAGAAGGGGAGTAACAGCAACTGTCCTTTTCAGGGCACAGGATCTAACACGTTTAATGTTGGAATAGACACGGAGTATACAAAATGTCACTTGTTAAATTCACTTTAATCAGTGTAGATGAAGGGGACAGGATGTTTAAGCCTCGAGACAATTGAGACATGGATTGTGTTGTGTGTGCCATTCATAGGGTGTATGGGCAAAAAAAAGATTTTAAGTGCTTTTAACTGGGGTATGGTGGTAGTTGCGAGGCGTGCCAGTTTGTGTCTATAACTGCCACGGTGCTGGGTTTTTCATTCTCAACAGTTTCCTGTGAGTGTCAAGAATGGTCCACCACCCAAAAGACATCCAGCCAATGTTGACAACTCTCGGAAGTATTGCAGTCAACATGGACCAGCATCCCTGTGGAACGCCTTTGACACCTCGTAGAGTCCATGCCCAGACGAATTGAGTCTGTTCCGAGGGTAATAGGGAGTGCACATCCAATATTAGGAAGGTGTTCCTAATGTTTTGTTTAATCCGTGTACGTCATCAGTCCTTCAAAGTGGAGATGGATACTCCTGTAAACTCAGGCTAGTCCTATTCCACGTTGCTGTATCAGCTGACGTTTCGGTCAGTTCAATTTGAACATTCTGATGTTGTACCAAACCCCACACATTTTTCCATAGAGTAAACAGACACCACTTTGCCACAAGTTATTTTTCCTTTCCTCTGTGTTCCAAAGGTAAAACACGCTTACAAGATGCTACTTAAAGAGGACCATTTGATGTACAGTACCAGGACAGTGAAACACATTGCGTTGAACAGCACATTGATTGCGTTTGATAGTACTTTAAGACGTACTCTTTGAAATATGTCAGATTTTGTATCCGAGCACCAACACAAAACAAATGGAAATCTATCAAGGAAGCAAACAGGAAGAGATCAAAGGAGTCCCATCACTTCAACCAAAACTCTCTAATTCATAACAGCCATCTGTAGACGGAAAGAACAAGAACATCCATCTTATCGCTGACCACACCTCTGGCTCCATTCTCCTCTCCCAAATGTTACTGGTGTGTTGACATACCCTGGGGGCCCATTTCATTGGAGCCCTGAACACTGTTTTGTGGCGTGGATTTAATGGAAGCCCTGACACAGCGGCACAATTACAAATCATCTTAATTCTCAGCCAATTAGGCGGCAGCTGCGTCGACACCCCTGTAAATCAGTGTACGACAGTAGAGGAGGTGGAAGAGAAAGAGGTGGTGGACACATCTTTCCAACGAGACACACGATGCCGTAACACCAGTCCCTTCCTAATGGGTAAAGAGTCCTGGTGTAACCCACCGAGGCTTGATCGTGACATTTTGTGACCACCGTGCAGAGCTGTGGAAATGTCAGCGTTGGAGCATGTGACTCGTCAGCCGGGCTGCTCAAGTGGACGAGTGTGTGTTGCCAGCCAGGTTGCATGTTCTATTGACTAAGCATATATATATATATATATATATATATATATATATATATATATATATATATATATATATATATATATATATATATATATATATATATATATATATATATATATATATATATATATATATATATATATATATATATATATATATATATATATATATATATATATATATATATATATATATATATATATATATATATATATATGATGCAAATCTAGGGCCTGACCTCTGCGGCAGATAAGTCAATGTCAACCATCTTCACTGCACCTAACCACTTCCCATAGCCTCATCAGATCAGTGTGCGCACCTGGATATGTAGGCGCTGCGTATCATCCTCAACGCATACGAACGTGTGGGTCAGGCCCTAGATTCGCATCTCCCTGGCTGAGATGCTTTGCCAGGCAAGGTTATATTTGGAGCATCTGTTCCCTCACCTCCTGTCATCACTGTACCTCAGTCTTCCCTCTTTTCTTTTACTTCAGTCGCCGTCTTCGTCAGAATCCTAATGCCTTAAATCCTCTCCTGTTTTTGTTTGTATTCCTTTTAAGACCACAGATCTGACAGGATTTGATGGTTGCAAGCAGTATAGTGAAAACCTATCCAGTCCTCTCAACCGTCAGTGTTCATGAAGGAAAGGAGTTGCTTAAAGAGAATTGGGATGTAGCCCTAAGTGTCTGTCTCTGTCCATCAGGGAAGGTGTATGTCCACTGCCGAGAGGGCTACAGCCGCTCGCCCACCATTGTCATCGCTTACCTCATGCTGCGCCACAAGCTGGACGCCCGGGTGGCGGTCGCCACAGTGAGGCTCAAGAGAGCGATCGGCCCCAATGACGGCTTTCTGCGCCAGCTGTGCCAACTCAACGAGACGCTGGCGAAAGAGGGCAAGTTGAGTGGGGTGATGCCAGTCGAGGTGGCCAAGTTGAAGACCAAATAAGAGAGCGTGACTTAACGCCTTCGAAAGGCCTGTGCTCCCCTAAGAGCCAACCGGACTCAATCCACCCCGGCCAGCAACACATCACTCAGACACACATGCGCATACGTACATCCACAACCTGTAACATGCATGCATATACATATAGTGCTGTGAAAGTATTTGCCCCCTTTCTCATTTTCTCAACTTTTGTTTATTTTTTTATACGGAATGTTAGCAGAGCTTCAACCTAAGATTAGATAAAGGGAACCGGAGTGAACAAAGTTATACAACACCCAATGCCCCTGTTTGGGGGAAAAAGTAATTGCCCCCTTTCCCCCTAGGACTTACCCTCTGCAGGTACTAGCCTGCTCGGGCTTACCTTCCGTGACTTACCAAATATCCTAAATCTACGATCAGTCGTGATACAATGGGACTACTGAATAAGCTCAGGTTTTCTAGTCCGAATCCTATAATTGGTTCAGCCTACGACTCATCTCCACAAGATGTCAGAATGAGTGATAACGGGTATAGGAACTGTGCCTACCTTGTTTTTGGTGCCGGCTCTTGTTTCACTGATTCGGACTCTCTATTTGGACTGTAAATCGTGGTTGACCCTGCTTGCAGCGCCAGCTGTTAGGCTCTACAATAGAGTAAAGCTCACAGATGACTAGTAAAGCTCAAGCCAAGTTTATTCACCCACTGGGTCACACAGCTGCATAAGACGGTAGTGTTTCCTCCAGCACAAGTATTTCTATCCTCCCCTTTAGGACGGAGTCTCCTTTTCCCTAAACATCGTTGTTGGGCGGGAAAGTAAGTGATCTGGCTAATAAACGGTTCCTTCTCACTTCATGTGACCTGACCTCGGGCCCCCATTTTCCCTCTCTAATCCACAGCTAGCCACCCTTATCAGTGACCGCAACCATGCGATTGCCTTTTCCCTCACTTAGTAACATTCCAAGTTCCTGGCTCTTATCCAACCTCCATTGACCCTACCATGTCCATTCCTCCTACATATACCCATTAACTTCTGGCGTAGCTTTAACAGACGGATGACCTGACGTTCTCCTGTAGAACCTCATGCCAACGGGTGAAGGGTGGTAATGTGATGGTATAGGGATGCTTTGCTGCCTCAGGACCTGGACGACTTGCCTTTTTTTTAAATAGAGGGAACCATGATTTCTACTTTAATGTCAGGCCAGCCGTCTGTAAGCTGAAGCACAGCTCCAAATGATCCAAAACGCACAGTGTCTAACAAGCGACATCTAAACTTTTAGGAATGAATGGCCTAGTCAACGTCCACACCTAATCCCAATTTGAGACGACGTGGCAGGACTTGAAATGAGCAATTCATGCTTGAACTCCCAAATGTCTCTGAGTTAAAGCAGTTCTGCATGCAAGAGTGGGTCAAAATTCCTCCACAGCAATGTGAGAGACTGATCAACAACTACAGGAAGCATTTGGTTGCGCACATACGCTATAGGTGGCACAACCAGTTATTGAGTGTAAGGGCGCAACACAAGGGAATTTAAAAAAAAACATTATTTTTAATTGTATAATATATTAGTATCCTTACGTATTAGGTTTTGAAGATCTGATAACGTTCCGTATCAAAAATAGGCAAACATTTTGAAATCAAAAAGGGGTTTTCACGGCACTGTGCATGCATGCATGCATGTTGACAGTCACACACACTAACTCTCTCTCGGACACAAACTGTATCTGTCATGCTGCTGTCCTCTTTCTCTGCCGGTATCCTTGGGTACATCTCTCCCAACAGCGGGGGGAGTTATGTTAGGCAGAGGAGAGATGGAAGCCTTCTAACCATGGCTCAGTGCTTTAACGTATATTCTGTCACCCATCTTCTCTTTCTATATTCCAATAACATACATGCCACTGCTAGTACATACAGCCCCAAAGATACCAGAGGTTTTGACCTGACCAATGAAGCATTCCCCTGACCATAGGTTTAGAACACTGGACAGCTCTCCCTGTGTGCCACTTTTGGAGCTCTGAGGTACAAATAATAGATTACAGCACAATATTTTCATAGTATCCCACTGCCAGGGCTGTCTGACTACAATGATGTCATGACACCAACAAAATGATCCCTGACCAGTCTGGAATGTTTTGACAGCCACTGGTTCATTTGGTCTAGTCCAGTGGTTCCCAAACGTTTTATAGTCCCGTACCCCTTCAAACGTTCAACCTCCAGCTGCGTATCCCCTCTAGCACCATGGTCAGCGCACTCTCAAATGTATATATATTTTTTGCCATCATTGTAAGCCTGCCACACACTATACGATTTATTAAACATAAGAATGAGTGAGTTTGTCACAACTCGGCTCGTGGGAAGTGACAAAGAGCTCTTATAGGACCAGGGCAATAATAATAATTAATAATAATAATTTTGCTCTTTAACATCTTACATATAAAACCATTGTATTTTAATTTTACCCCTTTTTCTCCCCATTTCGTGGTATCCAATTGTTTAGAATCTGCTATCTATTATAAAACCATATTTGTTCATTGAAAATTGTGAATAACTCACCACAGGTTAATGAGAAGGGTGTGCTTGAAAGGATGCACTTAACTCTGCAATGTTGTATTGGAGAGAGTCTGTCTTAAGTCCTTTTCCACACAGTCTGTATTTAGTTTTCATGCTAGTAAGTGCCGAGAATACACTCTCACATAGGTACGTGGTTGCATAGGGCATCAGTGTCTTAACAGTGTGATTTGCCATGGCAGGATACTCTGAGCGCAGCCTAATCCAGAAATCTGGCAGTGGCTTCTGATTTTAAATGACATTTTCACAAAACCACTTGTTGCAATTTTGAGGCTCTCTTGTTCAGATATCTGTAAGTGGACTGGAGGCAGGGCATGAAAGGGATAAACTGGATTCGATATCAGTTTCGGGAAAGTACCTGCGTAATTGAGCACCCAAATGAGGTGAGATAGGCCAGTCTTGAGAAACTCGTCGTCATGCAAGCGGTCAGACAAGTGAAAATTATGGTCAGTTAATTTTAAGCTCTTCTCTCAATTAAAAAAAAAAAACGTGTTAATACTTTGCCCCTGATAACCAGCACACTTCTGTATGTTGTAAAAGTGTAACATGGTCGCTACCCATATCATTGCATAGTGCAGAAAATACACGAGAGTTCAGGGTCCTTGCTTTAACAAAGTTAGCCATTTTCACTGTAGTGTCCAAAATGTCTTTCAAGCTGTCAGGCATTCCTTGAGCAGCAAGAGCCTCTTGGTGGATGCTGCAGTGTACCCAAGTGGCGTCAGGAGCAACTGCTTGCACACGCGTTACCACTCCACTATGTCTCCCTGTCTTTGTTTTTGCACCATCCATACAGATACCAACACATCTTTACCACACATCCATTTGATGTAACAAAACTGTCCAGTACTTTAAAAATACCCCCCCCCCCCCCCCCCCCATAAATGTAACAGACTTATACCAGGAGCTGTGCCAGGCCTGCCACATCTGACTCATCCAGCTGTAACTCAGAGTTCACTGGCTTGTATGCGAAGCAGCAATTGTTTCAAAACATCTCCTGCCATGTCACTGATGCGTCGTGAAACAGTGTTTGATGAAGGCATTGACTAGTTTTTTTGGGGGGCCTCCACAATAGTATGGGGCTTGCCTGTCCTAGCCACTCAGTAGCTCACCATATAGGACGCTTCTAGCCCCTTATTAATGGTATATGTTGCTTTTTATACATGTCTTACTACTCAAAAGTCAACTTAATTCTTGCTCCAAAAACTCCTGTAGCTTACTTTTAAAATTGGCATTTTTTTTGTTTCTAAATGTCTGCGCAAGAGTAAAGGTTTAATTGAGTTGTGAGAGTACTTTTGCACATATAACACACTGTCTGAGGAAAGGCACTACTCCCAATATTAGTGAACCCCAAATCAATGTAGTTCTCATCGATGGTCCAACATCCCTGTCTGTTCGGTGCTTTCCCGGAGAAGGGGGCAGTAGCTCTTCGGCTGCATCAGAATTACAACTGTCAGTGTCCATGCTAGCTGGACTACAACATGTAGAATTATTGATGCTAGCTTTGGATTTGCTCGTGGAAGCAGAACAACTTGTGTTGTCGACAGGTGCAGGTGTAGTACTGCTGGAAGTAGCAGTACTACCAGTAGAGCTGGTATGTGTCTCTATGGACACTGGCCTTTAATTATTTTATTTTTTTTACCCCCTTTTCTCCCCAATTTCGTGGTATCCAATTGTTAGTAGTTACTATCTTGTCTCATTGCTACAACTCCCGTACGGGCTCGGGAGAGAATTGGAATTCCCTCAACGGTTAATTATTTGACTAGGCTACCTGTATTTGACTTTGTTATTTCGGTGGTTTAATTAGATTTTTATGGCTGCGTTGGAAAATATAAATATACTTTTTT
Organism: Oncorhynchus mykiss; assembly: GCF_013265735.2. Lineage (NCBI taxonomy): Eukaryota > Metazoa > Chordata > Actinopteri > Salmoniformes > Salmonidae > Oncorhynchus > Oncorhynchus mykiss. The sequence continues at coordinate 16,896,712 of NC_048584.1, forward strand.
AATGTGAATCACATTTTTATTTGGCGTACCCTCGACGGCATTACGCATACGTACCTCTGGGGGTACATGTACCCCAGTTTGGGAATACCTGGTCTAGACTTCCTGATTGGGTGTGACAGCGAAGCACCTTGCCATCACACCAGGAAGGGACAAATTTAGTGTTCGTTGATATTTGGTATATCAACAAATCATTCCATAGAGACATGGAAGGTCTGGTATCAGACCATGGTATCAGCTAAAGGAATACGCACTTACTGTGCCAGAGTTACCGCCTATTAATTCCATAGCACACATCCGTTCTGTCCGTCCCATAGATCTACAGTTCCGCTGTCGATCAACGTCACTCATGGAAATTCCAATTGGCCCTTACATGTTCACTGCCTTGCACCAAAATATGTGTATGCTAATGTTATGCCTCTTTTGGCTTAAATATCTCAATGCCCTACCATCCTATTAAAGTATATTGTATGATCGAATCCAAGATATAAACGTCACCCCTCAGATATCCGGTGTTGCCTTTTGACTTGACGTCATCTTAAAAAGTGAAAGACAGACATTGGATCCAGACATTGAGTCCTAACTCCATTTTGGACATGATGCACTAAAGAGGGTTCTAGAACCGTTTTGTTCACCCTGTTCGTCCCATGTGTCAAATCGGATAACGCTCACCATAGAGGTCTACTGACTTATTGGTGTGTCCACGGATGGAAGGAATAGAAGTGGGATTAGTTCTAGGTTGCTCACACAGCACTATCTATTCCTCCTTTTTTAAATATAAATATGAATCATGTATATACATATTTAAGCAATGTGTCAATAATGTGTAGGCATCATTTAGTACATGTGTTTAATTGTTATACTGTATCATTACTGTAGCTCTATAAATTAATTGCCCCATAAATTCAACATTTACACACTTAGTTTCTGTCCAATGTTAGATCACTCAATCCTCCCACCGCTAACTCCTCTACATTTCCCTTGTATTCCAATATCTGTATTTTAAAAGATGCTTTCATGCATTTTTCTATCTGTTTTGTTGAGGATAGATGGAGTGATTTGTAGATCTATTTTGATTAGTATCAATTCTGTGACTCCATGGTGCTAACTAATAGGATGTTCTCTAACTCTGATGCTCTGACCCCAAGTTGCCTCGTAACACCGACCATCATTAACGCATCACACACTACCATTCATAACCACCATCACGCCAACACCGCAAACTTTTTGTTTTTCCCTAATAAATCCATTTTAAAACAAAGTGATAGTCCAGACATGTCTAACATTCCTGTATGATCTGAAGACCTAGGATTTATACAACCTAACCTACTGTAGTTACTGAGACCCTTTTTGCCATCAACACAAACATACAGTGTGCCAAGATGTTCTGTTCCAAGCAACCTACAGAAGCTGGTTACAATGTAAATGACTGGCTTGGTAACGTGAAAGGAGTGTTGTCTATCAGGTCCATACGTCTGTTTTCCTACTGAACAACGATAGGCACTACAATAGACACATCTAATAGTGTCTATTGTAGAGCCTACCATTTTTTTCCCCAAACCGTATTGATTACCATTTTAAAGGTTCAGTTATTCAACCCATTGGGAGAATTTCTGGCTATTGGTCTAAGATGAGGGTAAAAAAAAAAAATAATTCAGCATTAACTGCCTGCCTATAGTTTACAGATTGAGTGCCCATTTTTACCACAAATTAGGTAAAATGGTTAACTTTATAACAAACAAGGGGTTGTAAAATACATTGAACCAGCTCCATAGGTCAGCATCAAACACACCCTTCTGTTAGTGTTGAAGGATAAACACTGCCCCCTGCTGTTTAAAATGATTCCAGTGGTTTTTGCACGCCATTAAGCTGACACTTTTTATTTATTTGCAAAATATCATAAATGTAATTTATGTGCTGTATATTCACTCTTGAATATAATATACAATTGAAAGATTAATGTAACATCTCTGTGCTTATGGTTTTGCTATGTGATGTGTTAAGAATGTGATATTACTCTACTGTATATTACAATATGAGAGAGATCTAAGTTACAGTAATTGCGCTCTGGCTATTGTGAGTCACTGTATTTTACAATCACAAAAGGTATTTAATCAGCCCTATAGTAATATATCATTGTGTACCAGTATGCTGTTTCTAGTTATTTCTCTGTACTAATAAATGCTGCTGTTTTTTATTATTCTTAAACACTTCATATTCCGGCACCCAGCCTTCCCTAAGTCACTCTTCACTTTCACTGAAGGTCTTTTTATGTTTCCGGCCCAAACTGATTTTACCTTGGGTTTCAGACAGACTTAAATGTCACATTACTTTTTCCTACTCCACGTTGCCATCAGTGACATCAGTGCCCCCTCCATTCCGTTCAGGCATTATGGAGTAGTTGGAGATTTGGCACAAATGACCCCCACACTGCCTGGCTTCCACACCCCAGTTATCCTCTCACGTTCTCACAACGTTACATTCGTGTAGTATTGGTTTGTTGGGTTAATTTCCTTTTCATACTAGCGGTTAGCGGGCACTGCCTGGAAAAGGAGCAGGAAACTCATCAAAGGAAATGCATCATGACGGTAATGACACCGAATCCCACCCAAAAGCCTTACACTATAAAGATGTGCTTTCTTCACACCGTTTGGAAGGACAGCACCTTTGCAGATGGATTTTGAATTGCTATGTTATTTTTCTGACCTTTTTAAAAAAAAAGTGTTATGTTGAACAATAAATGGCTAAGATGTTAACCTTTTGTTTTGGTGGATGGCAATTTTTTTCAGCTTGCGTGTATGACAGTATTTTTGATGACACTTTACTTGGCACTTAGTGTTATGACACAGTCACAGCCATGTCATAACAGCTGACAACTTGTCATATGATCATGACACGATATGATCATGACCTTTTTGGCGTATTTTTATGGCTGGTTATGACTCCATAAGTGTCAAACAACCTACCAGACGAGGCAAAACATTCTATTCCACCATAACCTACATGTCAACAGTAATTTTTATGTTGTACAACGTTTTCTGATTTTTGACCTTTATTAAATGATAATTGTAATTGCGGACAGTGTCAGACATGCACCTACCCCAGTTGCTGATTGGAATGACTTCAGGAGCAGGACAAGAGCCCCTCCTTTTTGACTAATGACTGAAATAAGGGCATGTACATGATAGGCCTATCTGTCTTCTATGATTTTTATAGAGTATTTTATTAGTCAAAGTGAAGTGGTACAGGATGGTCCCAATGCTTCCTGACAGTGTCATAAAGTGTGTTTTCTGCAAGTTTTAATATGATTTAACAACCAAACATGACTACAGAATTCACAATGGATTTAAGAAACTTAAACAAACAAAAGGAAAGGTGGGTTTTTGACACTGTCCATAATCAGCCATAAATTAAAGTGATCTATGTCACATGTAAATATGTGTCATGACAGTGTTATGACCATATTATGACATGACTGTTCTGACACTAGGTGTCAAGTAGTGTTACCATATTTTCTCCAAACTAATCTCCGTCATTTAGCTTGATCTGTGACAGTTACAGCGCATATTTAGATATTCCATGTCTCGTGTTTTGCTCTGTTGTGTTTGACATTGGCCCCATCAATTACCCTGTAAACATGGTAGAACAATTTATTAACCTAGCCATCATTGGGAAAATACTCTTAACCCATAATTCCACGATTTCCTGGTAGAGCGCATCCAAGTAGATCCATGCATGAGAAGGACACATGTTTTATGTGGAGCGGTGTTGCTCGCATGACAAGATTCTATTATTGGAGCTATCTTATGCTGCAAGCTATCCCTTCCTTTGTCTTGATGGGCCGTTGATTACCACAGAGGAGAAGAATGCATTTAGGAAAAACCGAGCACACAATAGTCCCAAATCACAAGAGTACACAGAAGAGAAGGCCATGACAATCCATGGTCAAAAGCCTGCCTGGCCTGAACAGAGACTTCAATCAAACCAAGCAATACAAACTTGAAGGCCATGTGAAAATACTGTTCAAATCAAGTGATACGAGATTTTGGAGGACATGAGAGAATGTTGAAAGAAGTGCTTACCTGAGAGCTACTTCAGAATATTCTATGTCTTTAGCCTTAAAACAGAAAGCGGATTCTTCCTGCTGGGCAGCACACCGCCTTGTCTCATAGATAAAAAGCCACAAGTTGAATTTCCAATGTGGTTTCACTATACGTTCAACCATCTAAAAGCACAACCAAATTCCAATAGAAAAACAAAGTCACATTTTTGGTTTAGTTGTCACCCAAATGTATATCACTAAGCTTTCAACCATTTAAAAGCACAGCCAAGTTCAAATGGGAATAGAATGTCCGATATTTAGAATGTGTTATCACTGTGCTGTGTTAACATCTAAAAGCAGAACCAAATGACCTGGATTGCAGTTGAGATTACATTAAAAGTACGGCTTGGATCAACCCTACCCCCTCCGCCAGACGTCCAGTCTGCGCTCTGAACACTCAGAGAGAGCGAAACGCTGTACATTTACGAACAGACAATCTTGAGTTTGCGAAACGCCCATAGCGCACTCTGGCACTCCAGTTTGACTGTATGAACACATCCTATAAGTCAGTGGCACAGATGGAACTATCCAAGCAGAAGATGCATCTCCTTCTAATGTTTATATTTGCTTGCGTTGACAAACACAATTCAATATCACTAAATATCATTACATTTGAAATCAACCAGAGCTTGAAACCCTAGGCCTATTTGTAGTGTCTCTATTATTGAATTCTGGGTTGAATTGAAACAATAGCCGTTGAGGACTTTGCACATTCTATATAGGCCTGAGTGATAAACTAGGGTCACATTTCATTTGTTCTGTTAAACCTACCATTTGAAATGACTTTGATAGCAACAGTGGATCTATTTCGTTTTTAAGTGGAGATCTCTCATTCTCACGATAGCACATTGGTAATAGTGGCAAATATCATAGCTGGGCTTGGTTAAAAAAAAAACGGATGGGAGACAGATCAATTTCTCCAGTAGGAGTTGCTGCCCAACCTATTTCCATTTTGGGGGGATAGTGGACATAACGTTAAAGATGTGCCGTCGTATCAAAGGTACAAATTCAACATTTTTTTGAAAAGGTTTGTCAATGTTGAAATTTGGTTTCCATGATGACACAATCCTGTGGTTGAAATTTCACCCTCAAAACAACAGTTGATTACTTTTTTCAAATCCAATCTATTTTCTACTTCTACAACACGTTGACAAAATACATTGACCAAATATGTTGAAAAAAAAACATTGATTCAGCCAGTTTGTGCCCGGTGGGCTCACTCTAAACCTGTCTATATCTGCAGTAATGTAGTGATACTTGTCAGCCTTCTATCTCTGACACATTTGACAGGAGGAATACTACCATAATGCATTACTGTTCTCGCTCAGTCTGCACTCCACGCTTCAGCACAATTAACTTTTGGCTGGCATTGAAAACATTGGGCTGTATTTCACCATTGCAACAGCTCCGATACATATTCCTATTGGGGAGTCCTTTTGTGATCATCTCCCTGTCATTCAAATCCTCAATGGTGACACAAACACAGCTCCCCACATTGGTCACGTCAGATTTACCCCCCTCCACATCGCTCCGGCCAACTGATGTTTCTTTTCCACGATGAGTCTGGATTCTCCTCCCTCCCCGACGATTTCTAGAATGAGAACTCATTCTGACAGTTCTGATTAGTCCCAGAAACAGATGGGTTGAGCCAGAGCTAGCCTACATGATGACGTTGTCATCTTTGATATTCTGATTGGTTAGATGTGTTAATTAGACAATCCAACCACTGATGAATTTGTTTTGTACAATGCCCCTTGTACAATGCCCCTTGAGGTCATGCAAACGACTTCTAGGATGGAAGTTTCAGACTGAATGTATGTAGCAATCAATAGAGCAGCGGAATTAAATTAATGGTGAGTCGTCAGGCAAGCGTCAGATAAGGCTGGTGGGTGAGGTGACACCATAGAGATGGATAGAGATCTTTACTTGGAAAAAACAATTTTTTTGCGTGGACAGTGCAATTGAGACTTTCCACCATTCAACTGGGTGGGACTTCGGATGGGTTAAGGAAGGATGGAGATGGCCTCAATGACACTGCCCGTGCTCTCAAAGACGCCATAATGGGACAAATACAAAGATTAGTCATCTAACATCTAGTCTATGGGTGACACTAATCCAATGTCACATCATCTCTGTATTCTATCTCCTGAATGGCATTGTATCACCTGACCATTAGATGGAGACACACTCCTCTGGAGAGCCCTGTTGAAATCTCTCTCTCACTCACTCACTCACTCACTCACTCACTCTCCTTTTCACACATCGAACCAGCAGCCACGTCTCCCTGATTTGATCTAAATGCTCTTTTAGGTTTTACAACGTTGAAGTGGCACACACCTGGCTCGGGGATGGACCCTCTCAAACAGCATGTGTCCACGAGGACTATTGGAAAGGCCCGATACTGATTCTGCATTGACTCCCCGCTCTCACCACGGCCCCTTGCACTTTGCAATTACTGTAGCCCAGCTGTAACGCTCCCCAGGGGCACCCGAGATCCAGGGGTCTCCTCCCTGCCTTGTCATATCCAGGGCCCCTGCCGGAGAAGCAGGCGGGGGAGCAGAGGTAAAGTGGAAGGATTATGTGTTGGATGTAGCAGGCATGGGTCCCTAGATCTCTGCGGCTCAGTGTTAATCCAGGATCGCTGTATCCGGAATCTCATCAATAATCGAGCTAGGCTTAGCATGATGACGTGTAATTTACTTCAGCTATCTGCAGCTAGTGGTATTCTCCGATAGGAAGTGTCTATGTTGTGGTGATGGCAGAGGATTCGAGGCGGACGTCTTGCTAAGGGATATGTAGCACAGTTGGAAGTGAGAATGGCCTCATTCCTTCGCTATATTAGGGAAACAGTCAGATACTCTGAGGATGTGTCAGAATGCTGGAAGAGAGAGACTTGTCTTCCTTTAATCTGAGTGATGTCAACAGAACCATTCTCTCTTACAGAGCTGTCATTACATCAGCGACAACACAGTGCATAACCCAGCATGTGTTGAAACTAGCACTCAAGTTTTATGTGAATATTTATTAGCTTAGGAAGGAGATGCTTCAGTGGTGTAGTGTACTAGTCATATGTAAAGCAGATATTATCGGTTTAATAATGCTAGTCGACTAATTTATCCCTTTCCCCTCAGGGTTTATAATGTCAAAATACCAGAAGGCAAATTTTTAAGTTCAAAATTAACTCTGCGTTCTGGGTGAAATCAATATGTTTGGGTTCATCCAACATCGAGCGGCTCGGATCTGAATTCCATCTCTGCAGCGATATTGTAGGTTATTTTGCAATTCTTTAGGCCTTTCCGCTTTCATCTTTGTCCTCTTTTTAATGACTTTATCAAATTAAAAGCACATGATGCTCCCCTTAACTCCTTGTCCTAATACTCCACCGCGCTCATTTCACAAAAACAAAAAAAACGGGGCGGTGAGGTGGAATAGAGGGAGGGAAGAGGGGGAACATCTGTGGCGCAGCGCTAATTATTGGGAAATATCAGATAGAATGGGGTTTGGAATGGATGGCCCTCAGATCCTCTTCCAAGCGCCTGTGCCCGTGGTGGTGTTGCTCTTTTCATCTCCTCCTGCTCTGTTGTTTTACAGTGCTGTGGAGCCGAGCCAAGCACGCCTTTCTGATGTTTATTAAGGAGAAAGAAGAAACTGTCATGTCATGCTTGACACAAGATGGCCGCCAAGCTCTTTAGAACTACCCATCCCTTTAAGAGTTGGCGGTGAGAGCATAACATATTTAATGTCCCCCCCCCGCACAAAAAAAAAAGAAAGCAAAAAAAACATTTTCATTTTTCTGACCTTTGAGGGAAAGCGATGGGGAGTGTAACTCCAGCTTGCCTGCTGCGGAATGTCTGTTATTCTTTCCGAAGGTTTTCATTTGATTTGAGTTGGGAAACATGCAGAGTAATAATAGTGTCAGACAGTAATAATGATGGATTTATTTAATAAGGGACCAGTTCATTATTGGTTTTATCCTCATCCTGTATCGCAGATATTTTATCTCCCCTTTATCTCCCTCACTGGGCACTGTTTGCCAATCCAAAGTGCAGGTTGAAAACAAAAGGAGACCGGGCATTTGCCATTAGGGCCCCTAGACTTTGAAATTATCTGCCAGATGAGATCAGACTTGCAGATTCAGTGCCTCTTTTTAAATCCCTGCTGAACACACTTTGAAAAAATATACTATTAATGTATGATTTCAATGTATAATTAGCTCTTTTTTTTCTTTCTCCATCCTCCTGTCTTTGTTTATTTGTTTATACTTTAATTGTATTATTTTGTGATGTGAATCACCTTGTTACCTGGAGGGGAGGGTGTGGTAAGTTGTTCCAAATGGGTAAGTCGAGCCAAGGTAGCGCGTCTGGTGAACAGGTCAGGTTCCCTAGTTGCAGTCAGTTGAACAGTTGAAACTGGAGCAGCAGCACGACCAGGTGGACTGGGGAAGGCAGGAGTCATCAGGCCACGTAGTCCTAAGGCATGATTCTAGGGCTCGGGGAGGGGAGGGAGAATTAGAGGGAGCATACTTAGATTCACACAAGGACACCAGAAAAGACAGACTGACCCTAGCCTCCCTAGAATAGATACTGGAGACTGTCTCTGTAAACTTCAATATGATGTCCTAAACCTAGCAGGAAAGTGCATTCTTGTACTGTAGGTGTAATGCAAGGTATTATCACTGGGAAATGAGGTAACAGCAGGGCTTGGACTTTGTTCAAATGGTTTAATAAAGTACAAAGTGTTTGTGAGGTGTTAAGCCTTTGTTAAAAGATGCATACAATTATTAAAAGACAAACAAGTGATTGTGTTGAATTGTGTTCGGGAGAAAACAAATGATTTTTAAAAGGTAGTGGTAATATTTCATTCAGTACAGATATTTGTCGGTGGCTTAACTTACCCTGTCCAGTGGCTCCAGTTACCCCATACCAGCAGTAAGTTGTGCCACTTTTTCTGGACTATGTTTTCAAAACTGTAAAGTTTACTTGAATTCTGATTATTTCCAGGGATACACAACATCCTGAAACATATGTTGATATCTTTATTAGAAAGAAAACTATATTTCCCTTGACTGAGTGATGTTGAATGTAAAAAATAATAATCTCAATTATTATTAATATTGCGGAATGTGAAACATAATGTGGTCAAATTATCCACAGGCCTAACATCCGCATGAAACTCTTGCTAAGGTATAGTAATAACAAGTCATAAAAGAGGAAACTGGGGTGATATTGGTGACGCTCCACATAGGGCTTATATGTCCTCCTGCCAAGGTTAGCCTTAAATAGCATGTGTTTTGGATATCAATTGTGCAACGTGATATTGAGTGCTACTTACTTTCATTTACTCTGGATGGCTTTGTGTGACTGTGTACCACCCACATAACATAACCTGGATTCAAAGGTACTGTAGCTTGACAGGAACATTTTGTTAGCGCCATACACGGTACATCTGAAAGAAAATGAGCAAATATACTTCAGTGTATATAAAATAAATATGGCCTGTATTTGCACCCTATTATTGCCACTGGCTGTGGAAAAAGACCACCCAGAACTACATGGCAACAGGCAAAATTCTTGCAAGAAATACAGTATCAATATTCATAGCATGAACAAGGAGACATTTTTATTTATTTATACATGTACTATTTTACCATGACCATATCTACCTTATCAATCTCTATTATCACATAGCCAACCCATGAACGCCCACATTGCTGAATGAAAACACCCAAGGGTGGAGGTAAACACAGGGATATACCATCTAATTTAGGAATTTAGGGTTCATCTGTTTCTCCGCAACAGGTTTGTTTTCACACTACTGTCAGCAATGGATAGGCAGTGTTCGAGTTTTGGGAGATGGGTAAGTGTTTTCTGGAAGCTAGCAGGCTGGGTGGCCAAAGGGAATGGCTACTTATCTGCGACGCTCAACAGCTACCTTTTCTGAGACAATCTGTGGCATGACCCCTTTATTTCTGCTTTAGTTCTTTATTGCATTAGATGCCTGAGCTGGAGATTATTTTCACGTTTCGTACCTCGTTTTGTTAGTCCTGAACGGCTCTAAGAATGTTTTTACACCCAGTGTGTGGATGTCAATTCTTGTCTGTTCAGCAGCTGAAGGTTGTTTATAATTTCATGGCTAATTAGAACACCTCACTCGGTATTCTGGGAGATTATCACACTCCATTGGAATGTGTTGCCTTTCTCTGGGTTCTCATTCATCAATATGTTTCAAGCTTCCTATAGTTTAGATTTGGGTGGGCCATGCTGCTAGTACTTATGTTTTCTCAAGTTGGGTTTGGGCGTATACCATGTTTCCTGACAGGTTGACGCGTGCAAGGAATATCAAAAGCTTTAAAAAACACAGTCAGGGAATATTTGGTAGGATAAGAAATACCCAGGATATACCACTACATCATACATTGGACCAGGTTCCATATCAAAATGCCCTGAATCGTGTTAGTGTAGAAATTCAATTCTCTGTTCATGTATGTGGTGTGAGTGTGACCTCCACAGCCATACCACTATATGGACACACACACAGAGACAGCGAGAGAGGGCTCCATTAACAAACCATATGGCCACAATCCCACAAGCAGACCTCTCCTCCTGGCCCAATCGGGCTTCACATGCATGCAGCCCCGTTGGAGCTTCCCCATTCTAAGAGGTTAAATAAACGCTGTGCACATAATTTATGGCCAATGTATAATACCGTCTTGTAAACCTACAAGGTTTCCAATCTAATGAATAGCATCGACATTGAACATCAAATGGCAAACCTAGGTCACAGAGAAGACTGACAATGCCAAACCAATTAAGAGGTAATTTTAAGGTATGGGAAACAATGCTCTGTTGAATCTCTGTTGGCAATCCTGGCCCCCATTTGATAAAAGCATTTCAAAAGTAGCAATCTGGATTATAACAAAGTGGAGCAGCGACCAAAGACAATCAGGAGAAACATGCCGGCCTGCGGAGAAAAGAAAGGGAGGGTGGACAGACAGTTGATATTGGATGTTTTTGGGGAAAAGGACCATAACGTTTGGTTTTCATAACGACTAATGTTGTGTGCAAAACCCCCTGCTCTCCTCCAAAATATCAAATCAGAGATTTCTCCTCCTGCCGTCAGCCATGTGTATTTGGTGAGAGGTCAGTCAAGGAGAGGAGAAAGAAGCTAGAATTTTGTTCCCTTGCCTCGTAATCTACCGCTATGTTAGAGCTTCTTGTAAAACGCTCCAGAGAAAGCCTTCACGTTGGCAGTGAATAATTTGATTTGTAGGGTAATTACTTTGGCAGCTAAGAATAGCACCTGCGGCAGGCGGCATGGTGAGCGGCAGGCTGGGTAGCGCAACTGGTTAGCACATGGTTCAGGCTCCCCAGTCAAGCCGCAGTCGAGGTTCCCACAGTTCCCACCACATGGCTCATGCCTGCTTTGGTGTACGGAGCAGATTTAGATGAAGGCTCAGTTTGGAAAGCATTGGGACAAGAGATAAAGAATGTTATGTGCTCCTGCTGGTGTCCACTTAGCCTTGTTTGCCAGGGCATAGAATGAGACTACCGTCTACCTACGAGAATATGCAGCATTAGGTTTTAGGCCTAGTAGAGGATAGAGCTGAGAGATACAGTGTGATTTAGTGTGTGTGTGCGTGTGTGTGTGTGTTTGCTAAGGTGTGGAGAATCAGCAGGTGGTCTGTCCAGTTAAAGTGTCTGTCCAGTTAAACAGTCTAATGCTTGTAAATAGAAACTGTCTTTGAACCTGTTGTTATCAGACCTCATGCTCCGATACAAACTGCCCGACAGTAAGGGAGTGAACACTTCGTGGCTAGGGTGTGTGGGCACCTTGATGATGCTGCAGGCCTTCCTCAGGCAACATTTTGAGTAAATGTCCTGGATGGATGGGAGCACTGTCCCAGTGATGTACTGGTCCATCTTCACCACCCACTGGAGGGCCTTGCAGTCATCGACGAAGCAATTCCCATACCAGGCCGTGATGCAACCGGTAAGGGCGCTCTCGATGGTATTATTTGGAAAGGACCCGGGGTGGCATGCCAGGTTACTTCAGCCACCTTAGGAAGTAGAGTCGGTGATGCACCCTCTTGATAAGAGTGGTGTTGATGTTCGACCATGTCAAGTCCTCTGTGATATGGACGCCAAGGAACATAAAACTGCTGACTCTCTACTCCAGTTCCGTTGATGTGGATCGGGCCATGTTCCCTCCTCTGCTTCCTGAAGTCAACAACCAACTCTTTTGTTTTGCTGATGTTGAGGGAGAGGTAAGTGAACTGTCTGCAAACTTTATGGTGGAGCTGGTGTCGTGCAAAGCCACGCAGTCATTGGTGAACAGGGAGTACAGCAGAGGCCTGAGGACACACCCCTGTGTTAAGAGTCACTGTGGAGGGGGTGTTGTTGCCAATCCTCATAGCCTGTGCCAGTTAGGAAGTCCAGGATCCAGTTGCAGAGGGTGGTGTCCAGACACAGGCCTCTGAGCTTGATGAAGAGCTTGGAGGGAACAATAGTGTTGAATGCTGCTGTAGTCAATGAACAGGATTCTCACATAGGTGTTCCTCTTGTCTAGATGTGTTACGTCCGTGTGAATAGCGATGAAAATTGGATCTTCTGTGGATCTGTTGGTCCACAGTGGTAGGCAAATTGGAATGGGTCAAGTGTGCCTGGCATGCTGGCCTTGATGTAGACCACAACCAGCCTCTCAAAGCACTTTATGATGACCAAGGTGAGTTCGATGGGGCGATAGTCATTTGGGCACCTTGGTTTTCTTGCGCAATGGGATGATGGTGGTCTCCTTGAAGCAAGTGGGGACTACAGCCTGGGACAGGATGAAGATGTCTGAAGACGCCCGACAGCTGGTCAGCATACACTCTGAGGACGCAGCCAGGGATGTCATCTGGGCCAGCGGCTTTTGAGAGTTTTCCTCACGTCAGCCTAGGAGAGCGAAAGCACCTAGTCGCCCAGAGCAGCGAGAGTCTTCCTGGATGGCTTGGTATTGTCTGCCTCGAGGTGAGCATAGAATGTGTTAAACTCGTCTGGGAGGGAGGCTTCGGTGGGCACCACACAGCTGGATTTGCCTTGTAGTCCTTGATAGTCTGTAGTCCTTGTCACATGCGTCATGCGTCGCGAGTAAATGGGAGATGGGTGGCGTAAAGCTCAACAATTCCTGTCATGACAAATGGTTGATATTCTAGCTTCGCCGTTGAAATAGCAGAGGATTTTCACAGTTAGTTTAGCTTCAGCTATAGAGGCAGGGTGAAAATGTATATCATAAAGCATTTCCTAGATAGAAAATGTCCTGTGTACCTGTTTTGTGGCGAGTGCAACATTATAATGTATGTTGATCAATCTTTTTCATTGTGTGACAATGTGCAGAAGCAGTTTAGAATTAATTGTGTTTATATGAATGGATAATAAATCAAGTGCCTGGACTGTTTGAAAGCAAAGCAAAGCATTCCTGCCCTGTAAAATATACACTGTGATACAGTGCAGAACACCTGCCAATAATGCATTGCTTTTAAACATGCAGGGATTGATAACCTTTCCCCAAGTAGCTTAGCTAATACACATTGTTAAATGTTTCCATGTATCTGATATCTCCTCTCCAAAGCAACAAAAAAAAAAGACATATATTTCACTTAGGCAAGTCAGTTAAGAACAAATTCTCATTTTCAATGACGGCCTATGCCGGCCAAACCCGGACGACGCTGAGCCAATAGCACGCCGCCCTATGGGACTCCTAATCACAGCTGGTTGTGATACAGCCTGGATTCGAACCAGGGTGTCTGTAGTGATGCCTCTAGCACTGAGATGCAGTGCCTTAGACCGCTGCACCACTCGGGAGTCCCCAACTATAGACAGATTCCTACAATATCTCTTTCAATTTGTGGTTATCAGGGTCCCTCCATTAAATTGAGTAGATTTAGTGCACTCTTCTTGTCTTTTGAGTTGCTTGGACACTCCCGTCCTCAAGTACAGTCCTATGCATAGTATGTGAACAGAGGGACATGAATGCATGGTGATACAGTATACAGTATATTGTTCCATCAACATGTTTGTCTGCATTTTATGTCCTTTCCATTTTGCACTCTATATGACCCTCTCCAATGGAAACTATTAAGATAGATATCACGCCAGCAGGGTGTATTTAGGGGAAGATGCCAGATATGAGAGGTTTTGTTGATACTCTGCAGAACTACAGACGACACGTTGTTGACTGACTTAAACAATGACGAAAAATGTAAACAATTAAGAATTTGGGCAAAATGAGTTGCAAAACAGACATTTACGATTTCACGCACCATTTACAACTATTTTCACCCATTATACTGCATCTGAAATAAACATATTTTTCAAACATGTGTGGTCAAGCATCTTGAATCACTGTTTCCCAACACCCAGTCCTCCAGTCCTGGCTGCTGCAACCTGGTTTCATAGCATTTCGTATTAATCTGTATCCATATCCGAGACACTTAGTATGATGTGTTACGTTTCATATGGTATGCATTAATTTGTGGATGTCCATCACCCATTTCATATGGTATGTTATGAATGACAATTCATATTATATGTTATGAATTTCAGCTAGGTGGCTAATGTTAGTTAGGGGTTAAGGTTGGTTAAGATTAGGAGTTCAATTAAAGGGTTAAAGTTAGGGTTAGAGGAAGGGTTGAGTAACATGCTAAGTAGTTGAAAAGTAGCTGAAAAGTAGTAAATAGTTGAAAAGTTGCTAATTAGCTAAAGTTGTCTGTGATGAGATTCGAACTCGCAACCTTATACGTCCACCCCGACCAACCACCCTACTTTCGTTTTTTTGCCTTAAGTAACCTCCTGTCTTATGTAACCATACCAAACATAGCGTACTAATTTGAGTGTCCTGGATTTACATTTACTATGTTATGTCTAGTCTATGAGACCAGGTTGAGTCCTGAGCAGCTAAATGTTTTATGTGGCTCAGACATGGTTTGTTCGTCTCCTATAAAATAAAATATCCACCCATCCTTTCTCGCTGCTGGCAGCCCACAATCTGGAGAGCATCTGATTGTTATTCAGGTCCTCGGCTGCTATCGATAAACCAGTAAAAAAAGCACTGGAGCCCGGGTGTTCTATTCAGAAAGCCAGAGAGATCTAAATGAGGACTGTGAGCGGCAGGGACGGAGGCAAGGTAGTAATCAGAGTTGGCTCTGGGGTGAACACGGGACCGTTCTTCACCAGCGTGACGACAGAAGGGAAGACATGGAAACACATGGACAGAGTCTTCTGGAGAGTGGTGTCCAGTCCACTAAATCACTGTGCCAAAGTTAGAAGTTCATCAACAACGATAATGATCTCTCTTTTTGACAGGTTTTAGGCTGTTTGTTTGTTGTGGCCCCTGAAAGGAGCATTTCAACAATAATGAATCATCTTCATCCTTGATCGTTATTGGCATGGTTTTGAAACCGGTTGGATGGCTCCCTTTATTCCAACCCTGATTTAGGGTTTCAATAGGCCTGAAGCTAGAAGGAAACCATCAAACATCTCATTATGACCATTGCTCAGTTCCCAAAATGAGTAAGAGAGGAGACAATGTGTCATGAACAGTACTATTTTATGAATGTGTGTAAAAGTATAATTTTTCATGCAACACACCATGGTTGGCCTGTCTGTGCATGTCTGCTGTGTTCTTAAAAGGACTCCAATAGGAGAACATTTCAGTTTGATCAGAGGGCAGTCATAATCCTATCTGCTTCCTCTGAACAGTTTATTTGTTTATTGTCCCTCAAGAGGGCAGTATTTGTACAATTGAGCCTCCGACTCCAATCAGGGTCGTCAATGCACCCATTATTCTGCCTTGGGAGTTTAGTACAACTGCCACATATAGTATAACCCAAGAATTAAAGCAATTTTAGTACTTTCGAAAGCAGGCATGCCAGCTAAGATAGTAAGACAAACTACACTAGCTTGATTGATAGCCTGAAATGGGTTGGGAGATTGGGAACCGATCTAGCTGGCTAGCTAAAGCCAACTTAACAAAAATTGCCAGGTGGCTAGTATTATAACCTGGTCTCTAAGCATTTTATATTATTCTATACATACTGTAAATCTGAGACACTCCATTTAGTATGATATGTTTGGTATGGTTACATAAGACAGATGGTTACTTGGTCAGGGTGGATGGGTGGGCATATAACGCAATAGTCTAGCAACCCAAAGGTTACGAGTTTGAATCTCATCATAGACAACTTTAGCATTTTAACTCATTAGCAACTTTTCAACTACTTACTACATTTTAGCTACATTACAACTACTTAGCATGTTAGCTAACCCTTCACCTAACCCTAACCTCAACCCTTTTAGCTAACCCATCCCCTAACCTTAACCCTTTAACCTGACTCATAAATTTAACCCTACTTTAACCATAACCCCTAGCCTAGCTAACGTTAGCGAGCTAGCTAACGTTAGCCACCTAGCCACCCAGCTAGAATTCGTAACATATATGGTTTTTGCAAATTTGTAATATATTGTACACTTCAAATTTGTAACATTTTGTACATTTAAATAATGTGTGTAACATATCATACGAAATGGGTGATGGACATCCACAAATTGATAGATACCATACCAAACGTGTCTCGAATTTACATATGAAATAATACATAATGCTCTGAGACCAGGTTGAGTATTACAGAAAAACACATTTCTGCCCTGCTAGAGCTGCCCCGGTCAACTGTATGTGCTGTTATTTTGAAGTGTAAACGTCTAAGACAACAATGGCTCAGTCACAAAGTGGTAGCCCACACAAGCTCGCAGAACGGTACCGGTGAGTGCTGAAGTGCGTAATGTGGAAAAATTGTCCATCCTCGGTTGCAACACTCACTACTGAGTTCCAAACTGCCTCTGGAAGCAACATCAGCACAATAACTGTTCGTCTGGAGCTTCTTGAAATGGGTTTCTATGGCCGAGCAGCCGCACACAAGCCTAAGATCACCATACGCAATACCTAGCGTCGGCTGGAGTAAAGCTTGCTGCCAGTGAAACCGCATTCTCTAGAGTGATGCTTCACCATCTGGCAGTCCGACGGACAAATCTGGTTTTGGCAGATCCATGGAGAATGCTACCTGCCCCAATGCATAGTGCCAACTGTAAAGTTTGGTGGAGGCTGATATTACAGCAAAAGGGGTCGCAACTCCATATTAATACCAAAGATGTTGGAATGCGATGTTCGACGAGCAGGTGTCCATATACTTTTGGTCATGTAATGTAGCTTGATCAAATTCATTTACAAGCATGTGAGTCTTGCCTAATCACCCGCAGCTAACATCAAATAAAATGCTGTGTGTGTGTGTGTGTGTGTGTGTCACTCTCTCCTCTTCAACTGATGATACTGTCTGCAATCATTAGAGTGTCCTCCTTAAACATATCTTTGCTCCATAGTGCATCTTGAAAATAACCATTTACTAGGGAGAATAGGGGGTTGGTTACTCTTTGCCTGGTCCAGGTAGTGTGCCCCCTCTGCAAAACACCACTGACAGATCTTTTATTATATATATAAATCATTATGATAAAATGTGGTCTTAAATGAAGTTAAGTAAATAATTTAACATCTGAAAAATGAATTTAAATTTTTTTTAAACAAATAAATACAGGTTATATATTATTTTTAATTACATAAACAAACAAAATATCAAGCAGCAGGTGCCCCTGTGCCAAATATGGACATGACACCTCTGCAAATCCAAAGGCTGTGATTTTTCAAGGATGCCAAGAATTTTCTGGGTCCATTTTTTCCATCCTAATTATCTTATTGAAACCAGGATGGGACTCCATGTGTCATTCTCAGTTAATAAAAAAAAATAGTGAAAATTAATTAATGAGATTGTTTGATGATGGTGTTACATTTATATAGATACTTTTTCAGTGGTCTATGACTGTAATAAATGTTTGAAGTTAGTCAATAGTCGAACTCAAAAGCAGATACACGAGCATACAATAAACAGCAATAAAATAAATACTATAAAACAAACAAGTAATATTGCAAATAGACTGCTGCGATCTGTCAACGTGTACGAATTTCACAATTTTGCATATTTTTTTTACAACACAAAATTGCGCCAGCTATCAAACACATTGTCTATGATGGAGAAGGAACCAGCCTCGCCATGAAACATCACTCAATGGTCATCGAGACTGCGCCCTGTATCACTCCAAACAAAACCACATCAAAACAAATGGAATATTTTAGAGACACGTACATATTGCATGAATCACGAAGGAAAAATGCGGCAATACTGGAACTAGATGCGCTGTCTCCCTCAAACCAACGAACCCCAAACCCGCACGCACCTCTCTTGGCGCGCACACATGCACCTCTCCAGTTTCAATGAATTTGGCTGGGGCAGGACCCCTCCCACTTCGTGTAAGCACTAATTGTCAGTTTTGACGAACGCTGGGGTACTTAAATAGCGTCAAAGTTTCTTGTATGGGTGGAATTGGTCAACTTGCCACAGAGCGCATGTTACTCATAGTTTATTCCAGCTCCGCAGATCGATAAGCATGCAGGTGTCTCTCGCGCTCCTTGTCTCCAGCACGGTGCTGCTGCTGCTACAGGGATGTTGTACCTTCGTGCAAGGATGGAGGGTGCTAAAAAACGATGCTACAGAGATCGTACCAGAATATACTGAAGACATACAGCCTCCCGAGGAACCAATACCACAGGCTTCTAATAATAACAATAATACAATGAATCGACCAAAACACGGGGGAAGGAGATCATCAGCAAACACAGCCTCCTATAGTGAGTATTTATTTTTACGTTATCTGGTAGCCGACATAGCTAGAAGGAATATAGGATGTCCATATTCAAGGCGCATTATGAATACTTGTAATAATGACTTGCTTTATTTGTGAAACACTCGTAGCCTACAATGTGAGATTGGTATAGAGAAACGATTTATCTGTATGGATCATCTTTCATCAATTTAATTGAATACGTTGGGATATTGCTTAATCAATCTAACAAATATTTCCTTCGAATTTTACTCTAACACAGATGTATTCCTAGGATACTTATATCAAATCGAGGAGTTTAAAATAAACTGCGTGGAATAGTGCTAATATCTAATGGACATGAATGCACAATATGCTCTCGTGCATAATGTGCGCAGTCACTTAGTGAAAAAAATGAGTTTTCAATTTGTGGTAAACGTTTCGACAATATCTAAGAATCTGTAATGTTACGCATGTGAGATAGATAAGGCATTATTTCTCAAGCACTGAGCTTTTGGACCGTCAGCACTGTTCAAAGGGCGCGAACTTCTCATTTCCCCAGACACATATTTCCCAGCATAGCGTCTCCTCCTTTAGGCACGGGTTAATTTGTTTCTGTCAATGTGCAAGACCACACACGTCCTTTTAATCAAAAAAAAAATGCGCAAGGTGTCGATTAAAATATCAATGTAGCCTATAGTCTCTGGAGAATAATGAAACCTTACCTGTGTGGTTTATGTAAATCATTAAGGCAAGAAACCCTCCAAAGACCACCCAGAATATCCAATAATGTTTCATTTATGAACGTGCCGAGAAGTGCTACTTTCTGTATGTAGAATAGTTAATAGCAATATCATGAGTAATGCCCCAACCTTCAGTGTCTGTTTTAAATTGCAGCTTTCCCTGCTGATGCATTAGACTGGAACAGCTGTACTGTTCAATGGAGCAAGCCGGATTGCGGTTAGATGAATGCTATGCCAAGGATGATAGGGCAATATGTCACAGACACATAATATGCCCGTGGTTTCATCCTCACACGATCTGAAGAGCTGCACTTATGAGAGATCAGGGTTTTTCACTCTATCCTTGGTGCTATTTCCCTCTCTTTTATACAACGAATTAGTTCAGGTCTGCCTATGCCATAACTATTTAATTGCAACATCATGTGTCCAAATAGAAAATAGAGTTTCTGCTCTTAGGGGATTTCTTCAAGGTATTTGGAAATTGCAACACTGTGATAGATAATTGAGTCCCACCTGTGGCCAGTACAGGTTATGCTGTAGTCATGCAGATTTTTTACAGAGGAAATATCTCTGATTGTGCATCTTGAATCCATGAGACAAGGCAATGTCGTTCTTTCCAAGTTTTCCCCGAATCTAATCATGTCATTTCAAATCTAAAAGAGTCGTACATAGAGTACAAATGACAAATGTTGTGATTAGGATATAAAATACTGTAATGATGGATGAGATACATTTAACATAATACTTGAAATCGATAAACAACAGATACATCTGCAGGATATTAATTTGAGACTGTTTGCTACAGAAGGGAAATGAACCTGCACCAACAGGAAATGCCATTTATTATGTAGATTATAATTCATTAACATTTTTGTAGGTCTTGATATATTCTTCGTAAGGGGAAGTCAAGTCAGAAATGTCAAAGTGTAAATGATAAACTTCAGAATGCTTTTTAAACCTCAAATACACCGTACATATAACATTTCTTTGCACCAGGGCAATCAGATTAAGATCCTACACCTGTAGCTTTGCGGTGGGGGTTGGAAGAACACGCGTCTTTTTAAATCTCCTCTTTTACTGATCAACATCCATCAACCGAGAGAGAGAAATAATAATCTATTGGGTCATATCATATGCGATAGGGGTCTTTCTCATAGGCCTATCTGCCTTCCTCTGGGAGTACCATATCTTCCCATGATTCTTCCCATGGTCCCAGTGGGGTCATTGAGGCAGAGAGGGTGACCTCTGTCTGGCTCCCCTCCATGACAGTCCATCCCTGGTCCCTAGGCCCAGCAGTCAGCACACTGGGAGAGACCTGAGAACAGGGGAGAGACCTTATGCTGTGGCTGTCCGACCAGCCGAGCCACAAAATAACACCAGATCAGGTTCTCTGAGGGGAGAAAAAACGTCATCCTTCCATGAATCCTTTTTTATTGCCTTTTTGCAATAGAAAAGCCACAGAAGAAAACAGATGCATCTCAGAGTGTATAATTTCTTAAACCGACATGTCCTCTGCCATTCTACACGCCACATGTAAAAAATAAAAAAGAGGACAATAACTCTTACATAGGGCTGTTGAAAAGGCCATGGCCGACATATTGAATGACCAATTATGCACTGAATATGCTTTCTCAAATCGTTTGGTTCATTTGTCTCATTTCCAATTGTCAAATGTTGTATTTAGGAATGACAACAAGCATTTAGAGAAAGTTTCCAATCTTCACATCCTTTTTCCGGAGGGCCTGTTTTGTGTATGCCAGCTTTTGTTTCCGATTTAAATCTCCATTATGTTTGATTGAGCTGTTTAATAGCATTCTGGTCTGGATTTACTATCAGCTGATTGCTGCCAGCTGGAATTCCACATCCAACCTCATTGTCAGGCAACAGTCATTATCAGATCATGCATCAACGTTAGTGTTCAGTTGCAACTTATTTCCCCCCCTTATACTGAGCCCTTAACCAAACATGGGGACAACATTGGTTTTGAATTGGATTTGTATATCAACATTGCATTTATTTGATTACCATTAAATTTTTTTATAAAAAGTACTCTCTGCTTTAAGAAATTCTAAATGTTATGTTTTTCTGAATGGTGAAACGGAAGGAAGAGTTTATGAACATTTCCGATGAATTAAATTGAGACTCATATTCCATTTCCCAGCCCAGCTCCACGCTTGCAATTAAACCAAGTTCTTAGAATAAACAAATAACATTATACGCACAGTGGGAATCGTACTTTTGACACTGACACACACGTACTTTTGTCATTGACATATTCAGCACGTCTCACAGAGACACAGCTCTGAAGCTCTCTGCTCTTGAACAGTTAAATGGAAGATTGTTTCCCTCGAGTCGGTCCGACTTCAAAGTGTTTTTTTTTTTTGGGAGGGATGCCACAGATTGTGTAACCTTGATATCCTCCTCTTCACCCCAGGTGCCTCGGAGCTGAGCTGCAGAGAGCTGCGCTCCACCCGTTACATCACTGACGGCTCCTGCCGCAGTGCCAAGCCCGTCAAGGAGCTGGTGTGCTCGGGTCAGTGCATGCCCGCCCACCTCCTACCCAACTCCATCGTGCGCGGCAAATGGTGGCGGAGCAGCGCTTCCGACTACCGCTGCATCCCGGCCCACTCCCGAACCCAGCGGGTGCAGCTGCAGTGCCCCAACGGCAACAGCCGGACTTACAAAATCCGCGTGGTCACCTCCTGCAAGTGCAAGCGCTATAGCCGCCACCACAACCAGTCAGAGGCCAAGGAGGCCTCCTCTTTGCCCGAGCCCCGACGCAACAAGAAACGCACCCGGCCTCCTGGGAGTCAGAGCAAGAGCAAAACCCCGACGCTGGTCAGCAACTCCTACTGAGGATTCCTTTCCTTCTTCCGTACAAATGCAGAGACCAAAGTAGCACGCTCACTCATACACACACAACCCAACATGGCTCCTTCAATGGAAGAGGGAGAGGAAGAGACATTTCAACAAAAAGGGATTTGTTAAGCTGTTTGTTGGACTGGCTTGACATGCGTTTTTCTCACCAGACAGGCACTATAGATTTTGCAGCCTATTTTCAAACATATTTCAGAACCTTTGATTTGCATGACCAAATGAGTCAACAGACTATGCCAGGGAAGGCCATGTGACTGGTCAGGAAAGTTGGAACACTGCTCGGATTGGAGTGTAGATTATCATTACACACTCCAGTTCATAGATAACGGCCTCTGACTCAGGCACAAGTAGAATCTACCTTAGCCACAGCAAGAGGTGCACCTAAACTCAAAATCCACCTGTGAAAACATCCAGTGGGCAGGCTACACTGCTTGATAGGCCTATAGGGTTGAAAGGTGTCTCTATGCTGTAACTGGTTCTAATCCATCTTTTCCATGGCTGTGTGTACTGTACCGTAGCAGCACCTGGTAGCCCTGGGGCTTCAGGCTCTGGAAGTGGGCTGCTGACAGGCCTGAGAGGCCCTGGCCTTGACCCCAGACCACGCAGTCACATGACAGCCCGGGCAGCACCTCACTCACCAGGAGTCTCCCAGGGCTCTCGCTCCGTAGCAGCCTTACAGGAGCTGTCAGTTAGGGCCCCTGGCCCAGTGGCCCTAGAGCCCCTGTGAGAAAGGCAGAGGGAGAGTGAGAGAGGGGAAATGGCTGTGTCAGCAGTCCAAGACCAGGGTCCCTTCGGTCAAACAGGCAACTAGGCATTCCTGTGACTCATCTTAATGACTAAATGAGCCCATTCCTGTGTTTAGAATTTCCGCTAGACATGGCTGGTTCCTGTTTGCAGGAATCACACACACACACAAAAGGTCCACGTGTGGAGGCGGCTCCAGTAATTGTGCCTGTTGTTACCCTCTGGCACAACGTTCTCCACTAAACCCACACTGACTGGAACTATTTTGTTAGCAGCAAATAACATTGGCGACCAACTAGTCATGTCCCTATTCTATTCATTGTGAACCTAGAGTGACTCATTCTCTGAATAGCACTGACAGGAAAGATAGGAATGAGATAAAAAACTGAATCTCAATCTGAATTGTTTGATATTGGCTGTTGATATCCTACAGGATGCTGACGGACAGAAATAGACAGAAAGACAGACAGACAGGAAAAGGTTGTGGATGCCCAGTCTGCCCATGCTGACAACCCATTCCCTTTTTTCAACCCTTTCAGTACTACAGCCTGTATTTCATGAAGAATACTCATAACGTTTCCACTTATTGTCCACATTCCATTGTTCCATTCTCTCATATCGCTTCCTGATTTTCAGTTTTCTAAACTGTACTGACAGTGTTTCCTTCTTGTTCAATTGTGTGTTTGAAATAGCAACTGGAAAGGATTTTGTCATATAAGTAGAGTTGTCATGTATAGCTTGATTGTACATATTGTTCCTGTCTGGTCTTTTGGCTAAAAGCAGTTGGGGAGGAAAAAAAAACCTTGCAGACTCAAAGAAATGAACTGCATATTTATTTTTTATTTCCACATGTAAATTATTTATGCAACTTTTTGTAGTAAATGATAGCCATTATTGTCATTTAGAATAATAGTGACTGTCAGATAATAATGAAATGCTGTACAGTACACGAATCAAGTAAAGGCAGATATATTTGAAAAACTGTGTGTTTGTTATCATTCTTCTCTGAATGGGCTTGCTTTGTCAAGGTCGTTCTCTCCTTTATCTGTACCTGCACGCTAAGCGTACCTCTCAATGTGTCTCATGAAAACACATATCGGTAATTAGGAAGTTGAGGTTTTGTAGCTCTTTGGAATGTCTGGCCCGGCTCACAAAAGGAGAGGAAGAAGAATTTGCACAAAGGAATTCACACATGAGACGTTAGAGGCTCAGTCACAACAGCAACATTGCTTTGTTCATAGAGGTGGATACGAGCCATAGAACCCGTCATTCAGCCTGTTTCCTCGCCTCCCTCAAGGTCCTAATTTATTCACTGAAAACTTGGACTCTCAGACAACTACCAACACCTACTGGATCCAGGCACTACAATGCACCAAATTAGGTGTTTATGATGAGTTTTATGGACCAACGTAATTCTGAATGATAAAACTGGCACCTAATATACTACAGCACTTTAGAAGACCAAATAATGTTAAACTGTAGTAAATACAAAACAGAGAACCGAGTGGAAACTATTTGTAAGTGGGTGCTTGTCATTACCCTTGCCAATGACTAACAATTGATATTCGGCCATAATCAAGCCCTATCCAAGAGAGCAGATATGCCATGCTTTTTAGCTCAAACTACTGGCACCCGACTAAGTTTCCCAGTAATTCAAGAACAGGTACTTAAGTGCAGTACATGAGTAGTACCTTAATAGATTGATGCTGACAAAAGCATCTGCCTGTGTTACTGCGTTTATACAGGCCATTACTCCACAATTACCTAGCGTCGACCTCAGTAGGCCTAGGGAACACGAGGGTGTACGGCAGGTCAGACGCGATCAGTTTCCCTTGGGCACGTCATATGTCTACTCTAAAGCAACTTAACTACGCCCAATACGAGGGCCGCCGTTGAGGTTCTCAGCACCAGGTGCAGAAAGTCTATGGGGGCCTCGGCTATTAAAAGAGAGAGTGCAAAAGCCTCAGATTTGGTCCCCACAAATCAACTTTATTGGATTCACAGACGGTTCCTGATCGTTTCATGGCATGTACTGGTATGGTGAATATTTATAGAACTGACAGGTTTTTATAACCATTGATTCCCACCTCCCAAACTTAGCGAAATAACTGATATATACATAGAAACGTAGAAATGTTGTATAATTCAAATGAACTTTTAACGATTCCTCTGACGAGATGTTGCATTAAGCCCTTCTTTCAGCTGCCAATTTCTCAGGCTAATCACTTTTTGTTAGGCTATGTTGCCTAACAAAAGTGCTTTCTGGACTTGTGCTCTAAACACACTACTACGCTCATCAGCTAAAATACAAATGCAACCATTTCAAAGATTTGACTGAATTACAGTTCAAATAAGGAAATCAGTCAATTGAAATAATCTATGTATTTCACATGACTGGGAATACAGCTATGCATATTTTGGTCACAGATGCCTTAAAAAAAAGGTAGGGGCGTGGATCAGAAAACCAGTCAGTATCTGGTGTGACTACCATTTGCCTCATGCAGTGCGACACCTCTCCTTCACATAGAGTTGATCAAGCTGTTGGTTGTGGCCTGTGGAATGTTGTCCCACTCCTCATCAATGGCTGTGCAAAGTTGCTGGATATTGGCGGGACCTGGAACACGCTGTTGTACATGTCGATCCAGAGCATCCCAAACATGCTCAATGGGTGACATGTCTGGTGAGTATGCAAGCCATGGAAGAGCTGGAACATTTTCAGCTTACAAGAATTGTTTGCAGATCCTTGCCACATGGGGCCGTGCATTATCATGCTGAAACATGAGGAGATGGCGGCGGATAAATGGCACAACAATCGGTCTCATTGATCTCGTCATAGATAAAATGCAATTGTCTTCTTTGTCTGTAGCTTATGGCTGCCCATACCATAACCCCACCGCCACCATGGGCACTCATTTGCCCAATGAAGTCGATTATGATGCCAAACTGGAGTCAGATCTAGACCCTGGTAAGGACAACGAGCACACAGATGAGTTTTACTGAGACTGTTTCTGACATAGTTTCATCAACTGTCCGGATGGCTGGTCTCAGACAATCCCACAGCTGAAGAAGCCGGATGTGGAGGTCCTGGGCTGGCGTGGATACACGCTGTGAGACATCTTTGCCATTGTGTTGTGTGACAAAACTGCACATTTTAGAGTGGCCTTTTATTGTCCCTAGCACAAGGTACACCTGTGTAATGATCATCCTGTTTAATCAGCTTCTTGATATGCCACACCTTTCAATTGGTTGGATTATATTGGCAAAGTAGAAATGCTCACAAACACCGATGTAAACAAATTTCTGCAGAACACTTGAGAGAAATAAGCTTTTTGTGCGTATGGAACATTTCTGGGGTATTTTATTTCAGCTCATGAAACACTTTACATGTTGTGTTTATATTTTTGTTAAGTGTATAATGGAATGGTAAAATATCCCATTTCAACAGTGTGCACAGCATTATTGTTTAGCTTGTGCCAGAATGTTTTTTAAAGTTTGGTAACCACTTGAATGGCTTAGCAACTGCCAATACAGACTAAACTGATGTCTTGCCAGAGAGCAAATTAAGTAGATTGTATTTCACCATACAAAGATGTTTGACTAATACGCATGTTTGCCAGTGTTGTCTGTATTACAAGAGTAAACGACTCTCTTCTGCTGAACTACATGAACGGAAATTAAGTTGAGGAGACCTAGCATGTGAACCTAGCATGTGAACCTAGCATGTAAACAATGTTGGCTTATTCAAATCAAGCTAAGGGCAAGCAATCCTCAAAAACAATCTTTGGCATATTACAATTCCCCTGGTCGGCTTCCTGCGCAATAGCCTAACAACCTCGCGGCCTTCCAAGTAATTTCCCAAAAAGGGATATAGTTACTGAGCAGAGAACATTGCTAATGCAATACATGATATTCTGACCGTTTTCAAGGATTATATAAACGTATGATACTATTATGCCCCAGTAATTTCACCTCTGTGTCCCAAGTCAAAGTGCTCCAGGAGCAGATATTATTCCCCAAGTCAAAGTGCTCCAGGAGCAGATATTATTCCCCAAGTCAAAGTGCTCGAGGAACAGATATTATTCCCCAAGTCAAAGTTCTCCAGGAGCAGATATTATTCCCCAAGTCAAAGTGCTCCAGGAGCAGATATTATTCCCCAAGTCAAAGTGCTCCAGGAACAGATATTATTCCCCAAGTCAAAGTGCTCGAGGAGCAGATATTATTCCCCAAGTCAAAGTGCTCCAGGAACAGATATTATTGCCCAAATCAGACACATATGGAATATGACAGATGTATTTAGAGAGGGATGTTTGTGTTCAACTGACCACACCCTTCTCAGGTCATGAGTGCTAATAGCTTAAAAGAAATCGAAACCAGAGGAGCAGCTTGGCACAGATCTGCAACGTGGAAAGCAACCAGTCTGACGCATTTTTTGTATCCTCCTTAGCCAGTTGCTGGAGAAGGAGGATAGGGTTTCAGAAGAGGGCTGAGAGACTAATGTTCAGCGGGGAAGGGGAAGCCAGGGTCAGGGGAGAGGAGAGCAGAGGCGAGCCGGGAGATGTCCTCCCACATTAGCGTCAACATGCTAACATACAGTTGAAGTCGGTAGTTTACATACACTTAGGTTGGCGTCATTAAAACTCATTTATCAACCACTCTACAAATTTCTTGTTATCAAACTATAGTTTTGGCAAGTCGGTTGGACATCTACTTTGTGCATGACACAAGTAATTTGTCCAACAATTGTTTACAGACAGATTATTTCTCTTATAATTCACTGTATCACAATTCCAGTGGGTCAGAAGTTTACATACACTAAGTTGACTGTGCCTTTAAACAGCTTGGAAAATTCCAGAAAATGATGTCATGGCTAGAAGCTTCTGAATGGCTAATTGACATAGTTTGAGGCAATTGGAGGTGTAACTGTGGATGTAATTCAAGGCCTACCTTCAAACTCAGTGCCTCTTTGCTTGACATCATGGGGAAATCAAAAGAAATCAGCCAAGACCTCCAAGACCTCCTCAAATTTTTTTGTAGACCTCCACAAGTCTGGTTCGTCCTCGGGAGCAATTTCCAAATGCCTGAATGAACCACGTTCATCTGTACAAACAATAGTACGCAAGTATAAACACCATGGGACCACGCAGCCGTCATACCGCTCAGGAAGGAGACGCGTTCTGTCTCCTAGAGATATGTATATCCACAGTATAACGAGTCCTATATCGACATAACCTGAAAGGACGCTCAGCAAGAAAGAAGCCATTGCTCCAAAACCGCCATAAAAATGCCAGTCTACGGTTTGCAACTGCACATGGGGACAAAGATCGTACTATTTGGAGAAATATCCTCTGGTCTGATGAAACAAAAATAGAACTGTTTGGCCATAATGACCATCATTATGTTTGGAGGAAAAAGGGGGAGGCTTCCAAGCCGAAGAACATCATCCCAACCGCTAAGCACGGGGGTGGCAGCATCATGTTGTGGGGGTGCTTTGCTGCAGGAGGGACAATTATGTGGATATATTGAAGCAACATCTCAAGACATCAGTCAGGAAGTTAAAGCTTAGTCGCAAATGGCTCTTCCAAATGGACAATGACCCCAAGCATACTTCCAAAGTTGTGGCAAACTGCCTTAAGAACAACAAAGTCAAGGTTTTGGAGTGGCCATCACAAAGCCCTGACCTCAATCCCATATAAAATGGGATTTTACAAGGATTAAATGTCTGGAATGATGAAAAACTGAGTTTAAATGTATTTGGCTAAGGTGTATGTTAACTTCCGACTTCAATTGTATGTAAGCGTCTCTACCCGAGCATGGGACTGGTAGGAGCCCGGATGAGGGTAGGGCTATACATGCCTTCCCTCCACCAGGGCTGAGGAGAGGAGAATGGGGAAGATTGACACACATCTTCTGAGATGGACGGTAGCATAATATGGGTCACAGGCCCGCAATTAGCCATGTAAGCCTCGGCCAGCAGGCAAGACTAAGGAGTGAGTCCGGGGCCGACCATATGTGAGGAGAGGATAACAGGAGGTAGAGAAGGGAAGGAAACAGAGCGGCCAATAAACATTTCCAAACAACCACAGCAACAAAGGCACTGGGAGAACGCTCTTGGGAGAGCGTTTCTCCGCTTGACTGTGGCTAATTGGACTCGGAATCGAAGCCGAGAAAGCCAAATTAAAATATGATTTTGTTTGGGCAGGCGTTCTGAGCTGGGTGTTGGGTGCTGGCCCCTGGCGCGCTTTGTTTTTGTTAAAGATTACAACATGTCCAAGTCAAAAAGGTACCCCTCACACTCAATCTCTGTTCTATACCAACAAACCCATGCCAGAGAAGTGGAGCGCATGTGTTGAGTCTCATATATAAATATGTGGTGGGGGGGGCAGGTAAGGGCCACCGAAACATGTGTGAGGTGTGATGTCACAACCTTTGAGTTATCGCAATGTGTGATGTCATCCTAGGATTTCAAGGAGGTACGTGTGTGTGTGTGTGTTTCAAATTTCAAGTTTTTATGTCACATCCACAAGTACAGTTCTTGCATGCTCTAACCCCAACAATGCACCAATCAATAACAATGTGATACTAAAAATAACAAGGTAGAACTAAAACAAATAAAATATAAAAACACGATAAAGTAAGTGAGCATACTAGTTCCAGGACAATATTTACAATGTGCAGGGATACTGGATCGATCGAGGTAGATATTTATCGGGGTAATGTGACTAGGCATCAGGATATATGATAAACACAGTAGTAGCAGAGTATATAATGATTGTGTATGAGTGGGTGTGTGTAGAGTCAGTATAAATGTAAAAATCAAATCACATTTTATTGGTCACAAACAGGTCTTTAGCAGATGTTATTGCAGGGTATAGCGAAATGCTTGTGTTTCCAGCACCAACAGTGCAGTAATATCTAACAAATTCGACAACAATACACACAAATCTATAGGAAAGGAATGGAATTAAGAATGTATAAACATTTAGACAAGCAATGTCAGAGCATAGCCTAAGATACAATAGTATAGAATAGAATGCAATATATACATATGAGATGAGTACTGCAAAATATGTGAACATTATTAAAGTGGCCAGTGATTTCAAGTCTATGTATATAGGGCAGCAGTCTCTAATGTGCTAGTGATGGCTAGTTAACAGTCTGATGGCCTTGTCCCAGATTTAATGCACCTGTACTGACCTCGCCTTCTGGATGATAGCGGAGTGAACAGGCAGTGGCTCGGGTGGTTGTTGTCCTTGATGATCTTTATGGCCTTCCTGTGACATCGGGTGGTGAAGGTCTCCTGGAGGGCAGGTAGTTTGCCCCTGCCCCGGTGATGCGTTGGGCAGACCGCACCACCCTCTGGAGAGCCCTGGGGTTGCGGGTGGTGCAGTTGCCGTACCAGACGGTGATACAGCCCAACAGAATGCTCTCAATTGTGCTTCTGTAAAAGTTTTGAAGGTTTTTGGTGCCAAGCCAAGTATGTGCATATTATGTGTGTGTGAGCAAATGATGGAGTGTTTGTATGTGTGAATAAATCTGAATAAAATACAAAGGTCAACTCAGATAATCTGTATATCCATTTTGTTAGCCATATAGTTAGCTATTTAGCAGTCTTATGGCATGTGGATAGAAGCTGTTCAGGAGCCGGTTGGTGTCAGACTTATTGCACCGGTATCGCTTGCCGTATGGAAGTGAGAACAGTCTATGGCTTGGGTGGTTGGAGTCTTTAGCGTTTTTCTGGACCTTCCTTTCACACCGCCTGATATAGAGGTCCTGGATGGCATAGAGCTCAGCCCCAGTGATGTACTGGGCTGTCCACACCACCCTCTCTAGCGCCATGCGATCGAGGGCAGTGCTATTGCCATACCAAGCAGTGATTGCAGCCAGTCAAGATGCTGTCAATGGTACAGTATTGGAACATTTTGAGGATTTGAGGGCCCATGCCAAACCTTTTTAACTCCCTGAGGGGGAGGTGAGTGTGAGTTAGTGTGTGTGTGTGTGTGTGTGTGTGTGTGTGTGTGTGTGTGTGTGTGTGTGTGTGTGTGTGTGTGTGTGTGTGTGTGTGTGTGTGTGTGTGTGTGTGTGTGTTTGAGTGGCAGGGTAGTTAGGTGGGTTTATTAAGAATATAAACAGTTGGAAGTGGCTGTTTGTATGTGCTCAACACATTTTGCCCCTGTGGCAACTCCGGGGGCCTGCAGGGAGCTACAATGGTAAGAGCAGATCTTGGTCAGCTCCAGAGGGCTAGAGAGGTGAGCCCCTTCAGGAGGCCGTCACACATCACACAACTTAGCCAAGCCACGGTTCGGCCGGACCGAATGATGGAACCAGGCAAAGGTCCTCACCAAGCTAACTTGGAAGCATATCTAGAGGTTTTTGAGCGCAACGCAGAGAGCGAGAGAGATTGATGGCCCAAGGAGGACTAGGCTGGCAAAGTGGCCCCCTTTCTGACTGGAGAAGCCTAGAGGGCCTGTAGCGACTTGGCAGTGGCGGGCAACGACGACTACGCTGCTCTGAAAACAGCCTTCTTGGACCATTATGGGCACAACCTACCAACCCGGGCTACGCCCCTGTAAGACCTCAAATAGCCGAACTGGTTAGATTAACTAGAAGTTGGCTTACCACTGGGGACAAGCCATCAGCAATAGATCAACTGGTAATGGACATATGTATCCGGGGCTTCCTTACCGACGCAAAGTGCCTGGTCGCTTTATTAGAAAATCACCAGGTTAGAGCCCAGTAGGGCTGAAGTCAAGGCAGAACCAACGCGTGGTACAAAGCGAGACGGCTATTTGAACCCGGCTTCAAGACAGCCTCCTATTACTGAACCCAGGTCACCCTCGAGGCGGCGACCGTAGTTAGCGTGGACCAGAGAAGGTGTTACACTTGTGGCCAAGAGGGACACCTGGCCTGGAGTTGCCCGGGAAATGAGAAGTCCATGCCGACGGCCAGTCCCGCAGAGAAGACCACCAGAACCTTATGGGAATGGTGTAGGATACCCAGCTAGCTCATAATGTTCTCAGAACCATATGTTTCTTGGGTGGGAATTTCAGTATTTCTGCATAATATTCCCTACAGGTTTTCTCATGGTTCTATTAAAAGTAATGTTCTCTAAATGTTCAGAGAACATTAAGAAACAATGTTCTGCTGTGGGATTTTCAGTACTTCAACATGTTTTCCACAGGTTCAATTTAAAGTCATGTTCACAGAACATTAAGAAAACTTTCCATAAAAACAAGAAAATATTAACGTTCATTCCATTCTCACTGTCAAAAAAACTCTCTCTATCCTCTATCTTTTGTTTTCAGGTGTGTTGGCTGCGCCCGCTAATTGGCCACACCTGATCTTATTGAGTGCTTGTTTCCTTTGAAACGTTTTGAAAAAAACATGGCCTGCTAGCTCCATCCTGGTGGCACAGTGGACTGATTCCATGGAGGACAGATGATCATAGGTTGAAATCTCACTGATGCTGTGCCACAAGAAAAAATAAATGTGCGATGTCACAAAGTATTTATACAGAAATCCAGCATAAAACCCCCAAAAAGCAAGCAATGCAGATGTTGGCTAGGAAAAACTCACTTAAAATGGCAGGAACCTAGGAAGAAACCTAGAGAGGAACCAGGCTCTGAGGGGTGGCCAGTCCTGTTCCGGCTGTGCCTGTGGTGATTATAAGAGTACATGGCCATTTAGGCTAGATTGTTCTTCAAGATGTTGAAATGTTCATAGATGACCAGCAGGGTAAAATAATAATCACAGTGGTTGTAGAGGGTGCAACAGGTATATTGCACCTCAGGAGTAAATGTCAATTGGCTTTTCATAGCCAAGCATTCAGACGTCAAGACAGCCTAAGAAAATGAATTTCCATGTGTCCTGTCTGTGATTGGTGTCCAAAACATGTAACCCAAACTAAGCTAGCAGTGTTATTAAAAGTCTTATTGAAACATGTTGTCGAATGTTATTTAATTACCTTCGAATAACCTATCATTTCCATCCTCAAAAAGTGAATAAAACCTCACAAGAAAACTCTCAGGGAACCATAATAAACATTTTGCAGAAACCTCCCTGCAACCTAAAAATGTACTTTCCTAGAACAGGTGAAATATTGACTTCCGTTCTCAGAACATTTAAATAACTTTCAGTTTTACCGGTCAGGAAACGTATGACTTTGTTCCCAGAACCAATGGGAAATTAAAAACTTACATTCCCACAATTTCCAAGGAAACAAATGTGCTAGTTGGGTAAATATAAGGATGGAATATCATCCATGTGGAAGAAAAGAGGACAAGTTTTCTAGCTTATACCAGGGTTAAGCACGACATAAGACCAACCCTACCCCTCCCAGGCCAGAGGGAAGGGATGGCTTAGAAATAATTGCCTGCTTTCATAATCTCCGAAAATGTCTGTCTCACTCAATGACATTCAGAGGTTCCTATCAGCCGCTGTGTCATGTCCAGATGGTGCTTGAACGAACCTGACTGTTTTTACTTATTGAGTCATGGACAGAGTTACTATCATTGCAATTTTGACATCGATGACCACACGTGTGACACACACTATAAGACACACATGTACAAGTACCCACATGCGTGAGCAAGAACACATTTGAGTCTCATGCAGGTTTTCAGTAAGCCAGTTAGAATTAGCATAAGTAGTAAATAATCAAACAGGAGGAGTGATTGTTAATGCTTGCTTCATTTAAAGCACACAGAACGATTCATTTTAGTGGGACGTTTTGAAACAGGAGCAAAGTATTTGAGTGTGTGGTAGTCATGGTATGTTAGGGATTATATCTCCCATGAGGAAAAACATTTACTGCCCTCAGTAGGCAGACATTTTCCAACAAACAAATTCCCTCATAGTTATACTTCTCAGAGAAGCAGTTAACAGTATGAATCAAGTGATTTCCCTCAAAGTCCTCTCTGAGCCCCACTGTGTTGGCGATGGATTTATGACCTGGCACCATCCATGGCGCTCCCTCCCACTTCTCATCACTTTTATGGGCATGTCAGCTGATTTTGAACATGACAGAAATCTGTTGGATTGGAGCGCGCATATGACGACACATGTTGTGTCCATGACTTTAATAAGTCTCTGTAGCATTACCTCAGCTCTCAACACATACTGTAGGTTTAGCCTTGTTCCCCAGTTCCCTTGTTCCCCCACGTTTCAGAAAGGTGCCAGTCTATTTACTCCAAGGCTGACTTTGTGCCAGTCTATTGGTTGGGGTCCAAGGTTAGCTAACCTCAAGAGTGGTATCTCCAGAAACCACAAACACAACTAAACACCAGTCCAGTCCACTGACATTGCACAACAATCTTGTGACTCCAGTTCAACGAGGTCAACTGTGATCTTTTTTTAAGCATTTATTCCACCATAACAATATTGCCATAAAAAATATGTTGTCCACTTTTATGTCCAGTAACCTAGACAAGCCAGTGCCTTTGTTTACTTCATCCTTCAATGAGGGGGGGGGGGGGGGGGGGGGGGGGGGGTCAATATATTCACCAGTCCTCTCTTTCTCTCAACATAGTATTATTTTATTTCAATCACACACTAAACACTTCTCTGATTGTGTACCATGTGGAAGCTGTTTTAATGCTGTTAGTTATTCTGATTAGACTCGTTCTTGACCCCACTTCGAGGAACACGAGGCAATCAGTAAAACTGCAGTGGAAATTGCTTCCTAGCCGTGTGGCCCAGGAGAGACTGGGCTCCAGATATCTTCAGGATCTGCTGGACTTAGGAGAGTTTAAGATCAGGATCAATTCAGCTCTCCAGCTCCTTATCAGATGACAGACAGCCTCTGGAATTATATAAGTAATTCACTTAAGTCTTGTTCCAAGCCCTGCTGTAATGTCAACGACGGAATGGGTTTGGGCAGTTGAGGAGTTGTACCACACGGTTTTTCCAAAATCTCATCTGGGTGAAATTCATAAACTGTTTTGTTGAGTGAAATGCATCATTCTGATTGGGCCCGTCAGGCCTTACGGTGCCATGAAACGAATATTTGCTTTTTAAAGCTAAGTGTTTCCATGTTCTTCTGAAAAGCTCAGTGATGTGTATTCAGCTCGTTTCTTTGGGCAACATTCTGCTCGACAGACGATGGTATGATGGATGTATGGGTACACGTTGCCAAGGTCTCCCCTTTCCTCTTTTCTCACATAGGCATTCATGGCGGGGATGAGAGCAGCGCCAGGCAAGTTGAGGGAAGCTGGGCCTGGGTGCGGTGGATTACTACAGTAGTGTTTTGACAGCTACGGCTAATTGTTCATAAAATGGCTCTGTGAGCGAGAGGGCTCCGTGTCATGACTCACAGTCTACCATTTAACTGAGGAGAGGATTTTTCCATTCTGTCAATGAGCAGCCTAACTCTTCACCATCTTTATTGTGAAATCCTCTGCATCTCTCCATCTCTCCCCATCCCCGTCCTCCCATCCTTCCCTTTTTCCCTAAGCCCGCTCCACACTCCATTCTTTCACAGGCGCTCAGAGGGTGTAAGGGAGGCCTCAGATCATCTGGTGTTGTTGCCGTGGCATGTTGCGATTACTCCCCTAGTACGCATATCTGACCCAGAGGAAGGAACAGGGGGCAAACTGACCATTTCATACCTCCACCGAGGAGAGAGAGAGAGAGAGAGAGAGAGAGAGAGAGAGAGAGAGAGAGAGAGAGAGAAGATCCTGCAAACAGATGTCTGTGGATCCGTCCCTGGCAGAGAGCATGGCTAATTAACTGTGTTAGCAACCCACACAAGGCTACTGTGCATAGTCTTAGTTCTAGTCTAGAAGGTCAATAGGTTTCTCATATAGAAATGCTAGCCTGTCATTGACTTGTGCAGGAAATAACATAAGCTCATGACACAGCTAGCTTGAATTGTCTCAGATGGAGCAATCTCATGAGATATTTTTTGATAGCTTTGATATGTTGTCAAGGAGTGCGGTCACATGTGTCTGCGAGCAGAGGATCACTGGTTCGAGCCTGGTATGGGTACAGGGACAGTGGAGGAAAATACAATGTGCTGATAGCAGCACACTTCCCAGCAAACACATTTGGTTCCTTAGAAGTTGTGGGAACGCCCGTTTTTGGTTTCACATTCGTGCTGGGAAAAAAAGCAATAGGTTTCCTGACCGGTAAAAGCGGAGGTGAAAATGTTGCCTGTTCTGGGAATGTTCATTTTTAGGTTGTTGGGATGTTCAGAGAACGTTTTATTAGGGTTCCCTGAAAGTTTTCCTGGGTTTTATTAAGGTTCTAAGAATGGAAATTATAGGTTATTCGAAGTTAATCAAATAACGTTCTGTGAACATTCTCTAAATGTTGTGAATATTTTCAATTAAATACTATGGTTATCAGGAGGTTTTTTGATAACTTCCTTAAATCTTTCACTGAATGTTTCAGTAACATTTTTAATAACACCGCTAGCTTAAGTTAACTGTTTTGAACAGATAGGACACATGGGAATTAAAATGCAAACACATTTTTTTTTAATTGTGGCATGGTGCCAAAATAAAAATAAAACATTTTAAAAAAGCACTCATTAAGATCAGGTGTGGCCAATTAGAGAGCGAGGCCAACACACCTGAATACAAGTAACAAGATAGAGAATATAGAGAGTTGTTAGACGCTGAGAACAGAATGTACTGCATAGGACTTTAAATAGCATTCTTAGAATGTTCTTTGAACGTTACAAATTTCATGCTATTATGGAAATTTTTCTTACTGTTTTGAGAACATGACTATAAATAGAACCACCAGGTAACCTGCAGAAAAAGTTATGCTGATGTACTGAAATTCCCACAGAAGAACATTGTTTCTTACCGTTCTCTCAACATTCTGAGAACATTACTTTAAATAGAATCGTGAAGAAACCTGCAGAAAACATTATAGATGCGGTAAAGAGGTCTATGCAGCTCTACCAAAACAATGGAAATGCCATGGAAACATGTGGGGGAAAGATGCCTTGGGGGAATGATCCCAAAATTCTCCTCTTTGCCCGCAAGCGGAATTAGACTATATTTAGGCTATGTGTATTTCACATTATGTTGAGGTAAAAATCAGAGTGTAATGCCTGTATGGATGTCAACCCCAATACATGTTCATGTCATCGTCACCAATCAACGGTATTGTCACGACTTTAGCCGAAGTCGGCTCCTCTCCTTGTTCGGAAGGCGTTCGGCGATCGATGTCACCGGCTTTCTAGCCATCGCTGCTCCATTTTTCATATGTCCATATGTTTTGTCTTGTTCCATACACACCTGATTTTCATTCCCCAATCAATATACATGTATTTAACCCTCTGTTCCCCATCATGTCTTTGTGTGTAATTGTTCATTGTTAAATGGTGTATGTTCATGCGCAATACTTTTATAGTTTATGTTCCGTGTTTTTGGGCACTTACGTCATTTTTGTGCCTATTGTTGAACGGAATAAAAGTGTGCCTGTTTACTCTACTCTGCTCTCCTGCACCTGACTTCGCCTCCCTTACACAGTCTTAACAGGTATTGCAGTTAAACACAATTTAGACTACCACCACCAATTTCTGTATGCTAGCTATGCTACCAGCTTATACGAATGGGAGTTAGCATTTAGCAGTCACTTCTTCTAAACCTGAAAAGGAACAACTTCTAATTGTTATGCAGTGAAAACAGCCAAATACTGTATATCCATGCTGAAGTACTGAAATTCCCACAGAAGAACTTTGTTCTTAATGTTCTCTGAACTATTTGAGAACAGTTACCAATGTCAAACCAGTTAGAAAACATTCCTTGAACATTACCAAAAATTAAATTAAATGTAACCATGTTTG
Organism: Oncorhynchus mykiss; assembly: GCF_013265735.2. Taxonomy (NCBI): domain Eukaryota; kingdom Metazoa; phylum Chordata; class Actinopteri; order Salmoniformes; family Salmonidae; genus Oncorhynchus; species Oncorhynchus mykiss. Next base: position 16,934,710 of record NC_048584.1, read on the forward strand.
AACTTTTAGTAAATGTTATTTTAAACTAATGACATACCAAGAAAATGTTTTTTTTGTTCCTTTTTGTTGCTTTTTTTGTTCCACTTAAGATCCTTAAATGTGCTGAGAATGTTCCAAAGCCAAGCATCTATCCTGCACCATACCCAGGAAGTTGTGGGAAGGTTGTATGCAAAATTACTATTGGACAACCACATTCTCACCAAGCTTTAACAAACATATGGTTCTCAGAATGTTATGTGCTAGCTGGTTGACATCCGTTTCACTGGTGCCATGACCCGGATTGCCAGTTGGGCTCAGCTGCCTGCGTCGCAGGCCATAAGCTCACTCCACAGCTAGCTTGAAATGTCTCCGATGGAGCTATCGAATTAGATATTTTTTGATAGCTCAAACTGTTTGTATGTTGCCACAGAGGGCAGTCGTGTGTCTGCGAGCAGGGGATCGAGCCAGGTATGGGACAGAGACAGTGAAGGAAGATGTACTGTTAGCAATACACTGATGTCCGTATCACTCGGAACAACCTCACGGGCTAAAATCTCTTTTAAACTAATGTGAATAATAGCCTTTGTAAACCGCAAGGACATTTTATTTGCCAAATAAATAACATCCTTTGAGGGACAGGTCTTTCAAGACAAACGTCTATTTTGCCTGCAGTACAATTTTTTATTATACACTTGATCATATTTTACAGTTTGGTCAAAGCAGAGTAGTTTTAGAAATATATTCTTCCAATCTAACCTGATTTTGTTTGGTCAACAGTTTAGCGTCCAATACACACAAATGAATTACTCTAAGGTGGAACTCTGATAACGTGATTGAATACAGACGAAAGCAGCAAGGGAAATGTGACTTTTTACATTTCCATTCTTCCATAAAATGTTTTGCCATTTTCTCCAGCCTACATAAACCTTGTAACAAAAGGTTCAACAAACTCCTGCTGTACTGTATCAATGCCAGGAGTGGTAAAACACTTGTTGTGCATGATCCCACAATAATTAGAGCCCATCGACACACCCTGCTGAGCCAAACCATCCTGAACCATACAGTGCGTGATTCCAGTTGCTCATGTCACGGTTAGAAACTACAAAGACCCACCCAGGAGCAAACCAACTTTCACCCCATCCTAATGAATACAGGTCGTCATTACTGCCTGGGTACCCAGCCAGAGATACAGAGAAGTTGGACAACTATACAACACTTACAGGGCTTTGTATCAGTATCCACGGACGAACAACATGATCCAAAGACCAGACTGAAAAATGAAATAGGGTCTGGTGGTCGGCATTACCTCAAGCTCTGGAATGTCCATATTACAAACAGCTATCACTCCCCATTTCCAGCATAACTGTTACATGTAGTTCATTTCAATGTCAGATGTTTTTTTTTCTACCCTTCCTGTGTAATGACATTCACTGTTCCATGTGTAGCTTTCTGGTCCCATAAATAAGACGGAGGTAGGGCTAGTCTGCCTGTTTCATCCATCATGGCCGCCGGTCTGGCTGAGCTGTGTTTGTGGAGCAGGAAAGAGCATAGAGGCCGGATCCATCCATGTTCCTAAAAGCAGTCATTTCCTGTGAGAACGTCCCTCGACCTTTAAACACCTTACGGCAGGTCAGTCTGATTGGACCAGCAGAGAGAGAGAAAACTACAGAAAGAGGACCACAAGTCTCCATAGGTCTCTTCTGATCCGTGGGAACTAAGGTTGAATAGCAGGAACTCGGTTACCGAGATTTACCGGGATTTACCACCCAAAACCACTCCCGTTTCCCGGGATAAATAACTGTGAGAAACCGGTAAATTCTAATAAATTATTGATATGATCAGCATGACGTGAAATGGAACTGTTAAATGATATGCGATGAATGATGAATGATGCATGGCGAATCAACGTTCAGGGTGGGGACAGACTGCCCATCTCAGTATGGAGCACAGTTCACAAAGCATGTAGACCTATCATCTCATCATGGTTACTTTTTGTCTTGTGACAGGCAGGCCTAAATTTGCTGCAGCATAGCCTAAGCTACAGTAATATAAAGACCGAATGTGTCTCTAATTTACCCATCTCCATCTGGCTTTTGGGGGTCACCTTGTTTTTCCATTTAAAATATGTATTTTATTTGATTACCACTCCAGAGTTTTAAAACAGCATATCACTCCAATATCGTTGCTTTGAATCAGTGCCCATCAAGCACTCTCTCAAAGTCTTTCTTTGTCTCCATCAACTCCATTCAAATTGCATCCAAAGTATAGAATCCTGTTCTAGATTGATATATAGCCCTATATATAGATGTCCTAGCCTACCTCTTTCAGGTAATACATTCAATGCAGTATTAGCCTGTTTTTAGCGAATAAAAAACGAGATATGCATCATAAGCTTCTAACTTATAGCCTCTGTCTCTTGCACAATACGCAAGCACCTGTGCGTCGCTGGCCTCTCCATAAAAAAACGCTCCCTAACTCTTGGAGTCCCATGCAGGAAAAGCTATTCTAGAAAAGCTTGTTGGATATCATTTGTTTTGCACTTCTTATACAAATAGACTATTCGAAGAGGGACACAAGCTCTTTTTTTCTGAAGGTTAAAGACAGCAGCCAATAGAACTCACAGGTAGTTTGAAAGAAGAGTGAACACGGCTGAAGCGGTTATTCATTCAGACCCATAACCATTCAATCCTCGTGAAGAGAAGTGAAGGCCTTCTGCATCTAATTCTAGTCTTATATTATTCAAGGATGTCATTAGAAGGATGAAGATAAGGACAACAAAACTTATTTCATTTAACTGTTGAAAGCGAGGAAGCAATGAAGCAACAATAGAGCGAGAAAGAGGAGATAGGCTAATATATATAAAATGAACGGTATATACAGTTGAAGTCGGAAGTTTACACACACTTAGGTTGGAGTCGTTAAAACTCGTTTTTCAACCATTCCACAAATTTCTTGTTAACAAACTATAGTTTTGGTAAGTTGGTTAGGACATCTACTTTGTGCATGACACAAGTAATTTGTCCAACAATTGTTTACAGACAGATTATTTCTCTTATAATTCACTGTATCACAATTCCAGTGGGTCAGAAGTTTACATACAGTAAGTTGACTGTGCCTTTAAACAAATTGGAAAATTCCAGAAATTGATGTCATGGCTGTAGAAGCTTCTGATAGGCTAATTGACATCGTTTGAGTCAATTGGAGGTGTACCTGTGGATGTATTTCAAGGCCTACCTTCAAACTCAGTGCCTCTTTGCTTGACATCATGGGGAAATCAAAAGAAATCAGCCAAGACCTCAGCAAAAACATTGTAGACCTCCACATGTCTGGTTAATCCCTCAGACTACGGTTTGCAATTGCACATGGGGACAAAGATCGTACTTTTTGGAGAAACGTCCTCTGGTCTGAAGAAACAACAATATAACTGTTTGGCCATAATGACCATCATTATGTTTGGAGGAAAAAGGGGGAGCGTTGCAAGCCGAAGAACACCATCCCAACCGTGAAGCACGGGGGTGGCAGCATCATGTTGTGGGGGTGCTTTGCTGCAGGAGGGACTGGTGCACTTCACGAAAGAGAGAGCATCATGAGGCCGGAAAATGATGTGGATATATTGAAGCAACATCTCAAGACATCAGTCAGGAAGTTAAAGCTTGGTCGCAAATGGGTCTTCCAAATGGACAATGACCCCAAGCATACTTCCAAAGTTGTGGCAAAATGGCTTAAGGACAACAAAGTCTAGGTATTGGAGTGGCCATCCCAAAGCCCTGACCTCAATCCTATAGAACATTTGTTGGCAGAACTGAAAAAGCGTGTGTGAGGAAGGAGGCCTACAAACCTGACTCAGTTACACCAGCTCTGTCAGGAGGAATGGGCCAAAATTCACCCAACTTATTGTGGAAGCTTGTGGTAGGCTACCTGAAATGTTTGACCCAAGTGAAACAATTTATAGGCAATGCTACCAAATACTAATTGAGTGTATGTAAACTTCTGACCCACTGGAAATGTAATGAAAGAAATAAAAGCTGAAATAAATTATTCTCTCTACTATTATTCTGACATTTCACATTCTTAAAATAAAGTGGTGGTCCTAACTGACCTAAGACAGGGAATTTAACTAGAATATAATGTCAGGAATTGTGAAAACTGAGTTTTGAGTTTTGGCTAAGGTGTATGTACATTTCCGACTTCAACTGTATGCGCCAGCCTACTAATCACATAATAAGGCCCTATTATATTTAAAAATTAAAATCAAATTCATTAACCTATTTTTGTAACTTTGTAGGCCGCATGTGCTGCTCCAGAATCGCGTGTGTCTTCTGCTTTATCATGGTTTGAACGATGTGCGTACTTCCAGTTCATATAATACAGTATGATACAATACAGTACAGTAATACAGTTCATATTTAATGTTAATGTAAAGTCAAACATGTTAAATGAAACACTGTTATGAAGGCAGGTGTGAGCCAGAGAGGTCCACACGCATTTCACCAGTCCAAAGAGCTAACAACACGTGTTCACTATTATTCTGCCTTTATTCCTGTTTACAATTTCAAATTCTTACAAAATATGTAATCCATTTTCCCTAGATAATCTCGCTGGGCTGCAGTAATAAAGTACATGTTTTGAACATTTTATGGTTGCTCATTACTTCAAATGTCCCGCAATGCTTAGGCCCACACATTAATTACTTAAGAAATAAGTGAACTGCTTATTGATATAGCATTACGTAATCACAAGAAGCCTGTCATATTAAATAAAACGACCTCAGCTTACATATTATTCTACAGCTTCCTGACAGTCATCTTGGGGTCATCTCAAGAGTCCTCGGAAAACCATGACAACGGCGATCCCTAGATAAACACGGACAAATATTGAATGTCAGCAGCGAGTCAGAGAAACCTGGAGCCCCAGTCTATGGGGACGTGATAGAGCCTAATATGCCATTAAGTCATTCTAGGGAATGAGGCATACATACTGGTTTTTATGGGGGAGTGTAGCGCAGGTGTTGAAATTCACAGAGCATGTTGTTGATTCTCAAACTTCAATGCTATGCATCTGGCTAATAAACCCCATTAACCATTAACAAAGAAAAGGCTTAACCCTGATAGACGTGCCAGTGGTTCTCATCACTTATCACTTTATAAAGAATTCAACGAGAAAACACAATAACAATTCTTGGTAACACAACCCTATAGCAAAACTGCTGTTGATCACAAACAAATAGTGTAGGGGGAAAAAAAATGAAGTATCCAAGAAGTACCCTAATATCACAGTAATGGCCACCCAGATCAGCCCCTTCCGAAGTAGGAGAACGTTCCTGTTTGATCTCACCACGCCCTCATTAAAGAAGAATGCCATGAAGTTGGAGTCTTCATGGTTTTGAGGCGGTAATCCCACCTAGGGCGGAGTTGGCCTTTTCAGAGAGGCATTGGGTTGTGTTCAGTAATGACTGAAGAGGTGACCGCTCCCAACACACTTCTTAAAGGGATACTGTGAGATTTCAACATTAAGGATACCATTTTTATGTCTCTGCGTGCAGTTTGGAGATTGGTCATTTATAGTTTTACGAAGCTATACGTACTGTCGTAAGGGAGCGGTCGAAATTTAAATAATTGTTACCTTGAGGAAAATGGGGGAGGGTCATGCTTTTTAAAATTCAGTCAGGGGGAGGTTTTAATATATTTTTATTTAGTCCAGGGGAGGGTCATGTAATTTGTAATCGATTAAATGTCAGATTGATCAGGGTTTGAGAGTTAGTTGCTTATTAGAAACTGGATGATTCAAGGCCTGAATGCTGGCTGAAAGCCATGGTATATTAGACTGTATACCACGGGTATGAAAAAACATGTAATTGTAATGCTCTAATTATGTTAGTAACCAGTTTATAACAGTGATATATTGCCAACATTGCCGTATTGCTTGATTACACAGTGCAGTGTATAGGCATTCTTAATCACGAGCCCCGGCCTGTACTGCTCTTGCTGATTTAACCTCTAATGACTCCCCATCCCGCATGAGGGAGCGTAAACATCGCCTGACACTAATTAGCGTAACGCAACGGACATAAATATTCCTAGAAAATATTCCTATTCATGAAAATCACAAATTAAATATATTGAGACACAGCTTAACCTTTTGTTAATCACCCTGTCATCTCAGATTTTCAAAATATGCTTTACAGCCAAAGCTAGACAAGCATTTGTGTAAGTTTATCGATAGCCTAGCATAGCATTTTGTCCAGCTAGCAGCAGGTAACTTGGTCACGGAAATCAGAAAAGCAATCAAATGAAATTGTTTACCTTTGATGAGCTTCAGATGTTTTCACTCACGAGACTCCCAGTTAGATAGCAAATGTTCCTTTTTTCCAAAAATATTATTTTTGTAGGCGAAATAGCTCCGTTTGTTCTTCACGTTTGGCTGAGAAATCGCCCGGAAATTGCAGTCACAAAAACTGCGAAAAATATTCCAAATTAGCTCCATAATATCGACAGAAACATGGCAAACGTTGTTTATAATCAATCCTCAAGGTGTTTTTCAAATATCTATTCGATAATATATCCATCGGGACAATTCGTTTTTCAGTAGGACCGATTGGAGTAATGGCTACCTCTGTATTTTACGCGAGAATCTCTCTGGGAGCATCAGGTGACCACTTGCGCAATGTAGCCGCTTACGGGTATTCTTCAACATAAATGCGTAAAACTACGTCACAATGCTGTAGACACCTTCGGGAATACGGAGAAAGAGTCATCTGGTTGATAGCCCATTCACTGCTCAATAGGGACGCATAGAAACGCAGCGCTTTCAAAACATGAGGCACTTCCGGATTGGATTTTTCTCAGGCTTTCGAATGCAACATCATTTCTGTTATACTCACAGACAATATTTTTTCAGTTTTGGAAACTCTAGAGTGTTTTCTATCCTAAGCTGTCAATTATATGCATATTCTAGCATCTTGTCCTGACAAAATATCCCGTTTACTACGGGAACGTTTTTTATCCAAAAATGAAAATACTGCCCCCTAGTCACAACAGGTTTTAAACCCTTTCTTGCTGCCTAACCAATGACTGTGTTGTGTATGCTGGCATGTCAGGAGGCTTCTTCCGAAAATACTTTTTTTTTTTATCCCAAAAATGCACTGTGTGCATGTGGACTAGCCCTACTGATGTCTGTTGAGTTTGAGAGGGGAGAGTGAAGATGAAAAGAAGGACCGGAGGTAAGCTTGCTAATGCAATAATTTATTTGAATAAAAACAATATTTTTTGTTGCCCATAATGAGGCTATTCATCACCGTTATTGACCTCACAATAAGCCATATTCGAGTAATTTACAACTTACATTACAAAGAAGCAGCAGCCGCGGAGATGGACAGCGCACGGGTGCTGACAGTAGACTAATTAGAGAAGGCCTGATTAATTTAAAGAGTCTTGATTTTAATTCGACTGTAGGCTACAACAACAAGAGGGCTTTGTGTTGGAGCCTGTTTTTTCCTGTTCATGAGATAAGAGGTCTATTATCCACAGATTTTGTCAGCCAATTCCTTCAGTCACCATGCACTCTTTAAATATCTCAGTGTCAGTGAAGACCATGGTGTGCTAAATTAAAACTAGGGCTCGAATTGAGCAGGTATGTGAGGATATTGTGGCTTTTGTTAAAGAAAATGGCTAAAAGCATAGGCCTACCCCTTGTTAGTTTAAAAAAGAAAAATCTGTCGCTTTGATGCATAGAGATGTATAGAGATTGCAGCGTTGTGTCTGTCCCATTATGGCGTCTATGAGTGCACGGGCAGAGCCATTGAGACAGATACAACGTTGCGCTCTCTATACATCTCTATGCATCTCAATGCAACAACAGGACAGAGAATGAGGAAGTGGACAGGATTTTAGGACTATCAGTAAAAGTGACACATTTCTAAAATATTGATGACTATGTATGGCTTTGTAAGACTATAAATGACCAGCCACACAGCTTTGGAGTAGTTAGAAGGTGTATTTCCCTGTTTTTGAGAGGAGCTGGCTACTGCAGGGGAAACAAGGGTTGGTTATCTCACAGATTGTTTGTCACAGTGTTTATTGCTCAAAATCAAGGATGGGGAGGGTTGTGTAATTCCTTTCTTTATACTGTACTGCATTCTACTGTGCTCTGCTTTACTGTACTGTACTGATTACAGGGGCAGCAGGTAGCCTAGTGGTTAGAGCATTGGACTAGTAACTGAAAGGTTGCAAGATCGAATCCCAGAGCTGACAAGGTAAAAAATCTGTCTTTCTGCCCCTGAACAAAGCAGTTAACTGTCCCCTAGGCTGACATTGAAAATAAGAATTTGTTCTTAACTGACTTGCCAGGTAAAATGGGAAAAAAATACACTCTGCTGTGCTGTCCAAACTGTGATTGGTTCAGATTTGGTTGTCAACATTCACACACACACGCATATAGATAGGCATACACACACCTGATCCTGTTTGAATTGTGTTTTTTTTTACAGCTTTACTTTTTCACTTGATCAAAATATTACATTTTTATCTAAATATCAGATGGTTACTTGTATTGATGCATTGATGTGACAATTTGAGTGGAGTAAGAATGACAATGTCAAAGCAAATATTCAACTGCTTTACTTTTTCTTCAACTTTAGACAATTGGTTAAATTGTTGCTGGAAAACAAATGGCAAACACTGTGACAACCAACCACACACATGCTGTGTGACAACCAACCCCAGAATGGGGCTGGTTGTCAAAAGTGGACAGAGTGTGTTTAATGGCTTATAACATTGGTCTTTCTCCTAATAATGAAACTGTTATTGTAAGATATACTGGTGCTGAGAAATCCATTAATTACTAAAAAGTGTGACAACCAACCCCAGTCTCCCCTACCGCGATACTTCCAGCAATTGCACTTGCAATCATCTCCACACTGCACGCAGAGACATAAGAATGGTTTCCAGTTCGTCTGACTCTGGGTAAGTAGAAAAACAACATAAATCTCAATATCTCCCAGTATCCCTTTAACCACCACAGTCTACATACCACGGATTCCTGCTGACCATACAACTGGGCGAGCACAATTGCACAACTGAGCAAATGCAAAATGCCATGTTTGGTTTGTTACAGGATTTCATAATCTCGAAGTTAACCATACTATATCCAATGTCCAGCATCCCATTAATGACATTGAGTTCTATGACAAGAGGAAGCACATTGCTGAAGCTAATTGAACAGGACAGGTTACTGCTAGCCTAGATGTTAGTGCTAACGAAACCTGGAGCATTTTTTTCCCTTCTTTCTAATAGTTGGTGCGCTTGATTTATCTTGCCTGATGTGCAGAGTCTGCACTTTTGAAACCATTGGTTCTGTTGTGTCTTTACAGAAGTGTATAAGTATTCAACCCAAATACTGGCTAATGCAGGTTAATGCTAGCTAGCTGTTTTGAGAGGAGACGTGGAGTCTGAAGAGGAGAGGGTGACCTGGCGCTGCTCGGAGACGTGGAAGCACTGCAGGTTGTCTGTGAGATGGACAGCCTCATTACCAGGCTTCTTTCTGGGACCTGTCACCCTGTCAGACAGTAAGGACACGGCCCTGGTCCCTGTGACAGCACCCATAAGTCCTGAGCCAGACCCCGCAGCTTCTGGACTCTATGCAGGTGTCCCCTGTTGCTGCCTTCCGCAGCCCACGCCAACCATACATGGACTTTTCTAATCCCCTCCAACCCAGCCTGAGCGTTGTTTAATATCCACAGACGTGGGTTGACGCCATGCTCTGCTTTTGTTAGTAGTGAGAGCACTATCAGGTATCACAAAATTACACATCAGACAGAGTGTGTAGATAGGAAAGACTACACACATCGTTCACTCCCCATCAAAAGACTAGGGAGGCTAACCTTAAGTTCCCTCTGACAGGTCAGGTCTAAAATGTAGGCCTACTCTTTAAACTTGCGTCTGATATCTCTGTCTGACAAGTGCACTTTGCACTTTGGCCACCTAGGAAATGGAGGAACCTCTATGCTGGGACATTGGTTTAATATCATTATTATAGAATAAGCCTGGTCCAAGTCATGAATTCAGAATTTCACTCAGTGTTCTCGAAAGAGCCAGACACAATGAGACTCGCATCACTCAAACTCAAAAACAAGCTGCGCATTTCGTGACGTTCCAACATTGCACACACATTTCTTTCATATAAATTCTGGCGTTGCACACGTTTCTGCAGCCAAAAGGCCCTCGGATGTAAAACGAATGATGTCCAATCTTCATCCAATAGTAATCCCCAATAGCTAATCAGTAAAAAGACGGTTAAATGCAGTTTTTGATTGTTGTGTTCTCCAAGACGTTAGAGTGATTTTGACAATTCTGGAAAAAAGTTGCAAAAAGAGGTCACGGGTGGCTTTGGGTGGATACATGTAGTTCACTTGAGCAATGCAACCGATGTTGTTGACTTTAAATTGACAAATGCTATTCCCTTCTGGGAGGCATTTCTCGATTTGCCAATAATGTTACAAATCTTGTGGTGGCAAACATGGACAAGTCTTAACTCTGGGCGGTTCTAACAGTATGGCTCCTTTACAGAGTATTCCACAGAAAATGTATGCCACCTGAGTGGTGTTGGCACAGAGAGAACATGCCACTTGTTGCCATAGCACCAACTTTATCCTTTAGCTCTTGGTCATAGGGTCCAGTAATTTCCTAGTTGAGTTTCCCCAATGGATTTTTATTTTACCTTTATTTAACTAGGCAAGTCAGTTAAGAACAAATTCTTATTTTCAATGACGGCCTAGGAACAGTGGGTTAACTGCCTGTTCAGGAGCAGAACAACAGATTTGTACCTTGTCAGCTCGGGGGTTTGAACTTGCAACCTTCCTGTTACTAGTCCAACGCTCTAACCACTAGGCTACCCTGTTGTTTAAAAAAAATCCTCCTATAAAACATGTCCAGAAAGTATCCAGGAGGCTGAGGGAATATCTTTGATAACCACACTTGCTAAAGGAATGTGGTCTCACATCCGGAACTATCAATTCGCTACAGGTATAGATTTGAATTTGAAGGTGGTACTGACTACATACAGCACAAAACGGTTAAATGTCGACTTTTAACTAAAGCATTTTAGAAATAATATAGGGTTGACTTCAGGTTTGTGAAGTTCAGAGAGCGAGGGAGAGTAATCTCACAGGACAGAGGAATTCACTGATCTGTGTGCCATTAAAAACAGCTTCCTTCAAGAGAATCAACAGACCACTGTCCAAATGGGCAGGAGCCCTGGAATCATAGTGCACCGCAGGGAGAAGAAGACAACCGTACCAGCTAATCCCTTCCCTTTGAGTAAACTATCAGGAAATGTATGTATGCAGAATGTGATGTCACGTCCTGTTTCTGAAGATAAGTCATCTTTCTGCCAAGAGTGAAGCTTAGCTTTGTATGTGCTTTTTGCTGATTGTGAATGGAAGCACTGTAATTGAAAGGTGCTACAATATACATTAGAAGTGAAGGCAGTCCAGACAAACAGTGCTGGGTGTCTCCAAGGTACTGATTGAGCAGACAGATGGTACATAAATTATGATGTAAAGACATTAGGTTCGACCCTCTCCATCTTTTCTAAATCTACAGCCAAGGGAGACTTTCTTTTCTTTGAAAGACAAGAAGAAAAGTCCAAGGGAATGATTACACTAAAGCATTGGCTGGCAGGCAAGCTTGATCTTGGAGTGGTTCTGCATCTGTTGCTATATTTTCCAACCAGACATTTCTGTTTTTCCTAAATAATTTATTGAACCATGTGAAATCACTTAACCTTTTATCTTAGTTGGAAGGAAAGATTGTTTTATTTTGAAAATTACTCTCATTTTACAGACTCAATCTAGTCAATAAAACTAACGACACCAGACAGTGAACAGACACCATATGTTCAGACTGATAAAACTGATGATTTCATATTGAAGGGGTCAATTAATTTGCAGTATAATTGGGCAATATCTTTATACACACATTAAATAAGGTAATTGGCCTGTAATTTGCGCTCAACATTGAATAAAGTAAATGGTCTGCAATTTGTGCATATGATTAACTCTCCTGTCCTGTGTTGTAACATTAACTAATGGTGACAAGTGCCTACAATTATCATTACAACTAAGATTAAATCAGTTAATCTCTCTCTCTCTCTCTCTCTCTCTCTCTCACACACACTCTCTCTCTCTCTCTATACTCTTGAGTCAGTGTTTCTCAATAACTATTTCTAAATGATGAATGAATTCATTTCAATTGACTAATTTCCTTTTATGAATTGTAACTCAGTAAAATTGTCAAAATTGTTGCGTGTTATATATATATATTTTTGGTCAGTGTACATATTGAAAGCACATTCCAAAACCTGTTCAGGCCCTCCTCTGTGAAACTGTTGGGGATTAAGGGCTGTGGTCCTAACCTCGGTCCATATGACTCCGTGAAGCCATGCACCTGCGCCTGTACAGGGTGCCTTGGGGAGAGTCCCTGTTAAAACCATGCATGGGGCCTCCCTGTCGCGCCTGATGTATGTTACAGTATCCTGGGGTCCTTTTCGTATGTGTGGGTCTCTCTCCAGAGGCCCGATTAGAACAGTCTGCACTCTCAGCTGCTTTTGCTGCTTGTCACAGGCCCTGTTTTATGGCCTTCATTAGTGGGGGGGAGGGGGGGGGGGGGGGGGGGGGGGTTACGGGCTGTCTGTTAAGTCCAGAGATTACAACTCGTCCACTCACTAAATCATCAAGGGTTTTCACTCACTGATGAATTTCAGGAATACACCTACGGGCCAGATAAGGCTGTGTTTGTGAGCGTGAAAGCAGGAGAAAGGAGGAAGGAGTACCATGTACCGTATCCACCACATTTCCGTTTCTATTCAGAGTCAGGAAGAACCAGGAGTTCGATGACAGTGGTAGAGGATGTGTAATCAATCAATGCCCACTGTTGTGTGAGGGAGCTGCCCTTCGGGGTATTCTGGATTTACACACTGGAGAATGACTCACTAATCACTCCAATCTGAACATTTTGTGTGATGCTCAGCCAGTAGCTCTCTGGTAAGCTAATGTCATGTGGGTGAGGCTGGGCAAGTAGCTAGGAAGGTACACAAAAATAACCAAAGTGAGTGTGTGCGGCATACTTTAACTGTGTGCGTGCACACATTTTTCCATCCGTTTCATTTGCTTATGCTGACATCAGGCATGACTTAGCCATCCATTTTCAAATGAATGTACAGTACCAATGAGCATTACCTAATTCATTTGTTTGCATTTCTTTGTTTATTTTGTGTACCAAACTTCAATTTACAAACTGCTTCATATTCCTAAGGATGGAAGTTGAATGTGGCATCATAATCTACTGTTTTTTGTTAGTATGGAGCTCATTAAAGAAAGGCAAGTCACAGTGCCACTTGTTTAATACTATGGACTAGCAGTGGAGGACTCTGCACCCCATACAAGAAATAGCTCTTAATTCTCTCAGACGTAAGTGCACCGTGTGCCAATGAGTGACTATATATGGGATAAAAGTATTTACCCTATATTTTTCAACTGCTTACTTGTGGGGTTTGCAGAGGGAGGGGATAGGGTGATGGGTAATGGAAACCTAGTCTGTTATACCTCATGGGGCCTCGCTATTGGCTGTGACTGACAGGGTTTCCATCTTACTTCACACCCAACATGGTCTACTCAACTTTTTTATGTACTGGAAAATAATGGTGCTTAGAGCATTCCAAAGGCAGAAAAAAACCTTGGTCTGCAGTAGTTAGGACAGCTACTTTTTCTGAAAAATATTTCATTTTAATGATGAAATCAAGGTTTATTTATACAGCACATTTCAGACATACAGCGCAATATGCTTTACAGGGGGAAAAAAATAATAAAAGATGAAAATAAAAGCTGAAATAATTACTACACAATAAGAAAAAAAATGAAAGCTAAAAAATTTGTTTTAAGATCTCTTTTATATACAGTATGTCCATAGTTTCGGCCCCTCTCAGGTTCTCTGGCAGGCCATTCCAGAGGCTGGGGGCATAACAACTAAAGGATGCCTCTCCATGCCTCTTGTCATAGGCTTTGGGAGAGTTAAAAGGCCAGTACCTGAGGACCTGAGGGACCTACTGGGTACATCCAGGTAACTTAAAAGCATGTCTGACATGTATTGGGGTGCTCAATCGAGGATTGATTTAAAACCCAATAGAATAATCTTAAAATGTATTCTAAAACTCACAGGCAGCCAGTGCAGAGACTTTAAAACCGGTGTAATGTGTGCTCTCCAGTACCAGTGCTGCAGCATTCTGTATATTTTGCAGTTGACCAATGGCTTTCTTGGGTAGACCAGACAGGAGAGCATTACAGTAGTCAAGCCTGCTTGTAATCAAAGCATGGATGATGGCGGGGTATAGGACTTTCCCTTTAGTTTACTTCTTTTTTACAAGTAATGTTATTTTATGCTATCATACCCGTCGACGGCTGTGTTGAAGCTCGACTTTGATGCCCATTGGTTTTCTTCAGACTTTGTGGTTGAATATTGTGAAATGTATGACTTTGTGTCATAGTGAGTACCTAACTTTACCTACAGTGCATTCGGAAAGTATTCAGACCCCTTCCCTTTTTCCACATTTTGTTACATTACAGCCTTATTTTAAAATTGATTAAAACGTAAAACATAAACCCCATAATGACAATACAAAACAGGTTTATAGAAACTTTACAAAAGCATTCAGACCCTTTACTCAGTGCTTTTTGAAGCACCTTTGGCAGTGATTACAGCCTCAAGTCTTCTTGGGTATGACGTGACAAGCTTGGCACACCTGTATTTGGGGACCTTGTCCCGTTCTTCTCTGCAGATCCTCTCAAGGTCTGTCAGGTTGGATGGGGAGTGTCGCTGCACAGCTATTTTCAGGTCTCTCCAGAGATGTTCAATTGGGTTCAAGTGCGTGCTCTGGCCACTCAAGGACATTCAGAGACTTGTCCCGAAGCCACTCCTGCATTGTCTTGGCTGTGCGCTTAGGGTCATTGTCCTGTTGGAAGGTGAACCTTTTCCCCAGTCTGAGGTCCTGAGCACTCTGGAGCAAGTTTTCATCAACGATCTCTCTGTACATCTTTCCCTGGATCCGACTCCCACAGCATGATATCTTCTCCAAACGATTCGAGGGAGTCCGCACATGCAGCTATTTTGTGTTGAGTGGTTAAAACCTGTTAGAGCTCTAGGGGCGCTATTTCATTTTTGGATAAAAAACGTTCCCGTTTTAAGCGCGATATTTTGTCACGAAAAGATGCTCGACTATGCATATTCTTGACAGTTTTGGAAAGAAAACACTCTGAAGTTTCAGAATCTGCAAAGATTTTGTCTGTAAGTGCCCCAGAACTCATTCTACAGGCGAAACCAAGATGATGCATCACCCAGGAATTAGCAGAATTTCTGAAGCTCTGTTTTCCATTCTCTCCTTATATGGCTGTGATTGCGCAACGAATGAGCCTACACTTTCTGTCGTTCGCCCAAGGTCTTAGCAGCATTGTGACGTATTTGTAGACATATCATTGGAAGATTGACCATAAGAGACTACATTTTCCAAGTGTCCGCCTGGTGTCCTGCGTCGAATTCGGTGCGCAATTGCCAGCTGCTTCTACTTTACCATTTGATTCAGGGGAGAAAGCATGTGTCCAAGAACGATGTATCAATGAAGAGATATGTGAAAAACACCTTGATGATTGATTCTAAACAACGTTTGCCATGTTTTCAGTCGATATTATGGAGTTAATTTGGAAAAAAGTTTGCGTTTTGAGGACTGAATTTATGGATTTTTTTTGGTAGCCAAATGTGATGTATAAAACGGAGCTATTTCTAATACACAAGGAATCTTTTTGGAAAAACTGAGCATCTGCTATCTAACTGAGAGTATCCTCATTGAAAACATCAGAAGTTCTTCAAAGGTAAATTATTTTATTTGAAGGCTTTTATGTTTTTGTTAATGTTGCGTGCTGGATGCTAACGCTAATGCTAACGCTAAATGCTAACGCGAAATGCTAACTCTAGCTAGCTACTTTTACACAAATTATTGTTTTCCTATGGTTGAGAAGCATATTTTGAAAATCTGAGATGACAGTGTTGTTTACAAAAGGCTAAGCTTGAGAGATGGCATATTTATTTCATTTCATTTGCGATTTTCATAAATAGTTAACGTTGTGTTATGCTAATGAGCTTGCTGATAGATTTACACAATCCTGGATACAGGGGTTTTTTCATAGCTAAACGTGACGCAGAAAACGGAGCGATTTGTCCTAAACAAATAATCTTTCAGGAAAAACTGAACATTTGCTATCTGAGAGTCTCCTCATTGAAAACATCTGAAGTTCTTCAAAGGTAAATGATTTTATTTGAATGCTTTTCTGTTTTTTTGTGTAAATGTTGCCAGCTGAATGCTAATGCTAAATGCTACGTTAGCCATCAATACTGTTACACAAATGCTTGTTTTGCAATGGTTGAGAAGCATATTTTGAAAATCTGAGATGACAGTGTTGTTAACAAAAGGCTAAGCTTGAGAGCTAGCATATTTATTTCATTTCATTTGCGATTTTCATGAATAGTTAACGTTGCGTTATGGTAATGAGCTTGAGTCTGTATTCACGAACCCGGATCCGGGATGGGGAGATCAGAAAGGTTAACCTGTTGGATCTCTAGGGGCGCTATTTCATTTTTGGATAAAAAACGTTCCCGTTTTAAGCGCGATATTTTGTCACGAAAAGATGCTCGACTATGCATATTCTATGCATATTCAGTTTTTGAAAGAAAACACTCTGAAGTTTCAGAATCTGCAAAGATATTGTCTGTAAGTGCCCCAGAACTCATTCTACAGGCGAAACCAAGATGATGCGTCAACCAGGAAATTAGCAGAATTTCTGAAGCTCTGTTTTCCATTGTCTCCTTATATGGCTGTGATTGCGCAAGGAATGAGCCTACACTTTCTGTCGTTCCCCCAAGGTCTTAGCAGCATTGTGACGTATTTGTAGACATATCATTGGAAGATTGACCATAAGAGACTACATTTTCCAAGTGTCCGCCTGGTGTCCTGCGTAGAATTCGGTGCGCAATTGCCAGCTGCTTGTACTTTTCCATTTGATATAGGGGAGAAACCATGCGTCCAAGAACGATATATCAATGAAGAGATATGTGAAAAACACCTTGATGATTGATTCTAAACAACGTTTGCCATGTTTTCAGTCGATATTATGGAGTTAATTTGGAAAAAAGTTCGCGTTTTGAGGACTGAATTTTCGTTTTTTTTTGGTAGCCAAATGTGATGTATAAAACGGAGCTATTTCTAATACACAAAGAATCTTTTTGGAAAAACTGAGCATCTGCTATCTAACTGAGAGTATCCTCATTGAAAACATCAGAAGTTCTTCAAAGGTAAATTATTTTATTTGAAGGCTTTTATGTTTTTGTTGAAATGTTGCGTGCTGGATGCTAACGCTAATGCTAACGCTAAATGCTACGCTAGCTAGCTACTTTTACACAGATTATTGTTTTCCTATGGTTGAGAAGCATATTTTGAAAATCTGAGATGACAGTGTTGTTTACAAAAGGCTAAGCTTGAGAGATAGCATATTTATTTCATTTCATTTGCGATTTTCATGAATAGTTAACGTTGCGTTATGGTAATGAGCTTGAGGCTGTAGTCACGATACCGGATCCGGGTTTGGGAGATCAGAGAGGTTAACAAAGAAATAGGTATTCCTATATGCTTAATTTAGAGTTATTAATGTAACTTTAGTTTTTCTACAAATGTTGGGCTATATGTTTTGATTTTTAATACATTATAAGGCCGCATGATGAGACTCTAATGATGATTTGAAAAAAGTTGCTTGAAAGGCATGAGCTCTGCTTTGTTTTTTTGTGCAGGCTGCACACACTACACCAGTCACTCATTCACAGTTTGACAAGCACTTGATAATGCCTAGAATTTCACGGCAGCATCACCTCTGTGTGTCCGTAATGTACCCTAAAAAAATCCATGCCTTTCTCGGCCAGTGGCCATTGTGCCCTTCTCCCTCAGTGCTGTGAGCTCCATCACATGATAGGGTCCTTCTCACGGGCTACAAGTGAAGACAGACACATCGGAGACGCAACTTATCCAATTTCGAGGTGCACATTGAAGATATTGGAAGAACTGTCCATATTTACTTTTCGTCAGCCAATAAGATGAGTAGGCCTATCGAACACCATTAGCGGAAAACACCATTATCAAAAGTGACTGCAAATTCAATTATGCATGTAATGCTTTTATTAGAAAGGTGCATTTTTATGGTGAAAATTATCTTTCCCACACTTGAAACTCACTCGCTGCTTATGTTTTCCAATTAGGCTCTACACTCCTTGTAAAGCGGATTAATGTGCTGAATGGGGAATGATGAGATTTTGAGTGAAAACCTCCTTCGATCAGCAAGGGCATTGAAGATGAAACGTGGCTGGTTCTTTCAGCATGACAATGATCCCAAACACACCGCTCGGGCAACAAAGGAGTGGCTTCGTAAGAAGCATTTCAAGGTCCTGGAGTGGCCTAGCCAGTCTCCAGATCTCAACCCCATAGAAAATCTTTGGAGGGAGTTGAAAGTCCGTGTTGCCTAGCAACAGCCCCAAAACATCACTGCTCTAGAAGAAATCTGCAAGGAGGAATGGGACAAAATACCAGCAACAGTGTGTGAAAACCTTGTGAAGACTTACAGAAAACGTTTGACCTCTGTCATTGCCAATAAAGGGTATATAACAAAGTATTGAGATAAACTTTTGTTATTGACCAAATACTTATTTTCCACCATAATTTGCAAATAAATGTATTACAAATCCTACAATGTGATTTTCTGCATTTTTTTTCTCTCATTTTGTCCGTCATAGTTGAAGTGTACCTATGATGAAAATTACAGGCCTCTCTCATCTTTTTAAGTGGGAGAACTTGCACAATTGGTGGCTGACTAAATAATTGTTTGCCCCACTGTAAGTGTGACATTTGTTTGGATTTATAATGGACAATTAACATGCACCTGTATCGAAACAGGGGCAGCAGGAAAAATAAATAGCGAATGGAGGACGATTTCCCCATGGTTTATTTTCATGCCAGCCAGGTAGGCTATACTCCTGTTGTATATATATATATAGCAATGTGCTTAATATTAGGAAAGTAGAGAAATAAATATAGTAGGCCTAGTCTATAGAAAGCTGATGGGATCCTCCTCTTTTTATTAGAGGCCATCACTCTGTTTTCTCCCACAATTGCACAGCCTATAGAAATGTGTGAAATGTGAGCTCATGGGCACTCATGAAGTGTTTGAATAGATTTTAGAATACATTTGCATTGATGGCAGTGTGATTAGAGGGACAATAGAGTGCTGAGTACCACGCAGTTAGCACGTTTGGTAGGCTACTAATGACCAGCAGCAACATCAGAGCTTGGAGAAGCCTAATTACCATGACTAAACGGTCATGACCGCCGGTGTGGCGGTGATACGGTCACCCCATCAGCCCTCTGAATACTTTCCGAATGCACTGTATACTGTAGGAGCTCTGTCTCCATTGGGTTTTCCATGGTTTTCAGGCTGGCATTTGCCTGGTAACTTCACCCCTCATCTGGCAACCTTCCTCCTGCTCTGGTGGTCTCCCCATACTGCGACAAACACCTAAGTCGTCCAAGTGTTCATCAACACCCTGGCAGGGCCATACAAAGTGACCAAACGTTTCAGAGGACTAAGGAGGAAACAATTCGAAGCGGTCAGGATTTTAAATTGAAACAGCTCCCACTTGGGTTCCCAAATAAAACACTGTGGGTTCTCAAAGCGCAGATGAATCGGGTTGAATAATTAATTGCAGCATAGACGAAGTGTCCTCATGCATCAGTTCTATAAAAAAAATATCAATGTTCGCAAAAGCTCATAATTCGAACAGAGGATACAGCATTTATATTGTCTTAGACAGCCCTTTCCTTTTCAAATGTGGCTATTTTTAGTCAATCTGTTTTTAATGCCGTATAGTTTATTCAAATAAAACTGGTCACTCTTTTCCATGGCATTTGATTTATTACTACGGATAGGCTATGTATGATCATATTTGAAACCTGATTCAATATGAAAAACAACAATCCCGTGATACTACTGTATGTAAGAGGGGGAGGCAACAGATAAACCTCTGAGAACCCAACATGGAGAGAATGGCCCCCGTCAGGAATAAGGAGATGGACTGTGTGTTTCTGTTTCCTGAAATGAATGTGGCCTGGGTCGGCTTCCAAAAAGGTCTGCCTAGTGCCTGCTTGTTCTGGCTGATTTGTTCCTCTTGGCAGCGTCACGTTAACAGTTTTCCACCCCTCTCTTTCATGTGCTTCCAAAGTCAAGTCGAACAAATTCACTTAACAGACTTAGCTCTCCTGGGAGACAGATAGGGTGACAGCTGACAGGGATGAATACACGTTTCAAGGGAACAACAAATGATAAAGGATGAGAGGGCTGCTGGGAGGGAAAAGGGAGAGAAAAGGGGGGGGAGGATTGATAACTCATCCAAAATGACAACGTAATTATGTTCATGCAAGGTGTACAGTTAGTTCTAGCTTCGATTTCATTGAGTCTCATCACTGGTTGTTGGGGGGAAAGAAATTAAACAATGTCAACTTGACACTTCCTGGCTCAGAGCCAGAACTACCCTTCTGGTGCAGTGATGTTCTCCCAATAGAGGATATTAACAGTGACCCTCCTTGGATACACTTCCCCCGACAACCACTCGGCTGTACATTGACTGCATTCCAGCCCGGTTACATGTGCCATACCCTGTTTATTGGAGTTATACTGTATGGTTAGGATGATATTAACAAAGTTAGGAGTAAATCATATGCTTTGAATTAAACCTATAGCTTGTGACACCTTGGAGGGCATAGACTTAGATGTGTTTGTGTTTTGTGTTTATTAAGGATCCCCATTGGCTGCTGCCAAGGCATGACATTATATTTTACAACGCTTTTCACAACACATTAAGTGTGCGCCCTCAGGCCAGTACTCTACTATCACATATCTACAATGCAAAATTCATGTCTATGTGTGTGTAGAGTGTCTTATCATGTGTATGTGTGTCTGTTTCTGTGTGTCTCTTCACAGTCCCCGCTGTTCCATAAGGTGTATTTTTATGTTTAAAAAAAATCTGATTCTACTGCTTGCATCAGTTACCGGATGTGCAATAGAGTTCAATGTAGCCATGACGCTATGTACTATAGTACTGTGTGCCTCCCATAGTCTGTTCTTGACTTGGGGATTGTGAAGAGACCTTTGGTGGCATGTCTTGTGGGGTATGCATGGGTGTCCGAGCTGTGTGCTAGTAATTTAAACAGACACCTCGGTGCATTCAGTATGTCAACAGTTCTTTCAAAATAACTAGTGATGAAGTCAATCTCTCCTCCGCTTTGAGCCATGGGAGATCTACAAGCATATTATAATGCTTGTAGAACAGTCGCGCTGCCCTGTTCTGAGCCAATTGTAATTTTCTGAGGTCCCTCTTTGTGGCACCTCACCACATGACTAAACAGTAGTCCAGGTGAGACAAAACTAGGGCCTGAGCAGTGCTTATTTTGGACAGACTTCTCCCCATCTTAGCTACTGTTGTATCAACAGGTTTTGACCATGACAGTTTACAGTTCAGGGTTACTCCAAGCAGTAGAGTTACCTCTACTTGCTCAATTTCCACATGATTTATTACAAGATTTAGTTGAGTTTTAGAGTTTAGTGAATGATTTGTCCCAAATACAATGCTTTAAGTTTTTTAAAGTATTTAGGACTAACTTATTCCTTGCCACCCATTCTGAAACTAACTGCAACTCAAAGCCAGTGACATGTCATTAGTAACGATTGAGAAAAGCAAGGGATCTAGACAGCTGCCCTGGGGAATTCCTGATTCTACCTGGATTATGTTGGAGAGGCTTCCATTAAAGAACACCCTCTGTGTTCTGTTAGACAGGTAACTCTTTATCAACAATATGTGACCAACCAGCTCAAATTGGTCTTAAGTACTGTAGCAAAAATTGTACATTGGATAAAAGTAGAGACTCCGAGCTACACAATTGTATATCATACACTGCATTTGAGGAACATTTGGGAAAGTAATTTTGCTTTGAAAGTTGATAAACTTATAAACTCACTTTTGAGAAAATGGCCTTTGAATGTTTTGGTACAACTACTGAAGAGCCCTTCTTTGTCTACACCCATTCAGCATTGTTCACACCCTCTTAAGCTTTAGCCCCACCCATCTCTCTAAGGGTTGATCTGAGTGTTATGTACTAACAACAGCAGTCAAGCACCCTGTAAAGACCTTTAATTAAACACAGATTCAAAATAGCTATTGATAACAAATGTGTATTTTGTGGTTGTGACCCAGAGACTCTAGACAATTTATTTTGGGACTGTTCTTATGTCAGAATATTTTGGAGTGAGTTAAATTTTGTTTTAAAATAAACTACTATTGATGTTAATTTGAAAGTCTCTGATATTAAGTTGAATTTTGATCGAAATGATATGGAGCCTGATTTAACTTTCATTGTTGATTTGTTAATTTTACATGGCAGATTCTTTATCCATAAAATGAAGAACACGGAGAACAAACCCCTCTTCACATTGTTTAAGCTAGCATTGAAATATTATTTTTTAAATGATCAGTAAGTGTAAAAACAAAAAAGCAATATGTACCATGTATTTCAATATGTAATACCCCTGTCTGGGGTGTAAAGCCATAACACATATGTTTTTCCATCAGCAAAAGCCGCACTGAAGTCTAACAAAACAGCCCCCACAATCTTTTTTTAATCATCAACTCACAAATCTCACAAGTCACTAGTCTTACTAACGGAGAGCAAAACAGAGAACATTATGGTAGTATTTACTATAATTAGGACAATTTGACTTAAATGTACATGATAATTACTGTGATATGAAAATACATAAATAGAAATGCACATATTGCATGACATGCAGTGCATGACATTTCCTCACCCATCACTATAGTATACAAACACGGGGGGTTAAAGTGGTGTGAAAAGGGATTTTAACAAGCATATGTAAAATAGTGTAATGTTACAGCCTGTTGTGCGCTGAACTAAACCTCTCTGATGTGTTGGAGACAGCTGTCTTATTTAACGATCTATGTTAACAGCCTTCCCCCAGGTCAGGAGAAAACCACAGTACGCTATTGCTGAGCTTTGATACGCAAAGAAGCTCCATGCCCCAAGGCAGATATGAACAAAAGTGGTTAAATATCTACCATTTCATTACCACGCACGGGTGAATAAAATACAGTGAAGATGTAAAGCAGTGCGTGACACCTGTAGATGTTCTTCAAGTGGTGAAACTAAAACAACTGCCAGGATAGCGGGCTATGCAAATTATGATAATTGTTAGATAATGACAACCATATTTATCTTCAAAACAGTCATTTGTGGGTGGAAAGATGAATAAGGAAATGGACACAGACTGTTTGAACGCATACTGTATATCTAAGTGAGCAAGGATTGTTGGTTTCAATAACACACTGACTGATACTCATTCACAGACACATGTCCTGGCTACAGGATGTCCGTGTGTTTATATGGCCCAGGCCTCTTAGCAGATGGGATCTACACTCTTATAAAAAGGGGTTCCAAAAAGGGTTCTTCGGTTGTCCCCATAGGAGCACTCTTTTTGGTTACAGGTAGAACACTAATTGATTCCCGCTAGAACCCTTTTTGGGTTCCTTGTAGAAGCCTCTGTGGAAAGGGTTCTACATGGAACCCAGAAAGGTTCTGCTTGGAACCAAAAGGGCTTCTTCAAAGGGTTCTCCTATGGGGACAGCCGAAGAACCCTTTTAGGGTCTAGATAGCACCTTTTTTCCCCTAAGAGTTTAGCCTCCCTTTGTTCTAGCCAAACCCTGATTAGGAACATAGCCTGGAACATAATTTCCTAACGGGACTGTCCTAACCACTTTCATCTGCTGTATGCTGGGCGAGCTAGTACTGACTTAATCTAATAGCCATGAACCTGGGTCTGGGTCCAGCTGAGCTGACACGAGTTGAAAGGTGATGTTGCACTTGGGTCAGCCTTTTCCATACACAATGGAAGAACTGAGTTAGACCTGTACACGGCAGCATCCTTCCTGTGGATGGATCCACTGGTCTATCGGGATGGAGGCACTGTGCTTACGACCACCTGTGAAGATTTCATAAGCTTGTCATGAAGGGTCATTAGGGTGACATAGGGGGGAGTGTAAGATCTTTCACGGCAGTTCAACTGAAAACCATAATGACACAACCCTGTGGATGAGTTGGAAGGATAATGTTAGAGGGAACATAATGACACAACCCTGTGGATGAGTTGGAAGGATAATGTTAGAGGGAACATAATGACACAACCCTGTGGATGAGTTGGAAGGATAATGTTAGAGGGAACATAATGACACAACCCTGTGGATGAGTTGGAAGTATAATGTTAGAGGGAACATAATGACACAACCCTGTGGATGAGTTGGAAGGATAATGTTAGAGGGAACATAATGACACAACCCTGTGGATGAGTTGGAAGGATAATGTTAGAGGGAACATAATGACAAGAAAAGGGGATACTGGGATGTTAGGTCCTGACAAGCTAAACTGCACGACCTACTACCTACAGTGTATGGATAACTCCCCAAAATGGTGGGCACTTACTTGGCAAACATGTTCAGTATTTTGGTTTGATTTGTCAGGGCAGCAGGTAGCCTAGCGGTTAAGAGTGTTGGGTCAGTAACCAAAAGGTCTCTGGTTCAAATACCCGAGCCAATAAGGTAAAAATCTGGTGATGTGCCCTTGAACAAGGCACTTAACCCTAACTTGCTCCGGGGGTGCTGTACTACTATGGATGACCCTGTAAAACAACACATTTCACTGCACCTATCTGGTGTACAGTATGTGACGATTGAACATGTTTTAGTCAATGTACAAAGTTCTCAGAAGTTCTCATGCAAATCAATGAAGAGATGTTTCTATATGTCTTGATAAATCAAGGCAGCTATAAATACATGTAAATCATCAACCCTAAGAAGCCTACAGACTCTGTAATCTCTGTAAAATGATCCAAATACAAAAAATGGTTCCAAAAGGGCTTTAGCTGTCCCAATAGGAGAACCTTTTTTGGCTCCAGGTTGAACCTTTTTGGGTTCCATGTAGAAACCTCTGTGGAAAGGGTTCTACATGGAACTGAAAAGGCTTCTACCAGGAACCAAAAAGGGTTATTCAAAGGATTCTCTTATGGGGACAGCTGAAGAAACCTTTTAGGTTCTAGATAGCACCTTTATTTCCAAGAGTGTGGAGACCAACCACCAGATATAGAAGTGTACATGATTGAGTCATGTAACCCTGGGCCGAAGTCTCTGAAAGGCATGTTATGTATTCATTGGGATAGCGGGACCCCTTAGACTTGTGTGTGTGCGTGCGTGTGCGCTCATGTAAGCATGCACCTGTGCACATACATGTGTGTGCCTGCAATTGAGCAAATCTCTGGATATACTGGTGGCATGCAGCCTGTAAGGATGGTGGCAGTACTGGTGGCAGTATGTCAGTATGACACCAATGCCCTGCTACCCCACTGTCGGCTCCACAGGACGTGGGTGGGAGAGTAATACTGGCCTTATCTCGGAGCTCCATCTCTGGGTTCAGTTCCTCTGACCTTTCCCGGGGCTCTCAGGACCCGGGAACTGCTGGGGTCAAGGACGAACCAATAAACCCTCCCTGTTTCCCTGTCCCACATCACCCCCCCCCCCCCCCCCCCCTTCTCCCCTCCCCTTTAACACACTCATACACTCCCTCTCTAAATAAGGGCATGTTGAGTCTATTGGCGTTCAGGAATATTCAGCCCTCCTCGTAAATCAGGTTAGGGAAGGGGAAAGTATTCTTGGCAAGACTGATACAAGGGAGTGTAACTGAAATTCCTTAATGACTTGTTTTCCAAGCAAGATTACCAGTGCCAGCACAAACGGAGATCTGGGGAAGGCCCATAAGTCACTGCCTGCCTGGGATTTAGTCGGCTGCTGCCAGACCATGAAGTTTCATCTTACGTGGGCTCTTCTATTTGTCTGGGGGTTGTTTTCAAACATACCCCTTTTCCTACTCCTCCTACACCCCCCACTCTGGTTTCCTGCAGTTGTTCTCGGGGTCGAGCCTGTCCAATGTGTAATTAATAAAGTGGAGAAAGAGAGAGTAAAGAAACTTTTGGGGTTCTCTCTTTCATGGCTTATCAATATCAGGAAGAGAGGGGGGGGGAACAATGGCATTCATCAATCTCCCAACATACCTTTGTGAGGGCCGTTGGTCAAGAGGGCGGTGGGGCTCTCGATGAGTGATGGATGGAGGGAGGGGGACTAACTGACCAGTCCCACGGCCACTTCCCCCCCTCTTGTCCCCCAAATTCCTCACCCACCGCTCCAAACTGGCATGGTAGCAACCAGTGAACTAATCTTCTGCTTGGAGCACACATACACATACATTTACCTATACAATATACAGAGGTAGGTACAGTATAAACATTTAGTGCTGCTGTCACTCTGGTCATTGGTGTTTGTGTGTAGCTACAGGGTTTATGTGTATGACGATTAGTCCAGTCTGACAGTAGGGCTTTTAGCAGAGTTCTGGAGGTGCCTTAGGTTAATCAATCAGGCCGGACCCTCCCTCCACATGCCCGTGTCTCCCTAACTCACAACCGGAACCCTGAGAAGAAACAAAAACTCTTCATGTTTAACGTTCAAATAATTCTAACGGTTGGGCTTAATGTTCGAAAGCGGTTGTTTTGCGGATTAATGGGAGTAAACGGTGTAAATGCCTCATCCAAATGAGAACCAGGGCTTGTTGTCAATGTGCATTGCATGTCACGGCTTCGGTTCAGCTCTCCCTTTGGTTCTATCACAATTGCCTAAGGGGTGAATTCCGAACCGAGGTAAGCGGCGCCAGCACAAGCAGTCCCTGAACTTAAGCACGAGAATAGCATGCCATTCGCCCGCTATTCGTTTGGGGTGGAGATGAAATAAATGAATGTGTGGCAGAGGTGTGTCTACAGATACACTGTATTCTGATATTGATTAATAATTACACCACCTTTATGCACGAGAACCATAAATAAGGTTTAGTCCAAGTGGAAAAAGCATTTACTTGTTTTTGTCCTACAGTGGGGCAAAAAAGTATTTAGTCAGCCACCAATTGTGCAAGTTCTCCCACTTAAAAAGATGAGAGAGGCCTGTAATTGTCATCATAGGTACAACTTCAGCTATGACAGACAAAATGGGAAAAAAAATCCAGAAAATCACATTGTAGGATTTTTAATGAATTTACAGTGCCTTGCGAAAGTATTCGGCCCCCTTGAACTTTGCGACCTATTGCCACATTTCAGGCTTCAAACATAAAGATATAAAACTGTATTTTTTTGTGAAGAATCAACAACAAGTGGGACACAATCATGAAGTGGAACGACATTTATTGGATATTTCAAACTTTTTTAACAAATCAAAAACTGAAAAATTGGGCGTGCAAAATTATTCAGCCCCTTTACTTTCAGTGCAGCAAACTCTCTCCAGAAGTTCAGTGAGGATCTCTGAATGATCCAATGTTGACCTAAATGACTAATGATGATAAATACAATCCACCTGTGTGTAATCAAGTCTCCGTATAAATGCACCTGCACTGTGATAGTCTCAGAGGTCCGTTAAAAGCGCAGAGAGCATCATGAAGAACAAGGAACACACCAGGCAGGTCTGAGATACTGTGGTGAAGAAGTTTAAAGCCGGATTTGGATACAAAAATATTTCCCAAGCTTTAAACATCCCAAGGAGCACTGTGCAAGCGATAATATTGAAATGGAAGGAGTATCAGACCACTGCAAATCTACCAAGACCTGGCCGTCCCTCTAAACTTTCAGCTCATACAAGGAGAAGACTGATCAGAGATGCAGCCAAGAGGCCCATGATCACTCTGGATGAACTGCAGAGATCTACAGCTGAGGTGGGAGACTCTGGCCATAGGACAACAATCATTATTAACAAGAGTGGCAAGAAGAAAGCCATTTCTTAAAGATATCCATAAAAAGTGTCGTTTAAAGTTTGCCACAAGCCACCTGGGAGACACACCAAACATGTGGAAGAAGGTGCTCTGGTCAGATGAAACCAAAATTGAACTTTTTGGCAACAATGCAAAACGTTATGTTTGGCGTAAAAGCAACACAGCTGAACACACCATCCCCACTGTCAAACATGGTGGTGGCAGCATCATGGTTTGGGCCTGCTTTTCTTCAGCAGGGACAGGGAAGATGGTTAAAATTGATGGGAAGATGGATGGAGCCAAATACAGGACCATTCTGGAAGAAAACCTGATGGAGTCTGCAAAAGACCTGAGACTGGGACGGAGATTTGTCTTCCAACAAGACAATGATCCAAAACATAAAGCAAAATCTACAATGGAATGGTTCAAAAATAAACATATCCAGGTGTTAGAATGGCCAAGTCAAAGTCCAGACCTGAATCCAATCGAGAATCTATGGAAAGAACTGAAAACTGCTGTTCACAAATGCTCTCCATCCAACCTCACTGAGCTCGAGCTGTTTTGCAAGGAGGAATGGGAAAAAAATTCAGTCTCTCGATGTGCAAAACTGATAAACTGAACGACTTACAGCTGTAATCGCAGCAAAAGGTGGCGCTACAAAGTATTAACTTAAGGGGGCTGAATAATTTTGCACGCCCAATTTTTCAGTTTTTGATTTGTTAAAAAAGTTTGAAATATCCAATAAATGTCGTTCCACTTCATGATTGTGTCCTACTTGTTGTTGATTCTTCACAAAAAAATACAGTTTTATATCTTTATGTTTGAAGCCTGAAATGTGGCAAAAGGTCGCAAAGTTCAAGGGGGCCGAATACTTTCGCAAGGCACTGTATTTGCAAATTATGGTGGAAAATAAGTATTTGGTCACCTACAAACAAGCAAAATTTCTGGCTCTCACAGACCTGTCACTTCTTCTTTAAGAGGCTCCTCTGTCCTCCACTCGTTACCTGTATTATTGGCACCTGTTTGAACTTGTTATCAGTATAAAAGACACCTGTCCACAACCTCAAACAGTCACACTCCAAACTCCACTATGGCCAAGACCAAAGAGCTGTCAAAGGACACCAGAAACAAAATTGTAGACCTGCACCAGGCTGGGAAGACTGAATCTGCAATAGGTAAGCAGCTTGGTTTGAAGAAATCAACTGTGGGAGCAATTATTAGGAAATGGAAGACATACAAGACCACTGATAAACCAGAAAACTATGTCATGGCTTTAGAAGCTTCTGATAGGCTAATTTACATAATTTGAGTCAATTGGAGGTGTACCTGTACATGTATTTCAAGGCCTACCTTCAAACTCAGTGCCTCATTACTTGACATCATGGGAAAATCAAAAGAAATCCGCCAAGAAAAATTGTAGACCTCCACAAGTCTGGTTCATCCTTGGGAGCAATTTCCAAATGCCTGAAGGTACCACGTTCATCTGTACAAACAATAGTACACAAGTATAAACACCAGGGGACCACGCAGCCGTCATACCGCTCAGGAAGGAGATGTGTTCTGTCTCCTAGAGATTAACGTACTTTGGTACGAAAAGTGCAAATCAATCACAGAACAACAGCAAAGGACCTTGTGAAGATGCTGGAGGAAACAGGTACAAAAGTATCTATATCCACAGTAAAAGGAGTCCTATATCAACATAACCTGAAAGGCCGCTCAGCAAAACCGACATAAAAAGCTAGACTACGGTTTGCAACTGCACATGGGGACAAAGATCGTACTTTTTGGAGAAATGTCCTCTGGTGTGATGAAACAAAAATAGAACTGTTTGGCCATAATGACCATCGTTATGTTTGGAGGAAAAAGGGGGAGGCTTGCAAGCCCAAGAACACTATCCCAATCTTGAAGCACTTTGGTGGCAGCATCATGATGTGGGGGTGATTTTGCTGCAGAAGGGACTGGTGCACTTCACAAAAAAAATGGCATCATGAGGTAGAAAATTATGTGGATATACTGAAGCAACATCTCAAGACATCAGTCAGGAACTTGAAGCTTGGTCGCAAATGGGTCTTCCAAATGGACAATGACCCCAAGCATACTTCCAAAGTTGTGGCAAAATGGCTTAAGGACAACAGAGGCAAGGTATTGGAGTGGCCATCACAAAGCCCTGACCTCAATCCTATAGGACTTTTGAGGGCAGATCTGAAAACGCATGTGTGAGCAAGGAGGCCTACAAACCTGACTCAGGTACACCAGCTCTGTCAGGAGGAATTGGCTAAAATTCACCCAACTTATTTTGGGAAGCTTGTGGAAGCTTGTGGAAGGCTGCCAGAAACGTTTGTGTATGTAAACTTCTGACCCACTGGGAATGTGATGAAAGAAATAAAATCTGAAATAAATCATTCTCTCCACTATTATTCTGACATTTCACATTCTTAAAATATAGTGGTGATCCTAACTGACCTAAGACAGGGAATTTTTACTAGGATTAAATGTCAGGAATTGTGAAAAACTGATAAATAAAAAAATAAACGTATTTGGCTAAGGTGTATGTAAACTTCTGACTTCAACTGCATGCCCAGGCTTTTTGTCAGCTGTATTTTGAACTATTTGTATAATCGTAATTTTAAACACTATTGGGAGCCACTGTCAGTAACACCCACATACACTTTTGTGTTAGTTTACTTCAATTTGTAGCCTACATTTTGTATCATTCCATTACCATTTATTTTACCTTTCTTTCCTCTGTCACGTCTGTGTATTTGTTCCTGAGAGTCTCTAGCAATAGTTGGTCGTATTAGGCTAACGTTGTGCAATGATGTCGAACATGTAGCTTATCTCAATCATTATGGAACTAAGAGCACACGTAGCAGTTTAAACCTGGATCCTGTTCACCATTACTGAACCGTTGTCATTAGGCTACAGTTTCATGACTAGTGAGGAATAGGGTATTTATAAGACTATTGTGAAACCGGTTCTCTCATTATATTCTAGTGAGTCTGTGGAAAATATTCAAACCAAAAGGGATGGCTTGAGATAAATGTACCGAAAAGCCTATTGAATGAACGACTCCACGAGAAAATATGTTGGCCAGCAAGTGGGAGGGGTTTTCAGCAGTTGATTTGAATGTATTTAGAGCCCGCAAGGTAGCCACCTGCAGAGCGTGTGAGGCGACTGAATGAGGTAACACTGAATAACACATTACTGTGTACCTTTCAGCTTGAATATTGTCGACAGACTATTTATTTAATACTTAGTAGTGTGTAGGAAGAGTATGTGTAGGAAAGGCGTACATTTCCTAAGTCTGATTGGCCCCAAAGTGTTTGCATTCAAGGCATTACTGGTCAGCCCCATCAATTACCATTCTTGGCACTCGTCTGAAATGGAGCTGAATTTATTTAGGGTGGTGCCCAAGTCAAGATACTCGGGACAGCTTTGTGGGCTTTGTAAAGATTTCAAGATACTGGGGGGGGGGGGGGGGGGGGGGGGGGGCCGGACACTTTGAACTGGCCCTGTTTTCATCTTAGCTTAACATTTATTTGAATACCGCAGACATAAATTGTTATAGATAGTGTGCCCGGACAGACTGCGACATTTTGACATCTTAGAATGATTACTGGGCTAAAGAGTGCTGTTAATATTGGAAACGGGCCTCCCGGGAACAAGGAACGTGGCACCCCACTGCATAACGTTACTGTTAAAGTCTGGCGCTCGCGATTGGGCTTCCTCATGCGCTGCGTTCATTTGTTTAATCAGAGGGGGGGGGGCTATTGAAGGCCAGCGTTTACAGACAGCTGATGTCAGAGCACGCAACACTGCACATAAACAATGTCTCTTTACACCCTCACCCCCTCGCCGCCGAAGAACATAACAGCTCCTCTGGCTCCCGCACAGCTTTTGTTAATTAGTATTAAATGCCTGGTGCCAACCGGTTGGGTACATGAGACAGGGAGGCACTGACACTTTGGCGGCTTGGGCAGCAGCTCACTGAATCTCAATGGGCCGCCGACTACCGTGTTTCAGACGTGATGACCTGAGACTTGAATGGTGATCCTATGGCTCTAAGGTCTTTGTCTT